>NC_139220.1:271972978-272572978 GCF_055691185.1 Crinia signifera
CCATCCCCTCTCTCCTGTCACCCACTGAATCTCACCCTGTCCAAGTTGCCCTTTCTAGCTTTTCACATTTTTTTTTGTTATAAAACGGTAAAGATACATATCAAGAGGACATTCAGATATGTCCCTTGTCAGCTTAAAAGCTTATCGCAGCATATGTGACTCATTTGCCACAATAAGCGTTCCTAGAAGATCGCATGGTGAATATGCTCCCACAAACAGGCCATGGCTAGTTGCAAGCATAATGCAGCTACTTGTTGGTAGGGGTAGGATGAGCGGGACCACATCTGTATTTGTAGAAGGGCGCAAAATTTACATTTTATTGATAGACCACCTTGGGGAATCGCGCTCTGTTGAGCTTCCTGTCATAACTAACTTTCAATTTGTTTCCAACAATGGGGCATATTCAGGGTCCGGCGTTAGTGTGTCCAGTTCCGCCTGTTCTAGCTTTTACATCAGCTAGACAGGCGGATTCTGTTTCACCCTTTCACTAATTAGTGTATTCAGGGTGAATACAGGGCGGAACGCCTCCTGGCGTTAAAACACCAATGAGGCGGAAGGGAGGGGGGCATGTACAATTCGTCTGCCGTTAGCTTATGCAGGAGAGGTGCTGTGGTGCTGCAGTGATTGTAAACTTTTAGTTTCTCCTAACTCCCCTGCTTCTTTCTGCCACATTCAGGGGAGTTTGCTGGACACCCGCTCCCCCTTCATACTGGCTGACCCGGTGGCTGTGTCCCCCTTCCGTTCCTCCCTCTCTCCTACATTACTAACTTGTGGTCTCCGGGGTGCACCCTGTGCCTTCCCATCTACAAATCCCCATACTGCTGCTGTCTCTGTCCCCACAGGACTTCTCCTGCAGCTCTCGCCTGCCGCCAGCCGCCGGGCATAATCCCCTGGGAGCTGCCGTGGAGTGCTCCCCTGCCCGCAGCCCAGCAGCCACGGACTGCATCATCCCCAGCCGCCGGGGATAATCCCCTGGGAGCTGCCGTGGAGTGCTCCCCTGCCCGCAGCCACGGACTGCATCATCCCCAGCCGCAGGGGATAATCCCCTCGGAGCTGCCCTGGAGTGCTCCCCCGCCCGCAACCCAGCAGCCACGGACTGCATCCTCCCCACCCGCCAGCGACCAGCCGCTGGGGATAATCCCCTGCGAGCTGCAATGAAGTGCTCCTCCGGAGTGCTCCCCCGCCCGCTGGCCATGGAGCGAATCCAACCCGCCTGCCAGCCGTCAGCCAGCAATGCTCCACAATCTGGAATGGAGCGCACCCCAACGCCAGCCAGCCAGCCAACCATGGATGCACCCCGCCTGCCAGACGCCATGGATGTCCACCCCCCTTCTCCCCGCCAGCTGCCGGTGCGTCTTATCAGTGCTGTGATGATCTGCGCCGGCTGAATATCGCTGCCCGGTCCCCCTGCTGCCACCCCCTGCTGTTGCCCACCTACACCTCCCCTGCTGCCCATCTGCCACCCCTGCTGCTTCCCACCTTCACCCCCTGCTGCTGCCCACCTTCACCCCCCTGCTGCCACTGCCCTGCTGCCATCCCCTGCAGCTGCCCACCTTCACCCCCTGCTGCCAACCTTCAACCCCTGCTGCCCACCTGCACCCTCCTGCTGCCCACCTACACCCTCCTGTTGCCCACCTGCACCCGTCTGCTGCCCTCTTTTAATCTCCTGCTGCGAACCTTCACCCCCCCTGCTACCCATCTGCCACCCCCTGCTGCTTCCCACCTTCACCCCCTGCTGCCAACCCTCACCCCCCTGCTGCCACCCCCTGCTGCTGCCCACCTTCACCCCCTGCTACCCACCTTCACCCCCTGCTGCCCACCTTCACCCCTGCTGCCAACCTTCACCCCATGCTGCCCATCTGCCACCCCCTGCTGATTCCCACCTTCACCCTCCTGCTGCAATGCTGCCTACCTTCACATCCTGCTGCCAACCTTCACCCCCTGCTGCCCATCTGCCACCTCCTGCTGCCCTGCTGCTTCCCACCTTCACCCCCTGCTGCCCATCTGTCACCCCCTGCTGATTCCCACCTGCATCCCCTGCGTCCACCTTCTGCCCTCCTGCACCCTCCTACTACCCTCCTTCACCCCCCTGCATACCCCTGCTGCCGAATAGCGCTATTAGCCGCCTAACGCCCTTGCGACTCCTGATTAGCAGCTAGGCAGCCAATACCGCAATTCGGGGGGAAGAGCCGCAGGATGTACACAGACATCCTCCGGCTCTCCTCAGTCCGTGCTGGTATTGGGTATGTTTTTTTTATTTTGCAAAGTCCCGTGGATGCCTACTTTAGAACGAAGAGGACTTGATCTACGCAGAGGACCCAGGTGAGTATGGTTTTCCTCCACAGGTACCCATCCTGGATTTCTACTGGACAAGGGGCATTGTATTTGCATGAATGGGCTCTGTGTGTATTAAAGTTTAATTTCTAAGATGTCTTTGTGTTTTTATTTAACTATTGGTTCTGCAGTGGAACTAAGAGTCCCAGCAAGCCCATTATTGGGCCGCATGCTGGGACTTGTGGTTCTCCAAGTCCCAGTATGCGGACCAGGCTTGCTAGGACTCATAGTTCCAAAGCAGAACCCAATGGCTATTTCTATTTTTACACACACATCAGCCCAGTGCCCAAAGCCCAGGGGCACCGGGGACAGCACCAGGCTTCAGCCTGGGCAGGTGAGTTGTGGAGGGGGGGACCCCTTCATTGGGGGGGTCCCCACTTCTCCAGGACCCCTGCTTAGGCTGACTGGTCAGTAGTTTAATGCTTCGGCTGTGGGACCTTAAGTGTCCCCCGGCTGTGGCATTACCCTGCTGGCTGGTTGGGCCTGGTGCTGGTTCTTAAAATACGGGGGACCCCTATTCATTTTGTCCCCCATATTTTGGGAACCAGGACCGGCCCTTGGGCCTGGTGCTGGTTTTAAAAAATACGGGGAACCCTATTTTATTTGGTCCCTGATTTTTTAAAACCAGAACCGGCTCTGTGAGCCTGGGGCTGGTTATGCCGGTGGGGGGGGGGACCCCACGCCATTTATTTAAATTATTTATTTATTTTTTCTCTCTTTTTTTTACACTGCAGCCTGCACGGATCTGACTGATTCGTGCAGGCTAAAGGCAAATACGCCTGGAAAATGAAGTGTATTTTCCAGGCATATTTGCCCAGCAATTAGCAGCCGTATCCCGCCAATTACCGGCCGTATTAGGAATCACCACTCTTTTGAATGGTGATTCCTATTCGTATTCTTTTAATGGTGTATACATTCGGAAATACGAATAAGAATGTGCCATGAACGCAAATACGATTTTCAGGATCGTAAATCCCGAAAATACGAATACGCATAGGATCACGGATTCAGTATTGAATCCCGGCGGTCGGGATCCCGGCGTTCAGAATCCAGACGCCGGAATCCCAACAGCCGAAATCCCGACAAGGGGGGGACGTGGATCGCCCCCCCTTGCGGTCTCGCTGCGCTCGACACGCAGTGGGCCCGGTGCCTCGCTACGCTCGGCACACTAATTTATTCTCCCTCCAGGGGTGTCGTGGACACCCACGGAGGGAGAATGTGTCGGCATTTCGGCGGTCGGCATTTCGGCGGTCGGCATTTCGGCGGTCGGGATTCTGAACGCCGGGATCCCGACCGCCGGGATTGTAACTGCATCCCGGTATCACATGGGTACAACACTGCATGCTGGTAAAACACAATGCTACATAGGGAGAGTAAAAAAAAAAATTATGAAAAAAAATCAGAATATATTTATATAGGCAATAATAAACATACAAAATTTATTTATAAGCAAAATGACAATAAATTACATTGATTCATTTAAAAAACTACATAAATAAAATACTATTTTATGTTTTGTAGAGCAGTCCCGACAGAAGAAATTGTCTAGTTCATTTTGTCTAAAGCCTGCCTGAAAACTGTAGAATCCATTTAGACAATCAGACACTGAATAGGCTAAATCAGATTAACATGGCTGAGTTTAGACAAAGCGAAACAAAAAGTCTAAATGACTCATTTAGACAGGCGAGGCAAACGAAAAGAGTTGACAGGTGAAATGCTTTAGACTGTCTAGAAAAAATGATAGTGAATACTACAATTCATCGAGACTTTTTTTTCAGGCGTAAAATATGCTGTTTTAGACAGAATGGACCTAACGACCAACAGTGAATACACCCCAATATGTGCGACCATAGATGAGATGTTCTTTGGCGTATTTAAATTGTCCTGTAATTCAGCTGCAAAGTTATTTAGCTGCAAAGTTTTCATGTTCCATTGGTGGAATTTGTCCTTAAGTGATCCCAGTCTTACCCTAACCCCATCACACGACAAAACTAATCGACAGTTGTTCCAGTTCTATTCACACACTAAAATTAATTTAGTTTAAAATGAATGTAGTTTACAATGGGTCACAGGTTCTACACAAATGGAGCATCAGAAAAAGAACATTGGGAGAAATATGTGATCACAGCTGTTGTTTTAGTGCCTTTTATTTCCATGAATAGCTTTTTATATTCCACAAGTTTGTTCATTTTTTAAAGTTGAATATTAATTATAACAGTGACAAGATAGAATAATGGAGCTCGTGTCAGTAGAGGTTAAATATGATTATTTAGCAGGTGTCAAATTTGAAAGTCTATGGTGTAACAAAAAAACCTTTTCTTTATAAACTAATTAAAAGGAAGAAGCTTATTTTTAAAATCAAACAAAAATAAATATTAGTATATGTATATATATATATATAGAGAGAGAGAGAGAGAGAGAGAGAGAGAGATAGAGGGGCCTGGCACTCCTCTGCCAACAGGTGGTGGCTTGTTAGTGTACTTGCCCGGGTGCACGCATTTGAGATACAGCGTGCTCCAACATAGAAATGAATAGATGCGTCACTCCAGGGGCTTCACCACAATAAACTTTTAATGGCGCTTGTCAACGGCGTTTCGGGACACTTCCCGTCATCAGGGTAATTACCACAGTGAAATTACAAAGACATTAAATACATACCGGCAAGTGTAGACTCCCCCTCCTTCTGGCGGTTCTCTGTCCCGTTCTCAGCTCCAACTTCCGGATCTGGATCCGGAAGTGACGCGTTCCCGGTCGGTGGAACGCACGCCAGAGGCGGGCGAGGCCTGTGAAAAGAATAAGCAAGCTTTATTAACAACAACAAAACGACATTTATTAGTATATGACAAAACTGATATAACTCAATATATTATCAATATGTATATTATCAACATAGTATCACTGCATATTGATAATATATTGAGTTATATCAGTTTTGTCATATACTGATAAATGTCGTTTTGTTGTTGTTAATAAAGCTTGCTTATTCTGTTCACAGGCCTCGCCCGCCTCTGGCGTGCGTTCCACCGACCGGGAACGCGTCACTTCCGGATCCAGATCCGGAAGTTGGAGCTGAGAACGGGACGGAGAACCGCCAGAAGGAGGGGGAGCCTACACTTGCCGGTATGTATTTAATGTCTTTGTAATTTCACTGTGGTAATTACCCTGATGACGGGAAGTGTCCCGAAACGCCGTTGACAAGCGCCATTAAAAGTTTATTGTGGTGAAGCCCCTGGAGTGACGCATCCATTAATATATATATATATATATATATATATATATTGACAGGGTCCGCACTCAATGTTTCAAGCTTTCAAAGGGGGGTGCTCCAACAGATGAATGAACATCAAAAGGTATAGTAGTAGATGAAATGGGCACTCACCAAGGTCTTAATTCAGCAGAAAAGTTTTATTGTAGATACAAAGGTACATCCGACGTGACGTAACGTTTCGATCTAGTATAGATCGTCATCAGGAATATGTTCAACAAAGGTAACTGATATCATGTCCAAACAGGCAACCTGGTATCCATCCTCAGAAGAGATACAACTGTATAGCCTCACCGGGCCAGTTTATATACCCCTTTCACGGAAGTGATGTCATCACTTCCTGGTTCAACATTATCATCAATCAAAACTGATCAAATGTCCAAACTAGACTAGAGTATAACATTTCCCATGAGTTGCCATATGTGTCGCAATCTAAAACAAGTGATTGGGTAAAACAAATTACAATATCGCGCTCTGTAGCGCTAAATAAAGTTTGCAGCCGCTGGACCGGAAATTGTATATGCGTTCCACCGGTCACATGTAGCGCAGGGAGTCAGCGTGACAGAAGCTGTTAGCTGCATCGGAGAAAGACGGTTGTCCCCGCTGTCAGTGCGGGGGTAGCCAGCTCTGCAGAAGGGAGACCAGCGTTGGATCCTGGATCGGTAAGTATGTGGGTGTAAAAGTGAGGTGTGTGTGTATGTAATAAAGTTATACTTCTCTGTGTGTGTGTGTTTTCTTTTAACAGTCTTTTTACAGGTGGACTACAAGCATGCGGGGCATTAATGGGGCCGCTGGGACTTGTGGTTCTCCAAGTCCCAGCCTGCGGGGGAGGTCTGCTGGTACTTGTAGTTCTCCTGTATAAAGCAATGTTAGGATTGAAAGATTTTACCCCATCAGGCCGACGTCCACTGGCCAGGGACAACGGTGACAGCCCCGGGCTTCAGGCCTGGACGGGTGAAGCCTGGGGGGGGGACCCCTTTATTGGGGGGGTCCCCACTCCTCCAGGTACCCCGTCCAAGGCTGACCAGCCACGGTGCTCATGGTACGGCCGGGGGACCTTA
The DNA here is from genome assembly GCF_055691185.1 of Crinia signifera. Classification (NCBI taxonomy): domain Eukaryota; kingdom Metazoa; phylum Chordata; class Amphibia; order Anura; family Myobatrachidae; genus Crinia; species Crinia signifera. Next base: position 271,979,639 of record NC_139220.1, read on the forward strand.
TGTAAAAAATGTCCCCCAGCTGTGGCATGACACTGCGGGCTGTTGGAGCCCGGTGCTGGTTTCAAAATACGGGGGATTTTTTGTCCCCCATATTTTTGGAACCAGGACCGGTCCAAGAGTCCAGGGCTGGCTTCAGAAATACGGGGGACCCCTACGCTTTTTGTCCCCCTTATTTTTGGAACCAGGTCCGGCTCAATGAGCCCGGGGGCTGGTTATGCTCAGGAGGGGGGACCCCACGCAATTTTTTTTTTATACAAACACAAAATCGCACATAACCTCAAAATTGCACATTTTCATGCCTAAAAATCACACATTTTCATACCGAAAATTCACCCATTATCGCACTCAATCGGACTTTTCTTGCCAGAACACGCACCTCATTAAATATGCGAATCCAAGGCAAAAATGGGATTTAAAAAAAGTGCGATAATGGGCGAAAAACTGACGTGCGAAAAACTCTCATCCCATAGAATGTCACCCACAGTGTGTTATTGTATTTATTCCGACAGTGAGTGCCGCCGTGAGAGTGAACATATACGTATACCTGATACACCATCGGGGAACTATTGGAAGGCACCAGGCAAGCTGCACACAAAGCACTAAGGAGTGCTGGCCAGATGACCCATATATATATATAAATATATATATATATATATATATATATATAAATATATATATATATTTTACTATGGTTTAAATTCTTTTACCTAGTGTTACCCTACCCAGGTGATCATGGGTGAAACTGGGGGGTGGCCTCGGGAAGCACCAAACCACCCATTCACCCAAAGCAAAGTTTATTATTTGTATTACCCTCCAGCAACGGCTCCTGGAGTCAGGGCCGCCGACAGGGGGGTGCTAGGGGTACACCTGTCCCGGGCCCAGTGGCTCTGACAGAAAGTATGGCCCAGGCAGCAGCCTGCCAGCACCCCCATTGAATTCAGCCACCCACACTCCCCACTACACAGCGGCGGCCCACAGGTCCTCCACAGCCCGCCGCACATAGACAGTACCTTGCTGCACATGCAGTGCAGTGGGCAGCAGGAATGCTGGGCGTCCGCACTGTAAGCCGTGTGTGGTGTGATGTCATTGCGTGGCTTACAGTGCGGGCGCCCAAGCATGCCGCAGCCAGATCATAGATCCCCGATGTCGGAGGCTCAGATGGACCACTGCCGCAGCTGCAGGTAAGCTTTTAATACTCGGCGGACGGGAGTGTTTGTAGGGGAAGGGAGGGTGGGTGCCAGGGGGGCACGGGATATTGTCAGTCCCGAGCCCCAAAATTTCTGATGGCAGCCCTGCCCGGAGTACACCCAGATAGGCATGGGCAGAATGTACAAACTACAGACATGGTGGGAATCGACCCCATGACCTCAGGCAGTAATGCTAACCATTAGACCATCCGAGCTGCCCCAAAAATGTGTCCCTCAGTAATGCCCCAGTTGATCATATATCACTCAATAAGCCTCCAATTGATAATAAATATACCACTCTATTATCCACCCTTTTAACAATTTACCACTTGTAATGCCCTCAATTAATAATATACCACTCCAAAAGTCCACAGTTGATCAAATACCGCTCCATAATGTCCCTAGTTGATAATATACCATTCCATAATGCCCCTAGTTGATAATATACCACCCCATAATGCCCCCAATTTATAGTAAGGTATACAAGGATGAGTCAAAATGGTCCACACTCTGGGCTTAATTAAGCCTAGGTTGCTAATCTGAGAATTCACAAATTGAGTGATTACTGAATGACTGCCATTTATACCATACGCACGCATGAGGGGAAATAGTGACTGCAAAGGCATATGAATCGTACATGCAATGAAGCCGCAGTTTGACTGACAGGAAGCTGGCATTTAGGGGGGTAACCTGCAGTTTCCTGGGTGAGTTTAAAAAAATACAGCCGTGCCCAAGTGATTTTACGGAGGGTCGCTGACATGATTGTTGACCACTTCCAGACTAACTTAGGCACAACTTAATGGAAATCTCAGACCTACTCATGTGCGCAGAGGGCATAAACATCAAAATGTTATGGGATTTATGAATGGACAGTAGTTACGATCCATATGCAATTCTCTCAAAATTTTGCACAAGGAGTTTTTACTTTGTTTGAACTTTAAGTTGCAAGAAAATCACTGTAATGAGCACTGTTGTTGGACCTGTTTCCAGATAATGTTCCAGTACTGGCCCTTGAGAATATCAGAAAACTGTAAGCAACAATTTTCTAGCTGATGGTTGACTCTTGAACTTTTTCTTGGTCAGCAATTGAGGATGTTTCCGTTACATAGTCTGCCAGTTATTCTCAGGCTTGTAGTGATGAATCCATGTATTTTCACCAGTATTGAGTCTTTTTAACAGAATGTCATCTTCCTTAGCGTATCGGTTCAAATGTTGGCTACGATGTCCAAATACTTTGTGCTGTTCTTGTACTTTTCTTTACCCAAGTATGTTATGGATCATTACATAGGCAGAGCCATGGCTGATTTGCAAATGAATTGCAACATCACTTTTCTATCCAACAAACTAATGCTGGCCACACATCAGACCAACTTTCCTCCAACCATCCAACCTCCAACCAGCAAATATAATATTTACTTCAGCAATTTGCTCCTAAAATCTGGAAAAGGACAAAAACTATCACTTAGATACGGTACAGTAGTTGAACCTGTTCGAATTTAACAATTTGAATGAAAGTTTTTGTCCATTTTCCTGAGTTTGTGAGCACATTCCTGATTGTCCTTTGCTCCCATCCACTACCATATTTGTATTCCATCCAAGCAACTAGTTAGATGGTTGGAGGAAAGTTGGTCTGATATGTGGCCAACATAAGTTCAAGTAAGCAGTTAATGTTCTCATCAGTCATGGACCTGCATGCGGCTCCTTCTTCTTGGCTGACACTTGTGAAACCTTCTTTAAACTTCTCTGCCCAAAGCCTTTGACAAATATCGGCACCAGAAACACCCTTAGCCCACATACAAATAAATCACTGCACGCTTCTCTTCTTTCATGCAGATCACAAGTGGGACAGCCATTTTTCACTTCAGTCACAAATTAACATTCAAACCTGCATAGTATTGACTAAGGAGACACCGACCTCGTACGGAAAGTATTGATAAGATAGTGCAGCCAACACAAATTTTTTGTGACTTACCCTTGTAGCTCACCATAATGTCACAATTGCTAAAATAAAACACACACACAGCCTATGCCACAACTGATAACATACCCCTTTATATGCCAGCCTCCTAAATCAAGCTCCATTATATACTTGTGCCATTATATTTCCAGCATATATCCCCTTCAAGCCCTTGTCTTACTTACCATTGTACCAAAGGTCCAGTTCTCACCAGAGTCCATTCAATGCACACCACACATGCCCATTCTAGCATCCTGCTGCTCTGCTTGCAGCCCACATCTCCACTGAGTATTCCTCTATCCATGGTGTTAACTAGAGGTGGAGCAGCAGAGGGCTGACATTGATATATATATTCTCCGTGTCAAGAGGAGAGGAGTGGGTACTCTTTAACCAGACTCAGGTCTTATGGAGGGTCCAATTACCCCCCCCCCCCCCTCCTACCCACCATTGCAGAGAGCTGGGCAGGAGGAGAGAGAACTAAATGCCACTGCAGCAGCCTCTTTCTCCATCCTAGCACACGCTGCTCAGTGCTGTGTGCTCATCTGGGGAGAGAGACAGCTGCAGAAGAAGCCTGTCCTCTCTCCCTGCTCAGGTGTGCAATCACTCACTTCCACCCACTTAGACACTGGCATCCCCCAAGGTGGCATGTGCAAAAACTAATACATTTTTTTTTGCAGGAGTCTGACCACTTCTTCTCCCATTGGCCACACCACACTGGCAAAACTATTGGCGCCCCTGTATATTTCTCAGATCAGGTGCCCAGTCATGAAGAGCAGATGATTTCTGGTCCAGATGATCAGAAATAATGAAGAAGGATGGATTACTGCAGGTGGTGGGCTGTCTCTGCAGTATGTTGAACAAAAATGTATTTTGGACAGAAAAATACGAATAGAAAATCTGTGTACCATTTCCCAGTCAGACCCCCTATTGCTACAGGCCAAATAGTAACAGCACCCCCTGTACCCAGTGCAGTTACCCCCTGTTATGAATGCTATTGGCGTTGATATCATTTACATAAAAAACACACACATGATCAGATGAGCAGAGGCAGCCTCTTATGACCATAAACATTTGCAATTCAAGCCCTAAATGATGCTTCATGTAAAAATCTTGTATCTCCCCTGTCATCTGCTTTACTGTCACTGTGATTCAACTGAATGCTTTGCGCACACAAGCACATATAGACCAACATTAGCTCATAATAAATGTGCAAGTGTGTGTGCATTTATAGCGGTGTGTAGAAGACTAGTGTATGTGCAGGATTGTATTCTCTGCAATTGACAATTCCGTATAGAACTCCCGAGGGACGCATATGAATTGGCTTCGGCTGTATAATGTCCTGTTGTTGATATGAATTTGTAAATTGGATTCCTACAATATCTTACGCTGAGGGACATTTGGTGCCACTGAAGGAGACTGTAAAGTTTCCAATGAAAGTTCCTACACAACAAGATGTCAATATTTTATATAACAACTTACTTCTAGATGAATCTTACAGTTCCCAAATCTTGCTACTTAATGAAGGAGGTCCTTAGTGATATACATTAGTTCTCTTATTTACGTGTATGACTATCTACCCGGCACCGAGACAGTAGGGAGCTGTTATACAATGTCACTTGTAAGTGATTACAGAATTATAAGTATAATGAATTCTTCAGATAGAACTCGCGATATTTTGCAGATAGTGTATACCTAGCATTGTCGTAAAGCCATCTAGTATGTAACTGTCCACACCAGGCTGCTTTTTAATCTTATTTCAATAATACTAAGGTACAATTTTATTTAAATGCCTATGGTAAATACACTGGCGCTACTTTCTCCCTGGGAGATGCCACATTCTCAGTGGCGACGCAATACGGGTTCAGCATGATTTGCCGCCCGCCTGGATCCTGCCCGTTACAATCCCGATTGCGATATCCCCTTGCGGGCACAGTGGCTTGCTTCGTTGTGTGGACCCACTCGAGCGAGAATAGATACTGTGCGCTGGGATTCCGCCTGGCGACAATGTCAGAAGTTGGGATTTCTATTTGGCAAGCTGCAGGTGGCTGCTTATGACAAGAGGGTGGGGATGGGGTTGGAAGGGCCATTTAAATGCATTTAATTGTATTTTTGGGTAAATTGTAACCAAATAAGGTGTAAATGCACCGGCTTTGAGAGACTTCACAGTATTTAAACCTTAGGTCAATTTGCGAGTTGATGATGAGAACACCTGATTGTGTATATGATGATAGATATGTCACAGTATCTAGTAAGATAAATAATAATAATAATAATAATAATAATAATAATAATAATAATAATTAATCACACATATAGCATACCCCAAACACTGTGGATGTCGCTATTAGGAAAGGGGGAGTGGCCTCAACAAAAGGGACATGGCTACACAGGATTGATGTGCTTAGGAGCCACGCCTTCTATTTGCTGTCAGTGTGGGGATATGCCCAGTGCTCTTGGAGCTGCTGGCGATTCTGCCAGTCCCTGTCACCAGTGAATAGATGCTATGTGCAAGCAGAGCAGCAAGTGACAGGGGGGACTCCCAACTGCCCCCCTCTCCCCCAGCACCATTAGACACATCTGCCAGTGGGTGTCCCATGAAGATTGGGGCAGTTGGGAGGTATGTTCAAATACAATATATACACATCACACTTATACACAAACAATTAAGGAAATTTAAACCTAAAATTAGGACTATTGCATCACACTAATGCCCCGTATGTACGATGGGAACTTTTTGCTGAGTGATATAACATGGCTTAGAGCGCTCAGCACCAGGGGTGCCGAGAGGGGGGGGTGGAGCAGGTACAGTTTACCTGGGCCCGGGCCTGTCAGGGGGGCCCGGGTCTGGACACACAGGTTTTTTTTTTTATTTGGTGACATAATATGTGTAGTATTATATGTAATAGACATTACAGTGTGTGGCATAATATGCAATGAGCATTAAGGTGAGTGGAATATTGTGTAATGGGCATTGTGGTAAAATATATAATAGTTATTACGGTGTATGGTATAATGTGTACTGGCCACTACAGTGTGTGGCATAATGTGTAATGAGCATTATGGCATGTGGTATAATATGTAATGGGTGTGTGACATGTGTAATAGGCATTACGGTGTATACATTTTTTTCCTTGTATCCATCCATGTAAGCATGCTTGAAATATCTAGCCCGGCGATAGCGACACTTGGAACTGTGCATCGTTATCGCTATGGGCATACATACACAGCGATTTGTGCTTCATTTCTAAGCAATCTGGTTAGATCTCTTAAAAATGTGGCTAAAATCACCCCGTGTATATGCCCCATTACATAGGTAAAGATTCTTTGGAGAGGTGGCCACATCTAATTCTTGAGCAAGAATGGCTGAATCCACTCCTGAAATTGAATACTCTGCTGAGTCTACTGGGTGCTATCTCCGAGGCTTGGGTACAAAGTTCAGGCAGTTAGACGATCAACACCGTGGGTTCTGACAGCCAGAATCCAGACACATACGGATAAGAATTTTTACCCTACCTTTAAATCCCACTTTATCCTCCACCTCCTGCAGTCTTACCCTAATTGTACCCTCCTAAAGCCTAAACCTACCTCCCCTTCCCGCAGCCTAACCCTACTGCTAGTGCCTAACCTCAACCGCACTACTTACCTTGTGTTGGGATTGTGACTGTCGGGTCTTGCAGTTGGTCTGACAGTCAAGATCTTCCATACATAGGCATATAAAAACATGATGCACACAGATATTGTACTAATTTTACCGTGGCCTGAAGATTTCTCCTTTACTCTGGCATAAAATAGCACTGGACCTTCGTCCTGTTAGAGGGCATCACCTATCAGAGAATTAGGTACAGCGATAACACTTATATAGATCTAATGAATGTCGTTACCATGTCAGTTAATGAGGTATTATTTCTTATAAAGTACTTAAATAACCTTTTACCTGCAAATTGTAGAAGGTCAGCCAACATTATCTGTGTTGTTTGTTAGCAGCAGGAGAGAAATGGACAAGAGCTCCAAGTACTTTAGTTTATAGTCCTGTACTAAGGCTGCTCGTTGTTATATTAAACCTAATTGGCCATGCTCCGAACATAATATATTATTGGATAATTAAAAGTTTTCTGTAAACAGAAGTACAGCAAAGTCACATTATGTGGTGACTAGTCAGTGATAAAAGGCTTTAGGCTTTATAGACCCTGATATCAATATTCAATGCATACAGTAGGTATTTTTATCAGCAGTCAAAAAGGTTTTTCAACATTTCAGTGTCAATCCTGGAGGGTGGGGACCCCTTTATGGGGAGTACCTAATCCCCCCAGGGTCCCTGCCTGGGCTGACCGGTCAGGGGGTATAAAGCTTCGGCTGCAGGACCTCATATAATAAGTGTCTCCTGGCTGTGGCTTTACCCTGCTGGCTGGTTGGGCCTGGTGCTGGTTCTTAAAATACTAATTTTGTCCCCTGTATTTTAGGAACCAGGACCGGCCCTTGAGCTGGTGTTACAAAATTTGGGGATCCCCTGTGTCATTTGCCCCGTGATTTTTTTAAAACCAGGACCAGCACTTTGAGCCTGGGGCTGGTTACGGCTGCAGGGAGGGGACCCCACGCTGTTTTTAAAAATGCATATATTTTATATATTTCTTTACACTGTAGCCTGCATGGATCTGACTGATCCGTGCAGGCTGCCGACTCATATTTATATTTAGAGGCCGTATCTACCCACATATAACCAACAGACCGTAATACCCTTTTAATACTCAAAGCCAGCATCCACCGGAACTGAAAAGGGTTGTGCCACTCTCTCAGTTAAAGTGGCGAAGAACAACTATCCACAGATCTGCATAACATGATGAACAGATTTGCTGAGAGAGGCTATTTTGCACAGATTTTGACTGATGTCAGATCAAAAGTAGACTCGATCCCATGCAGGGAACTTTTGAAGAGAAAACCTTATAAAGAGAATTCCCTGACCAATAAAATTGGATGGGTTCATGACTACAATAATCCTGATGGCACAATATACTAATTCTCAAAACAGTTGTGGCCGGTCATTCAAAATGATAAGGACCTGAAGAAGTTGAGTTATTCCACCATCATTGGTTTGTTAATACTGATCTTTCCAAGAGGTTACCACCCCAATCCCCAATGAAACATCGGAGGGTTTTACAGGATGCACCGCTTGCAATGGGATGTCCAACTCAAAATGTTTTCATCATCCCTATTTGGGATATAAAATCCCAATTAAACATCAAATCACCTGTATGAGTACCCACGTAGTTTATCTAATAAGGTGCCCTTGTGGCATGTGCTACGTGGGTAAAACCTTCAGGGAGCGCATTGCAATCCACCAGTCCGCTTTCAGAGCAGCAATTAACAATAAGGAGAACGATCAGCCTGTGGCCAGACACTTCGCAGCTGCAAAGGACACTCTAACCTGTTTAAAATATACCATCATAGATCATGAGCCGCTAGATAAGAGAGGCGGTGACCGGGCAAAAAGACTGCTCCATAAATTGGATAAAATGAGACCAAAGAGTTTCAATGAACAACTTTCTTATAACATGTTTCTATACTAGTGACAGAGTGTGCTCTTTTTGTGTCTGTTGTACCATTTTGTTTTTGCTGATTTGTAATAATTGATTGTCTGGTGACATTGTGTTTTGCTGGAGCGGCAAACAACAAACCAACAATAGGGTAGGGTACTGGGACATTGTTGGTTTGCTGTTTACTGCTGCTTGTATTGCCATCGACTTGACAACGGTCCACACCAGGACCAAAACATTGGCAGGCTATCATTTTGATTGGATTAAACGCTAGACTTCTACTTTCATGAGAATACTGGGGAGTGCTGTTTTTCCCTCTTGTGGGATTCCTTGGTATATAATTGGGAGTGCTGACTCATTACAGTACTCTCTAAATGGCACTCCAGCAGACTCCTGGGTTAAAGGTGAGAGTGCAGATCTTTTGGTTTCATATATATATATATATATATATATATATATATATATATATATATATATATATATATATATATATGCAGCTGGAAGAAACGGCACTCAAGAAACTCAAGAAAAGGAAGCAGTTTATTCCAACATGTTTCGGGATCAGGGACAAATGCAGTGCAAAACATCACCTACACATGTACCACCAAGTTACACACCCACAAATCAACTTGTCCCTGGTCCACCACCCACCACCGCTAATGAACTTTTGGAAGTGATTAAAGAGAGATTCTTATACCAGCTTATCTCTGTATATCTTGACTTGTATTTAAATCCATTTTGAATCCATGTAGTTGCCATCCTATATCAGGGACAACACCAATCTAATCCATCAACTACAATCGGTTAATTTGCCAAATACTAATGTTTCTTTATAAAGTGCTGATGTAGTTAGCGTATACACCTTATACACCTGCAATCCCACATAATACAGGTGTATCCACTCTGGTAGACCTGATTACAGATAACCAGTTCTATGCTGGTCCTTCAATTCCTTTTTTTGCACAAGTTTTTAGGTTCGTACTGACCAGAAACTACTTTTACTTTGATGGTAAATTATTCTTGCTGTGTCTTGGTTGTGCGATGGGGTCCAACGTGGCCAATGCTTTTATGTACCGTCTTCAACAACAGCTGAAAATTCCCTGAAAAATATTCTTAATACCCACAATGCCACAGATAGCGTGGTTAACTGTCACGACTGAAGGGCTGGATGAAGTCGTGTGGTGTGTAGCGACTGGAGACGGACCAGATGATGAAGGATTAAATCGTGCAGGTTTAATAATAGAATTCATAAATGGAAACAATACACACTTGAATACTTTCTTAAAGTGGCAGTTAGTGATAAACAATACTTGAGCCAGTAAGGCACTTTAGAAGAAGAAAGTTCATTTGAATAATGACAGTTCAAATAGCATAGGACGGCAGGCTGGGGTCTTGAAGAATAAGAGGATCCGGAAAGAGAATGTACTTGATGGTAAATGAAGGATCCTTGAAGACTGGAAGAAGATGAATGATGAATGAAGATTGAAGAATTGCTTGGAAGCAGGAGACTTGAAGGGCTAGGCCAGGAAGCTCAGGGATACAGGCAGAGACCAGACTGTGGAGAGAACTGGCAGCGATGGGGTTAAGCAGCAACCTAGACCAACACAGAGCACGAGCAAGGCACCAAGGTCAGGAGAGGTGAGTCAGAGAGCCGGAGTCAGCTGGGAGCTGTGAACGCCTCTGGAGACTCTTTGCACTGACACTGAACAGCCCTAGGCAGATCCCCTATATCCCAAGAGGGCGGCTGCCATTGGCTGTCAGGTCAGTATGGGAGGAAACCTCAGACCTGGGTCAATCTGCTATTTTGCCCTTAACCAAGATGGCGGCGCCGGCCTCCCGGCACCATTACAGCACACACTGCTACACCTGTCGATGTCCCACGCTGCCTGCTGCCCACCAGACTGCCGCTGCCCGCTGCCGCTGACCCGGAGACCACTACACGCTAGCCGACGGCGGGCGCGGACGGGTGAGTAATATGCCCGCCGCGCACCGCCGCGGCTGAGTGTGACAGTACCCCCCCTTTTCTGGGTGACCCCAGGGCACCTACGCACCTTATGTGGGTTCCTTTGAAAGAATTGCCTCACCAGACGGGGAGCATGGAGATCTGCAGCATCAACCCAGGAGTTCTCCTCAGGACCGAATCCAAGCCACTCCACCAGATACTGCAGATGGGCATTGCGACAACGTGAGTCGATGATGCGTCTCACTTCGAACTCAATCTCTCTTTCAGAACCAATCTTGGGTGGTTTGGGCACCTTCTTTTGATATAAGTTCAATCTCAAGGGCTTTAGAAGAGACACATGAAAAGAATTTGAGATCTTCAGGGAAGAAGGAAGCTGTAGTCTGTATGCAACAGGATTAATAACTTGCGTGATTGGGAACGGTCCGATGAATCGGGGAGCCAGCTTCATGGATGGTAACCGAAGGCGTATGTGGCGGGTAGACAGCCACACTCGATCTCCAACCTTCAATTTGGGAGCCGCTCTTCTTTTCCTGTCCGCCATCCTTTTGTATCGAGCGGATGCTTTGAGGAGAGCGGTATGAACATCTGACCAGATTTTCGCAAACCGTTGTAAAGAAGCAGCAGCTGCAGGAACATCGGATGAAGATAAGTCTGAGAAATCTGGAGATCGGGGATGTTTGCCAAAAACAGTAAAAAAGGGAGTGGTGCCGGAGGATGAATGATAAGAATTATTGTGCGCATATTCCGCCCAAGGCAGATGATCGACCCAGTCGTCTTGAGAAGAAGAGATGAATAAACGAATGAAGGCTTCCAAGTCTTGGTTGACCCGTTCCGTCTGCCCGTTGGTTTGTGGGTGGAATGCAGTGGAGAACTTGAGTTTGACTTGTACAGCGGAACAGAGAGCCCTCCAAAACTTTGCAACGAATTGCACTCCACGGTCAGATATAATCTCTTTGGGCAACCCATGAAGTTTGAAGATTGTGGAGATGAAGAGCTGAGCCAGAACTGGAGCGGATGGAAGACCTTTCAATGGGAAGAAGTGCGCCATTTTTGAGAACCGGTCAACCACCACCCAGATTACCGTATGCCCTTTGGAGGGAGGAAGTTCACAGATAAAGTCCATAGACAAGTGGGACCATGGTTCTGTAGGAATGGCTAGAGGTAGAAGAGGACCGGCAGGAGATGTTCTGGGGGACTTATGCTGGGCGCACTTTACACAGGAAGCGACAAAGCTGGTTACATCTTGACGAATGGTGGGCCACCAATATGAACGTAACAGGAACATTAGGGTCTTCTGTGCACCAGTATGTCCTGCAAAACGGGAAGCGTGTGCCCAGGACAGCACTCTTTTGCGAAGATTGAGGGGAACAAAGGTTTTGCCCGGAGGAGGTGAAGGTTGGACCGTAACTTGAGCAAAAACCAGAGGGTCGAGGATTGGTCGAGGAGGAGTCTCTAGGTCGGCCGGAGTCTCGAAGGAGCGTGAAAGGGCATCGGCCTTGGCATTCATCGACCCGGGTCTGAATCTGATCTGGAAATCAAATCGTTCGAAGAACATGGCCCAGCGGGCTTGACGAGCAGTAAGACATTGGGCATGCTTGAGAAATGAGAGATTCTTATGGTCAGAGTATACCGTGATCTTATGTCGTGCCCCCTCCAGGAGGTACCGCCACTCCTCCAACGCTAACTTTACTGCTAGTAACTCTTGCTCCCCAATGGGGTAATTTTTCTCTGCTGGAAGAAACTTCTTAGAGTAGAAAGCACAGGGGTGAAGTTCCTGGTCCTCTCCTTTCTGTGACAAGATTGCCCCGACTCCCTCTGAGGATGCATCCACCTCGATAATGAAGGGTTTGTCGAGGTTCGGCTGAAGAAGAATTGGAGCAGAGACGAATGCATTCTTTAGTTGTTGGAAAGCTAGCGAGGCTTCGGGTGGCCACTGACTAGGATCTACTCCCTTGCGGGTTAGAGCTGTAAGGGGTGCAGCAAGGGTGGAGAAGTCCCGGATGAAGCGACGATAATAATTTGAAAAACCCAGGAACCTCTGGATACCTTTGAGCGTGGTAGGCGCTGTCCAGTCTTGGATGGCTCTTACTTTCTCTGGGTCCATCTCTATCCCAGTGCTGGTGAGGATGTGGCCAAGAAATGGAATGGAAGTGACCTCGAAGACGCATTTGTCTAGCTTGCAGAACAATTGATTTTGGCGTAGACGGCGCAGGACTTCAGATACAGTTTGACGATGGAGATGAAGGTTAGGAGAGAATATGAGGATATCATCGAGATACACCACGACAGAATGATACAGTAAGTCCCGAAATATGTCGTTTACAAACTGTTGGAAGACGGCCGGGGCATTGCAAAGGCCAAATGGCATCACCAGGTATTCGTAGTGGCCATCCCGGGTGTTGAAAGCCGTCTTCCACTCGTCACCGGAACGGATTCGGATCAAGTTGTACGCCCCTCTCAGATCCAGTTTGGTAAAAATAGACGCCCCTCTGATCTTATCGAAGAGTTCGGTGATGAGGGGTAATGGGTAGCGGTTCTTGATTGTGATATCGTTGAGACCCCTATAGTCGATACATGGCCGGAGAGTCCCATCTTTTTTTTTAACGAAGAAAAACCCCGCTCCGGCTGGCGAGGTGGATGGACGAATGAAGCCTTTATTCAAGTTTTCACGAATGTAGTCAGACATAGCCTTGGTCTCGGGTAGAGATAAGGGGTAGATACGACCCCGCGGTGGAAATTTCCCGGGTACCAACTCTATCGGACAGTCCCAAGGACGATGAGGGGGCAGAGAATCGGCACCTCCCTTGCTGAAGACATCAGAAAAAGAATGGTATGGTGTGGGTATAGACAAGGGTGAAGCTGGTGAAGACGGAAGACTGGAACCTCCCTCTTCTTGAGGATTCATTTGATTGAGTGGAATGATACGAGTCATGCAAGTGGTTAAACAGTTCGTACCCCAGGCCTTGATCTCCATGCTGGTCCAATCAATATGAGGATTGTGTTTAGCGAGCCATGGTAGACCCAGGACCACCTGGTGTGATGACTGAGGAAGAACTAAGAACTCTAGAGTCTCTTGATGTAGAGCACCCACTAGGACTGTCACTGGATTGGTTTGAAGGGTGATTTGCCCACTACAGATACGACTCCCATCCACTGCAGTGAGAACCAGGGGATGGGTCAAGGGTTGTACTGCCAGGGAGTGTTGAAAGACGAAAGATGAAGAAAGAAAGTTTCCTGCCGCTCCGGAATCCAATAGGGCCTGGACTTTATTTTCCCCTTGAGGGCACACAATGGTAATTGGAATGGTGGAAACAGCTGAGGAGGGAGATGAAAGCAAGACTCCTAACCGGGCCTCCCTCGGGGAGGTTAGGAGCGGCCGTTTCCCGGACGCAATGGACAGGAGGACAGTAAATGGGCAGCACACCCGCAGTACATGCAGAGATTCTCCTGTCGTCTACGGGACTTTTCTTCCTGTGAGAGCCGAGAACGATTGATCTGCATAGGTTCATCAGGTGGTGTAGTTGTGGAAGGACTTGGTCTAGGAACGGGAACAGCATTTGGGGTGAAGCGAGGGCGAAGACGATCAGAGCGATTTCTCTCTAGTTGGCGTTCCTGCATCCGTAGATCTACTTTGTTGCACAGAGAGATGAGCTCGATCAAGGTAGCCGGGAAGTCACGAGTAGCTAATTCATCCTTGATACGACCTGCCAGCCCATTCCAGAAGGCGGAGAGGAGAGCCTCTTCGTTCCATTTTAATTCTGAGGCCAGGGTCTGGAACTGCACAACATACTGTCCCACCGATCGGCTACCCTGGCGAATCCTCAGGATTTCAGTGGCGGCAGAGGACACTCTGCCAGGGTCATCGAAGATGCGACGAAAAGAGGTAATAAAAGCTTCATAATCATTGAGCAGGGGGTCAGAGCGTTCCCAGAGAGGGGACACCCAGTCCAGAGCTGACCCTGCCAGGAGAGACACAATATAGGCCACCTTTGCCTTGGAGGTTGGGAAGTGAGATGACTGCAAGGTGAAGTGGACATCACATTGGTTCAGGAACCCACGGCATGCCCTTGGCGAACCATCATACTTGCTAGGAGTAGGGAGTTGCATGTGATGAGGAACTACGGATCCTGGTGTGGAAACAGGAACTGGAATCTCTGGCGCTGGAGCAACCGACACTGAGGGAGCCGCCTGGGGCGGGGACAAGGCCTGAAGAAATTGAGCCACTTGGCGTTGGGTAGTTTCCACTTGTTCAAGACGAGTCACGATACCTTGAAAGACGTCCGCCATGGAAGCCTGTACTTCACCCGACTCCATCGGGTCAGTGCAAACTGTCACGACTGAAGGGCTGGATGAAGTCGTGTGGTGTGTAGCGACTGGAGACGGACCAGATGATGAAGGATTAAATCGTGCAGGTTTAATAATAGAATTCATAAATGGAAACAATACACACTTGAATACTTTCTTAAAGTGGCAGTTAGTGATAAACAATACTTGAGCCAGTAAGGCACTTTAGAAGAAGAAAGTTCATTTGAATAATGACAGTTCAAATAGCATAGGACGGCAGGCTGGGGTCTTGAAGAATAAGAGGATCCGGAAAGAGAATGTACTTGATGGTAAATGAAGGATCCTTGAAGACTGGAAGAAGATGAATGATGAATGAAGATTGAAGAATTGCTTGGAAGCAGGAGACTTGAAGGGCTAGGCCAGGAAGCTCAGGGATACAGGCAGAGACCAGACTGTGGAGAGAACTGGCAGCGATGGGGTTAAGCAGCAACCTAGACCAACACAGAGCACGAGCAAGGCACCAAGGTCAGGAGAGGTGAGTCAGAGAGCCGGAGTCAGCTGGGAGCTGTGAACGCCTCTGGAGACTCTTTGCACTGACACTGAACAGCCCTAGGCAGATCCCCTATATCCCAAGAGGGCGGCTGCCATTGGCTGTCAGGTCAGTATGGGAGGAAACCTCAGACCTGGGCCAATCTGCTATTTTGCCCTTAACCAAGATGGCGGCGCCGGCCTCCCGGCACCATTACAGCACACACTGCTACACCTGTCGATGTCCCACGCTGCCTGCTGCCCACCAGACTGCCGCTGCCCGCTGCCGCTGACCCGGAGACCACTACACGCTAGCCGACGGCGGGCGCGGACGGGTGAGTAATATGCCCGCCGCGCACCGCCGCGGCTGAGTGTGACATTAAATTTACATATGCGATAGATGCTAATGCTAAAAAATCCTAATTAGACATACTCTGTCTTGTACATCTAGATTTGGTGTGTATACCCTCCTTTGCCCTGTGGATACATCTATGTGGGCAAAACATCCACCATGTTCAAGGAACAAATGGCGAACCTATCCTTTGATGATCCGCACTGCCTCAGAATCTGTTGTCAGTGACCACCCAATTGCTAGATATTGCACACAGGTAATCATTCAGTAGCCAGCATCAGGTCCAGGATCACATCCCAGTACTGAAACGGGGTGGTGATAAAAAATTGTTCATTAATTCAATTGAAGTGTCTGTGGATTCACAAACTGGATAGTCTATCCCTGAATATTCAGGCTTGAGTTCTTACTTGTGAGTTAAGTCTGCATATATTCAGTGTACATGTATATGCTTAGTTTATTTACTGGGCCTGTTTCTTCTTATCATTGTTGGAACAATATTGTAACCAGCAACATTGTTTTAACTTCTTTGTATTTTTATTGTTTTTATTTTGTATGATCACGGGTTACTATGGTAACCAGCCGCCTCACGGAGAGGAGATGCATGCCATGGAGGTCACCAGTGGCGATACCTGACAGGTGAGGATGAGTTACAACAATTGATTTGTCAGTGTGTTCCTTGGGGGTTATATATGTGGGTGATGTTTTGTACTGCATTTGTCCCTGAGGACGGGTATCCATATCTGCAGCATGTTGGAATAAGCTGCTTCCTTTTCACTGCAACTGAAAACATCTTGAGTGCGATTTCTTCCTGCTAAATGTATCCTGCCCTTAGGCTTTGAATGGGTAGTACTTGTTTCCTAGCATCTTATGCAATCGCATCACATCACATGCAATATAGCGGCATGCGATGCATGCAATGCGATTCGATTTTTAATTGTACAAGCACCCTAATGGGTGCTTACAATGTTAAATGCACCCCTATTGTCAACGCCACCCCCACTATCAATGCCAACCCGAAGCGTGGCGAGCGCAGCGAGCCCGCGAGGGCCGGCGGTACGCGTCCTCCGACCTTTTCATGCCCCCACTATCCACGTCGGCATGGAGTTGATTTTAGATAGTGTGGCGAGCGCAGCGAGCCCCGCGAGGGGACATGGATTACTTTACATGTATTCCGCATCCCCTCGCAGGGCTCGCTGCGCTCACCACGCTTCGGGCTCGTATTCCGCGTCCGCTCGCTCCATCCCTAGCATGGAGATGGTGAGAGAAGTAATGGAGGAGAAGGACCCAGAGTTGCCTACGAGGTGGAGGGTAGAAAGATATGTGGATCCAAAGAAAGTCTTGCAGAAAGGACCTCTCTGTCAGCCCCCCACCAAGGTGAGTACTTGTCTTCTGTATGCTAGTCAGGATGCTCTCTCTTCCTCTATTACTTCTCCCGCTCTCCCGATTTCTGCCCTCTCTCTCTCTTTCTATCTCTCTCTCTCTCTTTCTATCTCTCTCTCTTTATTTCTCACTTTATCCTCTCTCTCCCACTCCCCACTATTCATTCTCTTTCTGACCTATTGTTTTTATTTTTACCATTTCCCTCTATTACCCTTACGTTCTCTCCATCAGAACAATGGGGGCCTGCCTACTTGCCAGTATCGGGCTCCATCATTTCTGATGGCAGCCCTGGTGATATTTGGATAGAATCCATAGTTAATTGCAAAGATTTTATATAGATACCTTGTTCCGGGTCATTTACACCAAATGTATATTTATATATACACACACACACACACACACACATACACACATACATGGTATGTATGGATTGCTTTCACCTGGCATTAAAAGCTTATTTTGGACATTTATTACCAGCACAGAGTTAATAGGAGGTCACTGTTCCTTTCATTCATCCACCCGTCCTATTCTCAGGTTTAATTACTGCTGAGCATCGGAGTATTGCACGCTGTGGACACATTAATTTGCTTCTCACTCGCTTTGATTAGACTTTGAATTGTTTACTGTTGAAGTAATTACTCTCAGGCATATTTATTAGGTGGAAAAGATTGTTATCTTTGGCACAAGGTAAAAAAATACTTCTTTGTAAACTTAAAAGACCCTTCCACTCTATGCAAAGTTCACGCCTGCTGCAGAGAGTAATTTGTGAGCAGTCAGTCTGAAGTTAGGGCAGCAATCCAATAAAATTATTTTTTAATGTTGATAACCAGTGGCAATCAGTGAGGCTTACGGAGTTGAACAGTGCAATTTCCTTCTTAAGAAAGTAAACCTTTTTTTTTATTTTTTGGTTATTGCATATTTTCGTGTTTTGATTTATTTAATAAAGTATTACTTTTATATATTTTTTAAACTGAACTTGGAATCAGGAATGTATGGCCACTGTCAGGAATGTAGGTACTATGCCTGAGAGCATCAATGAGCTGCCCTATTGGCCAAACTTTTTCAGATTATGGGTGGTATGCTCAAAGAAACCCGGGAGTCCGTCTGCGCATGCACAGAGCACGGCGCCGGATGCGGGGCATGCTGGGAGGGATCCATGATGGATCCCTCACACAGCGCTGTGGTAGGAACCCCATAGGCTTCTGCAGGGAATCGCCAACATTTGCTGGTGATTCCCTCTGCAGCGCTGACAGGGAGGGTGGTTACTGCATACAGCTACCCTATCTAAGTCCCCCGCAGCTGCCGTATCTAAGTCCCTAAGACACATCCAGGGGCTGGCTGGCAACTTTTATCCTAGGGGGCAAGTCCAGAGTACTGGCCCATACCCCCCCCCCCAACTTTCTGGAAGATGGAATGCTTGTGTGCACCGGAGGCGTGCTGAAAAATTAGGTTTGTGGCCTATCATAAGGGGGCGTGGCCTGTACCATGATTGTATTGTGTACCTGCAGATTGCACATTGTTATGCTAATTACACATTATGCCGCACACCTTGATGCCCATTACACTCCATACTGTGATGGCAATTACCCAATGCTCCCCACACCGTAATGCCCATTACACCGCACAATGTGATGTCCACTGTGACAGATTTGCCCCCACAGTGCCAGATATTCCGCCACAGTGCCAAATACACATATGCCCCACAGTGCCAGAGACACATATGCCCCCACAGTGCCAGATATTCCCCCACAGTGCCAGAGACACATATGCCCCCCACAGTGCCAGATATGCCCCCACAGTGCCAGAGACACATATGCCCCCACAGTGCCAGATATTCTCCCACAGTGCCAGAGACACATATGCCCCCACAGTGCCAGATACACATATGCCCCCACAGTGCCAGATATTCCCCCACAGTGCCAAATACACATATGCCCCCACAGTGCTAGATATGTCCCCACAGTGCCAGAGACATATATGCCCCCACAGTGCCAGATATTCCCCCACAGTGCCAAATACACACATTCCCCCACAGTGCAAGAATTTGCCAGCAGCAACTCACCATTGTTGCTGTCTCTCGTCTCCATCTGCTGCTGGGGGGAGGGGGGGGCGGGGGAGAGTGTAGTACATGCCCCTCCTGCCCACACCCCAGTCCGGTGAGGCTACTACCTCCAGCCCTCCTGCGCTGGCCGCGGCTTCCAGAACACGGCCACGACTAAAGTAAAATGTTTTCCTGTAGCCACGGCCGTGTCCTGGAAGCCGAGGCCAGCGCAGGAGGGCTGGAGGAGGTGGCCGATGCGCAGGATCCAGCGCGGCCCGCAGCAAGTTGCTGGGTATGCGGCCCGGGGGGCACATGGCACCCTGCCCCCCCGCCCAGCCCGTCCCTGGACACATCCCTTTGCATGTGCCTTCTGGTGGATAAATCATTAGATGGTTGCCAACTATCGAATGAGTTCTTCAGCTCACACAACTATAAGTCAGTGGAGACGAAGAGAGGGCGAGTGACTGACATCATGTGACATCAGCCACCCGCCCCGGCACTCCTTGTCCCGCTCGCAATCACATGGGAACGCTCTGCATTTTCATTTTCTGTGCATTTCTATGGGTGCAACCCAGGCCCGCCGCCCCACACCTCTCGCCCGCACTGCTCCATGTGAATGGGCCACCGACTATGCAAGTCGCTGAGTCCGTTCGCCAAAAGAGCCTGCACGGCCGCATAAATCAATATGCGCATGCTCAGAAAAAAAAACAATCGCTCCCCCGTGTAAACGCGCGGGGGAGCGAATGAATTAGGATGAGGGATGCGTTATGGTAGAAAGTTAGGGTTGTTAGGGTACTAGAATTAATGTTTAATGTTAGGTTTAGGTTAGGGTACTGGGGTAAGCAGAGGCGTAACTATAGCACCGCAGCCCCCGCGGCCGCGGGGGGGCGCTGTGCATGTGTGGGCGCCGGGGGGCTGTGGTGCTATAGTTAGCCCCCTCCCGTCCGCCCATCTGCCGCCCATCTGCCGCCCGCCAATCCGCCGCCCGCAGCCTTACCTGTCTTGCTGGTCCCGTCTCGGCTCCCTTGCTGGCTTCATTCTTCTGCTAGTGAGACGGACCACAATAAAATGTCCGCCACCATATAGCACACAGTTCTCTGAAACTGTCTGCTGTATGGGGGCGGACTTTTTGTGTTGGTCCGTCTCACTAGCAGAAGAATGAAGCCAGCAAGGGAGCCGGGACGGGACCAGCAAGACAGGTAAGGCAGCGGGCGGGGGGTGCGGCGGGGGGCGTCCCCCATTAACGGCGGGGGGGGTGGGGGCGCCCAATTTATAGTTACGCCACTGGGGGTAAGGGATAGGGTATGGATGCTCTACATGCCAGGGTTACTGGTTCTGTAATGGACACAATACATGTAAATATATCAATCGACAGATTATCTCAAAGCAAAAGCATTAAACACTAAAATAAAACAGTTATATAACAATCATAAACAATCATATACAGTAGTTGTAATATACAGTTCTGTACAGATGTGCCACGAATAGATGCTCTGCTCTACCAAGTCATGCCACAACATGGAGTGACTAGAAGGGCTGTTTTACATTCAGGGAGGCTAGATGTACAGATGGGGTCACTCTCATCTGAGCGGCTCCCGTTGCCCCATCCACCATGCTCATCCAGAATGGGGCGTGCGCACACCAAGACACTCGTTCACCCCATTTTCGGCAATGGACGCGCGAGCATGTGAGACACCGTTCGTCTATGTCCCATCCCCATCCGCCAGATCGCCATCCGCCAGAAACCTGCAGATGGTGGTCTGGCGGAAACAGTGAGTCTGGCCCCATCTGTATGTGGACACATCTGTATGTTACTTTTGTAGTATATATCAGTTGTTTTCATACTTTTTTGAATCACGGTGCCCTAGAGTATCAGAAGTCTCTTCACGGCACCCCTAGGCCAAAAGTTTCTTATTAAGAAATTTAGAGAAAATAGATATAATTTTAAGTTAATTGTGTTTATATGTCATCCTAATGTCATTTATGTGGCGAGGGACAGGATTCACTTCTGTTTGTCCATATATGTTATGATTGGAACCTACAAGCACTGGTTTTGCCTATTACATTAACCATAAATAATTTGAATTGGTCCCAGACCACCAGCTCAGGGCACCCCTGCAAGTGTCTCAATGCACCCCTTTGTGCCACAGCACATAGTTTGAGAACCATTGGTATATATGCTTGTATTTATCATAATATGTAAAGTATATAGAGTGTAGTAAGGACAATAGGATTTTCCTGGTTAAAGCACATAGCAGTAAAACATGGATCCAGTCCAGATTTTGATTGAGGCCAGGAATCAACTGCAGACAAGTTCATATATAGCCAGTGGCGGCTCCTACCTCTTTCGGGGAGGGGGGCTGCCTCTGGCCGCAGGCAACCCCCTCCCCCTGTCACCGCAGCCGTCACCGCTGTTGCCTCTTCCCGTCCCCGGCGCCTGTCCTATGATCACAGGCACTGGGACTGGTGCATGCGCAGTACAAACATATGTACAAACTTATGGCCAGCTTCTATGGGCTGCTTCGGCAGCAGCCCATAGAAGTAATCATGGTTCCGGCGCCTGCACAATATACTTTACAGGCAGCGGGACCAGCGCGTACCGATATAGGTACTGCGAATGCGCATTTGCCGTTTTTGCCCGGCAGCCCGCAACAAGGCTGCCCGGAGGGAGGTAATACCTCCCAAT
This sequence comes from Crinia signifera, assembly GCF_055691185.1. Lineage (NCBI taxonomy): Eukaryota > Metazoa > Chordata > Amphibia > Anura > Myobatrachidae > Crinia > Crinia signifera. The sequence continues at coordinate 272,001,548 of NC_139220.1, forward strand.
GAGACTGCCTTTGTGACGGGTGTGGTATATGGTCCCGACAGTCGGGATCCCGACAGTCATTAGCCTGATGTCGGGATACCGACTATGATGCAAGCCCCCAATCCATCACCAAGGCTTCTATGCATATTGTGGGTCCCTATTGCTATATCTAGGTGTGGGGTGCATAAGCCAGAAAGCCCAGAGCAGCACACAGTGTAAAAAAAATAAAAATAAATGAAAGTGTCAATAAGTGTAAAGTGATAGAAAGCCAGAGCTATATACAAAAAGTGATACAAAAATAATGAATGTAATCCAAATAAATAGTGTTAGTGGATAATTTAGTGGGTGTTAGATGGAATGTAATAGTGTGCTACCTCAGAGCCATCCAGCTACACCATTCCAGGGGCACCGCGCCCCACACCCATGTTAACCCAATCTGGGCCACTCAAGGACATTCGCAGAGTTGTTCTGAAGGTACTCCTTTGATATCTCGGCTGTTTTCTGCTGAAAGATGAACCGTCACCCCAGTCTGGTCAAGAGTGCTCTGGAGCAGGTTTTCATCCAGGATGTCTCTATACATTGCTGCATTCATCTTTCCCGCTATCCTGACTAGTCTCCCAGTTCCTACCGCTGAATAACCTCCCCACAGCATGATGATGCCACCACCATGCTTCACTGTAGGGATGGTATTGGCCTAATGATGAGCGGTGCATGGTTTCCTCCAAACATAACGCCTGGCATTCACACCAAAGAGTTCAATCTTTGTCTCATCAGACCAGAGTCTTTTGTTTCTCATGGACTGATTCAGCCCTGCAGCTAACATCATCCTGCCCACCCGCGCAGCTCCCCCGATGTGCTGGTAAATTGTGACTATCAGAAGGGGGACCATACGGCTGCCGTGCGAGCTCCAGAGTAACTTAAAAAAGGTCAGACTCACCACCCTGGTGTGGGGTGTGGGGTGTGGGATGTGGGGTGGGGGTGGGGGGGGAGAAATGTGGTGGTGATGGTTATGGGATGGGTATGTTGGAGACAGTGGAAGAGTAGGTTGTGTAATTGGAGTGGTGCGTGTAGAGGATTATGGAGTGTATGTGGAACAAACGGGGACTAGGGTGTATATGGGAGTAAAGCATTATAGGGGTCTGTAGGTGGAATATGGTGTTTGTGGTGGAGATATACTGTAGGGTTATTGGGTGTATGTTGGGGGACAGGGACTTAAGTGTAGGATGTGTTGGGGGTAGCGGTATATGAGTTAGGTTGGGGGTAGAGGGGTATGGGATGCATGTAAGAAGACACTTTGGATGGACAGGGGGAGAAGGGTGTGTGGGTATAGGGATATGGAGATAGGTGTTAGGGGTTGTATGACGGTTGTGCAATGGTGGTGAATAGGGGGGCAGAGAAGTGCAGGGTTAATGGGGGCGCAGAGATGCAGGGGGATGGAGAGTTTCATTGGTGAGAGAGAGGTGAAGGGAGTGAGAAGAAGGGGGCGGTGAGGTGGAGGGAGTGAGAGATGCAGGTAAGGAAGGTCTAAATGGATGAACAATACCTTAGGGCCCTCCTGCCTTAAGTATCCCATGTCCTCCAGAGCCTTAATCCTGGTCTGCAGAGAGGAGTCGGGAGCATCATGTCTACCATCCAAAGGTATAAGTTAATATAAGGGGAGGGGGGTCTGCAGAAATCTTAATTAGTGGACAGGGGGCTGTTAATATTAATAATACAACAGGGAGGGGGCTATTAAATATTAATACAACTACAGGGAGGGGGCTGTTAATAAAACTACAGGGATAGGGCTGATATACTGTATAATAATTATACTACAGGATTGGGCTGATATACTCTATAATAATTATACTACAGGGAAGGGGCCATGACCTGATAAACCAAAAGGCTAGCCTAGAGCGCTGGGTCCTCTGGGAGGGGCGCACATGGCCACTAATCACCATGGCTCTGTGTGGTGTGCCCTCAGCTCCTTGGCTGCGGAGGAGCTCAAACCAGCGCCGATGGACATTTGATATATGGTTCCTGCCGACCAGCCTATCAGAGCTCACGGACAGGCAGCCACAGTTAGTGATTGGCTGCCGGACCATGAGCTCCAATTGGCTCACTAGCCTGTGCCATAGTTGAAATGTCTGTCAGTGATGGTATGAGCCGCTCAACTGAGTAGGAACTGAGCGTACATCACACAGGGACGTGGCAATGAGTTCTCTCCTCCCCTTTTATATGGAATTAATATGGGAATTCTGTAAGGGCCACTAATGTGGGCAATAATTAAGGGACACTATGGGGGGAATGTGTAATGTATAAGGGACATTACTGCGGGCGTAATATGTCATGGGCATTATGTGTGTGGCATAATGTGTAATGGAAATTACGGTGTGCACCAATGTATAATGGGCATTCCGGTGTGCGCCAATGTGTAATAGGCATTATGGTGTGCAACAATGTGTAATGGGCACTATAGTGTGCAGTGTAATGGGTACTGCAGTTTTTGACAATGTGTTAAGGACATTACGGTATTCAACAATGTCTAATGGGCATTATGGTGTGCAATAATGTGTAATGGGCATTATGGTGTGCTGCATAATGTGTAATGGGCATTACGGTGTGCTGCATAATGTGTAATGGGCATTACGGTGTGAGGCACAATGTGTGATGGGTACTGCAATGTGTGACTGTGTAATTGGCATTACATTGTATGACTATGTGAAATGGCCATTACGGTGTTTGACAATGTGTAATGGACATTACGTTGTGCGGCAATGTGTAATGGGCATTATGGTGTGTGGCATAATATGTAAATGCTAATGCAGTGTGTGAACGTGTAATTGGCATTCCAGTGTATGACAATGTGTAATGGGCATTACAGTGTGCATAATCTTGGCGCAGAGTGTTTAAGGGGCTCTTTCAGATCGCTATCCCGGATCTGACTCTTTCACACTAAACCCGTCTCACCCATTATACACAAGTTGGACCCTTCTTGTAATCCAGGTCGATATGCCAGGTTGGTCGACCCTGATTATTCAGTTTAGTGCTTTCACAACGCTCCTCGACCGGGCAATAACCCGGGTTATAAATGCAACCTGAAAGGGGTATGAGGGGCTCTACCTGGTGCAATGTGTACAAGTGGCACTACTACTGTATGTGGTGTAATGTAAATAAACAGACACTACTGTTACACTATTATTTCTCCACGCCACTTTCCCACAAAGCCTTCGGTGCACACTGTTACTATTTTGAGTATGAGGGGGCCCGAAGCATATTTTTGCACCTGGGCCCATAACTCGCTAGTTCCGCCTCTGGGCATGTATAATATTATTTACCTGCTTAAAGCACATAAATGGATCCAATCCAGGTTTTTTTTGAGGCCAGGAATCAGCTGCAGGAGCCAAGTTGATATTTAGCACATGTTAGCTGCCTTTAAGAATGGTGTCTGTAGGCAGGTAAAGGGCTCCTAATGCTGGATAAGCTGGCCAGGTCATAGGCTGGGGATCTGGGATTACATATGGAGCCGTTGGACTGCAGTATTATTTGTCAGACCAGGGAATGTGATGCTGTAACCTATTGCCTGCTGTAAACTGCTGTTTATCTATCTGAATTACCTTATTGCTCGAGAAGAAATACAGGTGTTTTTTTCTGGTCTTTGTGATCTTTCTCACAATACACTGCATAGGGTGGATCTCAATTTGACATGTTAATTTACTACAGGCTAATTTATCCCTTGGGACTTTTCAATTAGCCTTGTGCTGCCCACAAGCTGATGCTAACGCATTTCTATGGTAGCCCCTTCCATGCGCAATCTGCTTGCCATTTTCCAATTTGCAGTTGCTGGGTGTGGCATCTGTGGCATATGAAGGTCTAAATGGGCCTGGAGCTGAAAACTATCAAGGGCCTATTATGCGCAATGATAGGGGTTGTGGCCAGCACCTAATAATGTGGGGGCGTGACCAGTGTTTTGTTTGGGTGGTCTGCTCATGGGTGTGTCTCTATTTGTGTAAATATTTTCAACTATTTATATATGCCTGGAAAAGGCGGTGGCTGGCATAGGAAAGATGCTAAGGGTTTAGCATAGGGTGGAAAATGGCAAATAGGTTGGCATATACAAGGGCCTGGCAAAGAAAAGAGGGAAAATAGAAGCTGCAGATATACCTACCTTCCACTGGTAGCTGCAGACTTTGGGCTGCAGTGGCAACCATATATCGCCAGCACTGAGAGCATCAGATGATATATTTGCACACTCCCTCAGCCAAAGAGTGCAATGGCATTTATATATAAGTAACCAAGGTAGAGGTGCGGCACTCGGACTAACAAAACAGGTCGAATAAAGGAGATGACTACTCCATCTGATGAGGTTTCAGTTTATTAACTGTTTTCAAGTAATATATATATATATATATATATATATATATATATATATATATATATATATATATATATATATATATGTAGGTAGAAAAGATGGTGGCACTGGCAGGCTTGATACAAAGATTTGAAGTGTTTTAATTCACATCACAGCAAAATAGAAAACATGCAGAAGTGTCCGACGTTTCGGGGTTATCTCCCCGTTTTCAAGGTGCAGTTTTTTCTGCACCTTGAAAACGGGGAGATAACCCCGAAACGTCGGACACTTCTGCATGTTTTCTATTTTGCTGTGATGTGAATTAAAACACTTCAAATCTTTGTATCAAGCCTGCCAGTGCCACCATCTTTTCTACCTACCTATTTACCTGTATTGGAAGGCACGACAGCATACCCTATGAGGGAAGAGTGCCGGTCCGTTGACACTGTGTATATATATATATGTATATAAGTTGCAAATATGTGTATATATATATGTATGTATATATGTATGTATATATATATATATATATATATATATATATATGATGCCAGGAGGTGCGGCACTCAGTAATAAATAAGACAACACTGTACCATATATATATATATATATATATATATATATATATATATATATATATATATATATATATATATATATATATATATATATATATATATATATACACAGTATGTCCATTTGTTTTAAATGAGCAATGGGGAAAACACAGATATTCAAAGAAGTCTGGTAAAAGAGAGAGACTGATTACATCTATATATTGGACATATCAGAAGACACAACACACTAAAGTGCCACTTCAGAGTAAAAAAACATGCACTATAGTAAAGGGTACACTTACTGTTGGTAATTAGTGGGTTTAAAAACAAGCATACCCATATTTTAGCCAGTCTGACATCACCTTTAAAAGTAATTGAGGGTTAGATACATTTCTGGGTATACTTTACACACTATTCACACACTACACAGGAGTGCAATAAATGTTTAGTATGTAAGTGAACACATAATAGCACTATACATAATGGCCAATCATTTACAAAAATTAAAATGTACTTACCAAGTAGCCAGCCCTCTGGCATTTGGTGGTTCTGGAATCTGTCCCAGAGGGCTGAGTGACGCAGAATATAGGCATCATGGCAGTTCCCTGGGTAGCCTGCAACCACACTGAGCATTTTGAGGTTATTATTATTGTTATTATACTTTTATTTATAAGGCGCCACAAGTGTTTCGCAGCGCCGTACAAAGGACCAGTACAGGGAGACAAAACATAAATTGCATCAGTTAGTATGATACAAACTGCTCACTGGTCTTGAAAGTGTTAACAACACTTACAATTCTCACAAAACCAAAAAGCAATTATGAATACTACCCCCCCCCCCCCTCCAATTTATTCTTCTACCAATGAGAAAGACACTCTTCAGCATGTATACAGTTCAGCAATGCCAGTCACACTCAGCTGGTGTCAAATGTCAAGCAAATTGCAGGTTTGTTCCTTTTAACTAAGAAAGTTTTGTTGATGATACTTTAAGAGCATTAAGGAGACCTATTAGGGCTATCCACTTACAGTCCGTCCGTGCTGCTATTCTGTGCTAACAACTGACAACTATTACTTTCTAAATTACCCTGACATTCTCAGAGAGAGGGGCATCAAATAGTTTAATTAGGAGACTACTGGATTGTCAGGTCCTTCACAGGGTTCCATTTATTTCCCCTCTAATTAACCACACGATACAGCAAGAAGGTAACATCCTGCAATGCCAGGGGCTTTAATGGAGCAATTAAGGCTAGAAAGATTTAAATTACCTTGAATCTACAGTGATATTGAAAAGGCTCTAAACGTGCCCAGTGGGCATTTCCCCCAACCACGGAAGAAATAAGAGTTGAGTTAGAGGCTCCAGAGGCCACTTGACTTTGCATATTGATTGTACATTATACCTTGTAAAAGAAAAGAGACAAAGAGACAGTGTCGGCCGAGGTCATAAAACACATTATGTTATTCTGGAAGAAAGTCCATCTTGAGAAACAGAACTAGTTGTAAGAGATGAGAGTTGCTTTTCCAGCCCCGTCTGCTTTATCACTCATACCCTCAGTCTTTTCTTTGTAGAATCACATTCTACAATTATGGAGCAAAAGAGGAGCAAATTGCTCCTGGAAGAAACCATGTTGCAATTCAAAGGGTGCAAATGCATTTATTTTATTATGTTAAAATATTTGTTTATTTATTTGACATGCAGGGTAAATATGGGCTGTTTTTGCATGTATAGTACAAATACTGGGTATCTATATCACACTGATTTAGAATAAAGCTGGGATAAGCCCTTCACAACACTGAAGGTGCCCACACACAGTGCGATATGGGCTACATTAAATCTATTTTGTACTAGATTGCATCACATCTAGTTGAATTGCATGCAATACGCTACATCAGCGTGTGATTTGCCTAGATGTGATGCAATCTAGTACAAAAAGTACTGCCTGTACGTATTTTTTAGGCTGGCGATATGGACAACATGGGAGTGCACATCGCATCGCAAGAATATAGGGGAATATCTGTGTGGGGTCCCCCTGTTTTTAAAGAACCAGCACTAGGCTCTTGGACTGGTCCTGGTTCCATATTTTTTAAAACCAGCAGCGGGTTCCACTAGTCGGTAAAGTAAAGCCACAGGTGGTGAACACTTTTATATAGGTCCTTGCGGCTGTGGCATTATCCCCCCAACTAGTCAGCTCGGGACTATCCCTTGCACCCCTTTGTCATATACAGACGCAGGGGGGTTTACGGTTGCCTCAAAACTTCTCTTCTCTTGACAAAGGGCTCAAATTATAACAACAATAGCAATGGTATATAATATGATTACTACAGCTGCTGCCACATCATGCAGGGTAGAGGACAGAGCGGAGTCGGGCCGGTAATTAAAAATCAGGGAACCCGACAAATAGGGGTTCCCCGATTTTTAACAACCAGCCCCAGGCTCCTGCTCTGGGGCTGGTTCCCAAAATACGGGGGACAAAATGACTAGGGGTCCCCCGTATTTTAAGAACCAGCCCCAGGCAAAACCAGCCAGCAGGGTAATGCCACAGCCGGGGGGAGACTTTTTATGCAAGTCCCCCCGGCCAAAGCATTCATCCCTACCGACCAGTCAGCCTGGCCAGGGGCCCTGGGGGAGTGGGGACCCCCCCAATGAAGGGGTCCCCCCCCTCCAGGACTTACCTGACCAGGCTGAAGCCTGGTACTGTCCCCGATGCCCCTGGGCGGTGGGCATCGGGCTGATTATGGTGTAAAAAAAAAGATAAAACTATTGTTTTTTACTGTGGCACTACAAGTGCCAGCAAGCTGGGACTTGGAGAACCACAAGTCCCAGCCTGCTGGGCATTAAAGGGCCCGCTGGCACTTGTAGTTCCACAGTTAAAAAAATAGTGCACAAAACACACTGACACACATTTGAAATAAAAGTTTAATACACACATCACAAACACACCTATCTTGATCCCGTCGGTAGGTCGCTGGCTCCGGTTTCGGCGGCTCCGGTGTCGGCGGCTCCAGTGTCGGCAGCTCCGGGTCGGCGGCTCCGAGGTCGGTGTCCTGTCTGAAGAAAATCCATGTTGGACCTGTGGAAGTAAATCCTACTCACCAGGTCCTCCATGGATGGTCTTCTGTCTTCTCTCTTCTTTTCCAGGACTTTATTCTTTCTCTTCTGTCTTCTGTCTTCTTCTTTGTTTACGCTGCCGGCTGTCGGGACTTTCAGAGCTGGAGAGATGTTGCCTCCTCGACGTCTGGACTAAGAATGAATTCTAGCCAATCAGGAGCCGACTTTACTGGCTCCTGATTGGCCACTAGTCAGCTCCTGATTAGTCCAGACGTCGAGGAGGCAACATCTCTCCAGCTCTGAAAGTCCCGACAGCCGGCAGCGTAAACAAAGAAGAAGACAGAAGACAGAAGAGAAAGAATAAAGTCCTGGAAAAGAAGAGAGAAGACAGAAGACCATCCATGGAGGACCTGGTGAGTAGGATTTACTTCCACAGGTCCAACATGGATTTTCTTCAGACAGGACGCCGACCCCGGAGCCGCCGACCCCGGAGCCGCCGACACTGGAGCCGCCGACACTGGAGCCGCCGACACTGGAGCCGCCGACACTGGAGCCGCCGACATTGGAGCCGCCGACACCGGAGCCAGCGACCTACCGACGGGATCAAGATAGGTAAGTATCAGTGTGTTTGTGATGTGTGTATTAAACTTTTATTTCAAATGTGTGTCAGTGTGTTTTGTGCACTATTTTTTTAACTGTGGAACTACAAGTGCCAGCGGGCCCTTTAATGCCCAGCAGGCTGGGACTTGTGGTTCTCCAAGTCCCAGCTTGCTGGCACTTGTAGTGCCACAGTAAAAAACAATAGTTTTATCTTTTTTTTTTACACCATAATCAGCCCGGTGCCCACCGCCCAGGGGCATCGGGGACAGTACCAGGCTTCAGCCTGGTCAGGTAAGTCCTGGAGGGGGGGGGGACCCCTTCATTGGGGGGGTCCCCACTCCCCCAGGGCCCCTGGCCAGGCTGACTGGTCGGTAGGGATGAATGCTTTGGCCGGGGGGACTTGCATAAAAAGTCTCCCCCCCGGCTGTGGCATTACCCTGCTGGCTGGTTTTGCCTGGGGCTGGTTCTTAAAATCCGGGGGGACTCCTAGTCATTTTGTCCCCCGTATTTTGGGAACCAGCCCCAGAGCAGGAGCCTGGGGCTGGTTGTTAAAAATCAGGGAACCCCTATTTGTCGGGTTCCCTGATTTTTAATTACCGGCTCCAGGCTCTGTCAGCCTGGTGCTGGTTACAGCTGTGGGGGGGACCCCACGCCGATTTTTTTTCCATTTATTTATTTTTTTTTAAATTTTTTACACACTGCAGCCTGCACAGATCTGACTGATCCGTGCAGACTGCTAGAAATAATTCGTATTAGCAGCCGTATATATGGCCAGCTAATACGAATCATTACACCATCGGAGGGTTACAAAGCAGTCGTATCTGACTGCTTTGTAATTTCCCCTCCGGAACACGACTTTGCATACGACTAAAACAGTCGTATGCAGTCGGAGGGGAAATACCAATACGAAAAACTAGGTTTTTCATATTGGTAAATTTCCCCCATGATGTCACATGCTCCCAGCATAGCATCTGCCGGCCTTCTCCTCCTGGCTATTCCACAGCAATGCTGTTGAATGTGCCGCTCCCACAAGTAAGTTAATGTGGGGGACGGGGGCAATTTTTTTAATTAGGAATGCCGGGATTGAGCATTTTTCAATCCCATTTCCCGGTATTGGAAAAATGCTCCGGGTGTGGCATCCTGAAGTTGGACCATTACATGAGTGTAGGGCATTAATTTACTAAACATTAAGTTCTAAAACCTGGTGCTTCTGATCTTATTAATGCTTTTACTAGCCTTGATTTGCTTGTACTGTACAATCATTGCCCTTTTAAATTTAAGGAAAAATATATTTGGAAGTTCCAGGTTTTAGAATCTGATGATAAGTAAATGAACTCCCAGGTCTCTCACATGATCTTCACTGTCTTTCTTTGTACAGGATGTGGCCCTCTACTAGAACTCCAAATGACTGAAATACAGTGTTTGTTGTAAATGTTATTGTTTTATGTCTCTAAGACAAACACAGGAGAAGGACCAATGCAATGGGTAGCAATCTCAAGCCCCGTACACACTAGCCGACCACCGACACCGCCAATATAGTTAAGTATATCAGCAGTGCTGCTGGTCATTCGAGATATTGGTTACCGATATTGTTCAGTGATGTCACCAGGTCTGCGGCTGTGCATGCAGTTGCGGACAATGTAATCAGATTGAGCTGCATGCACAGACAAAAGGGGGACGCGGTTAGCGATGTGCGGGGCCCTTTTGAGCGATATCTTTTAATAACTCGTCTAGTGCGTATGGGCCTTAACAGAGATAAAATAGGACTTTTACAGAGAAGTAACCTTCTAAAGGAGGAGTTGTATATAGGGAGAAGGGCTTACAAAGTATATGCTTTATTCATCTCAAAATTCTATGACAGGATTTTATGATCAATATTAATATACTAAAGATGATAATAATAATAATAATAATAATAATAATAATAATAAAAAAGATAGGGGAACTGACTGTACTCCTCTGTACTATCAGCACATGGCACTGTAAATGTACGCTTTAACATTTAAGCAGCTTGTCCAATATCACTTCCATTTCCCCCACCTTCCCAGCCCACTTGTGCTAATAGGATGTCTGTCTCACTTTATCTTTTACTGCATATTACAAGTGAATCTGTAGGATATTAATTAGGAAATCAACATCACAACAAGTGAGATCCTTGTATCTCAATGCTACAGACAAAATCTATTAGGCTGAGCTGATTATTTGATGTGCAAATCAATAACTCACTTGGCAGAACCGAAAACCGAGAAGAAGAGGAAAAACAGTCTGAGAGGGGGAGAGATTGAGGTCGAGATGTTACACAACTAAAAACAAGCAGGCTCTTAAAATGGTTCATGGTTTAATCATGTTACATTGTTTCTGCAAATTACAAACTGTTGAATGCAATGAAAAATGTAATAACAGAACACATAATAATTTGACTCAGTGCTCTTATAATACATTATTTATCTTCTTTCTGCTTATATATCTCTACCAGAGTCAGTTCATTCCTAAGTAACCTAGGTTCCTGCCTAGTGCCCTGCGGGCACTGAGAGTTACAGATTGGAAGCCACAGAGCAGTCGCTTGCAAATAGCCCATTAATCACATTCAAACCACAAAAGTGTACCAGAAAGTAGTTTATCACCGAACTTAAGTAAATGGAAACAACTCAGTTTGCAGTGAAGTGCTAAAGCTACAGTGGAAAAGCCAATGCTTCACTCATATTTACCTACTCACCTGGATCCTGCTGGATTTTTGGGGTAGTCTCCATACCCCTGGACAGGGCTGACCAAGAGGGGGGGTGTCTGGGTGCTAATAACCCAGGTCTGGGCTTGCGGGAGAGGCCCGGCGGGGGCCCTGGTCTGCTCCCCCCTGCCCCCCCCACATACCTTTCCCTTTCGTCCTTCCCGGGCAGCAGCACACACCTACGGCATTTGCTATGCTGACAGCAGGCTTAGCATGAGCGTTTTACTGACAGCATGAGAGCTCATGCTGAGCCTGCTTTCAGCACAGCACATGCTGCCGTTGCTGCTGTTGGGGGGGGGGGGGGCGATAACACCCCCCCCCCCACAGAGTTTTGTATCACCCCCCTAAACATTTTGGAAACATGGCCTAATCACGCCTCCCACAATTAGGCCATGCCCCCAAGATTTTACCGGGGTCAGCATACCTCTCGGCAGCCCTGCCCCCGGAAGAGTGCCCGCCCCTCCAGCATTCTGAGCACTTCCTAGTGAATTGGGCAGAATGGGGAGCTTACTGGATGTCTGGCAGAGGTGGTGGACCCTAATGACATAACTATATGTGAACCATGTCATTTTAGCTCTGCCTCTGTGAAAACCTGGGCCAATCACAGTATTTTTTTTGCAAAGGAGTGGGGCTTAATGATACAGTTTGTCGGGCCCCGGCACCCACCCGCTTCCTACCTACCTCTCCTCTTCAGGTCTCTCCCGCAGAGGAAAACCATTGTAGGTAAGTATGACTTCACTGTGGTCAATGTCGTACATATCCCTCATACCCTATGGAGGTGAGACATTGAGGTACCATGATTCTCAAGATGTGTTCATCCTAACATTGGCCCTTATTCTGATCGGTGCGGATATATCCGCGTGCGTTCGGTCCGCCGATGTTTTGTGTCTGCGCATGTGCAGAGGCGTCTCTGCGCATGTGCGAGCGGGGCGTACGGCATGATATGTGAACACTCCGAACAGGGGGTGGAGAGGGGCGTGAAGGGCTATTTGGGCTCATTACCATATGCATACGCCCCGCGTTTCATGGGAGTTCCCATGAAAACGCTGGGCGTACGCATGGTAATGCGGCCGTGACGCACGTGTAGGGGGCGGACATATGACATCGCCGGATGTCAGCTGCCCGCCCAGATCTCTGCTTTTGCACGGAAAAATGTCCGTGTGGTCTGAGGTTGCGGGTGCTGGTGGAGCACACCGTCCTGCATTCGATGGTCTGCGACCATCGAATGATGGGGGAGGTTCCCTTAGATGGAGGAGGCGTATTCCGTGAAAAATACACGTGTGGTCCGTTCGGACAGCTTCTTACCGCATACGGACGGAAATGGCGATCCGTATGGAAGGCGGGGTTTCGCACGCACGGTCCTGGCCGCATAATTGGCTCCGGCCGCACCGATCAGAATAAGGGCCATTGTGACTGCACATTGCTAAAGATTGAATTAGCCTCGTAACTCCTGTGGTGTGTTACAATAAATAATCATTTGGTGAAGAGCTAAAACATACCTGGCCCGCGATCATCCAGACACTGGCCAGGTATTGCGCCTCTCTTATGCTTGAGGGGAGTAAGCTGCCGCCTTATTCCCCCCCCCCCCCCCTTATTCAGATAGACCTGTCCAGCAGGAGAGACAAAATGACAACATTTCTGTTGCTGTACATCCTTCTTAAAATATGATTGCCATCAAGTGCGATAAGTAGGAAAGGTGTTTTAACACAGGTGATGGCAATCATACATTGGTCGAGATGTATTAAGCCTTGAAAAGCGATAAAATGGAGAGTTATAAACCTCCAACCAATCAGCTCTTACCTGTAATTTTTCAAATGCAGCCTGTGACATGGCAGGTAGGAGCTGATTGGCTGGTTGTTTATCACTCGCCATTTTATTACTTTTCAAGCTTAGTACATCTGGACCATTAAGAGAGGAGTCAAGGAACAAAGCACATGTCCCTCCCGCATACCTCCCAACTTTTCTATGAGTAGAATAGGGACTAAAGGGGGGCCACTGCGCCTTTGAATAGACGCTGTGCGCATGCGAACAGCGTCTATTCTGTCAGATTGGGGGGGACTGCCGGCCACGGGAGGGATGCGGGAACGTCCCCAAAAGCCGGGACGTTCACGCGTTTAGCGGGACAGTTGGGAGGTATGCTCCGGGAATGGGTCATGTTGGGTAAAATGCAAAAACCAATGTTTACTAGTTATAATGGCAGCTAGCAATCCAGTAATGCCATTCTTCACCTGTCAGAAAGTGTACTTATTAGTGGCAAAAAGTCAAATATAGCTCTGTTATTGAAGTACTGCCATTTCTAAGGGGACCAACAATGGATAACCCTAACATTCACTCTCCCTCCCATTTTATTCAATCAAATACAGAAATTGCAGTGACTGGAATTATCTTAATACTACTTTTTCAAACATACACAGCAGCAGCTGTAGCTCAAATGATTTCATTATCATTTATCCTGTGACAGAGGAATAACAGCCTTATAATATGTGTATTTTTTCACTCAGACAAAAAGACACATAAGTGTTATTGAAATTACTTCAATATGCTGTATACCAGCTGTGCCCTTATTTTGCTTGTCATATAAATGCCTATTTTCCCAATTAAGTAAATATTTCTTTATGTTTAGTTTAAACTAAACGTAATTACTTTATAAAATGTAATTTGACTTATAAATTAGACTTCTAACCAATTTAAGAATGGGGCATAAAGGGCCCACCAGAGGAATGCAGTGGTAGGGGCTCATTTTTAGGGGTGTGGCTAATCTCCAGAGAGGGTGAGGCCAGTCACGACAGAGGTTGGCTATACCTTATAGAGTGCATGTTTGGGCCCCTTGATAAATATAGATATTAAATACAGCTAGTGCATGTATGATAAATGTAAAGGGTTAATAACAGCAATGCACTGTAGAGAATGCACCATTGTCCTGTGCAGTATAATGTAACATTAAGGAAGGCTCCAGATGGGCGGCTGCAGTGCAGTTCAAAATTCAAATAGGGGAACCCAGCAACTGCCACCAACTGTCATTCCAAACTGGCTCACTGGCAGATAGTGTTTTTCCCCTATTTGAATTTTGGACTGTGTTAGATTTAAACATAAAAATACTGGTAAATACTGGTAAATACTAGAGATGTGCCTAGACCTCCATAGATTTGGTCCTAAATCATCAACTTGATGGTTGTTTTGCAAAATCAACCATCAAGTGTTTTGGGTTTGGTTTTGGATCCTTTTGTTCCTATAATATTATTATAATCGATAACATTACTTCGAATTTAGTAAAAATTGATAAAAACATCTCAATTAATGTTTTTATCATAAAGTATTATTATTATTATTTACTTATTTATTTTCAGTTTCTTATATAGAGCAGCAGATTCCATTGCGCTTTACAAATGTTGACAACACTGAGAGAACAAACTGGGAAAAACAGACAGACATTGAGGTTGGAGGTCCTTGCTGCAAGCTTACAATGGGCGGGATGTTGTAACATTTGCGCCCATTATCGCCGGCTACCGCATTCTTAATAACGGCATATGCTGTAACTTATGCTGTTATTAACGCAAGGGACAGCTCTTGCGATAAGAGCTGTCCCTTGCGATGCGGTGCCGGTGCTGGACTTCCGGGTCTGTGACCCGGGAGTCCATCTGCGCATGCGCAGACCCCGGCGCCGGCCGCAGGGCACGCTGGGAGGGATCCGTGATGGATCCCTCAAACAGCGCTGCGGTAAGAAGCCCATAGGCTTCTGCAGGGAATCGCCAGCTTTTGCTGGCGATTCCCTCCGCAGCGCTGGCACTGTGGAGGTGCCATATAGCATATGGAAATGCGGTAAAAACCCTGAAAACTGGGTTTTTACCGCATTTCTGCTTTACAGAATCTCCCCCAATGTATATTTATTTCCAATGTGGAATGACACCTGAAATCCTCAAAGAGGACTTAAGCCGGGTACAATCTAGGGCCTTGATGGCTAACCTTGACACGCCAGCTGTTGTTGAACTACACATTCCAGCATGCACTGCTTCATTTTATCTATTTGGCCATGCTAAATCTGATGCAGAGCATGCTGGTATGTGTAGTTCAACAGCTGGAGTGTCAAAATTAGCCATCAAGGATCTAGGGCAACAGATATTCGTTCTGACATTAGAACAAATCCACGTCGGCCTGGATTACCAGGGCTAGATTTAGGGCCTTATGGGCCTGGAGCAAAAAAAGGGCAGATTTTGAGAAGTGGAGGAGGCGAGGCCAATGGCATGTAGAACCCATACACTATGGGCCTTATTCTGGTTGGAGCGTCCGGGCCGTACGCGTACGTCCCGGGGTTTTTTACGATCTGCGCATGTGCAGATACGCTAATGCGCCGGCGCGAACACTCCACAACGCTTACGGCCGGTGTCTCAACGTGCGAAAAAACCTGTACGCGAGTGTACGGGTAATGGGGCGGCATAGGGGCGTGTTGATGGGAGCGGCCGAAATAATTAGGGAAAATGGGCGTAAATATGGGCGTACACAGGGGTGTGCACCAAAAATGAGCGGTGCTACTACCGCACGATCGACTAAGGCACCGTTCATTTCGGACACCAAACAGGCGGCCGCCAGCTCAAACCACCCCTACAGATACCGCATGCCAGCGTGCGCCTGAGTTGGCTAATTAACGCTGATTACTACTCAAACACATACACCTGAATGTAATAAGCAATGCTGCAGTCTATTAACTCCAAACCATGATTTCACTGCCTGCAAGCCACACATACAGCACGCAAACACATTGGAAGCTTATGTTTCTATACTTCTCCACATTTAAAGGTTTGTTTAATTTAAGGTAAGAATCTTTTTATACGCTAAGGTAGGGATTTGCTAAACAGACACATTCACTACGTGCTTTCATAGACTTTACGCAGTAGCACACTCAATCTACACAAGTCGACATGTGTCAACGTGTTCACTCTAATACTAACATAGGTTTTGTATTTAGGATACAATAACATAAACCACATCTAACACCTACAAAGGATGTTTCAGCAATGTTTGAAGCCCATGACCACTATTTTCCACACAATCTTTGTATAGTAGCCAAAATAATGACCTGTACCACTATCTCATCTGCTATGATTTGGATTTGACTACACTCTGGATGTAAGATGCCACCAATCACATTATTGCACTCTCATCTCTCTAACAAAGGATTCCTACATCTGCTTATGACACTGTCAAATCATATATATTTAAAAAGTTATGCATGTTTGTTCATAAGCTAATTTATCATGTTTGGCCCATTCACACATCTTTTTTTAGGGAGGACACATATGCATTCCTACACAAATGTACCTTTTCACCCTTGTTTGTCTGCCTCACCCACTCCATGAGGAAAGCATTGTTCTGGACCTGCTTTTACCTACTACTGTAGGAGCTACCTCACCTGCACACAAACTGCTTTCTCACCTATTAAGTTGCTCTGCACATGTGCTGACACAAACTAATTAGCAGGGAAAAGTTGGATAGGAACATGGGAATGGCCATGGAGAGGGTTACACATGGGAAACTTCGACCACACTTCAACAAATGTTCAAAAATACCCTGGTCAGTAAGTACACATAAATCTAGTATTTGTTTCACACAAGAAATGACACATACCACAATTTAGATTTAATTTGTAAAATAAATTTATTTGCTGTTCAGCATCACAGCTTGACACTTTAATGTGAGAAATCAAATAAACAAATAAAATATACACACAAATAATAAAACAGCCAGAACAAGAGGTTGCATATCTCCAAACATGTGTTACCCTGCAAATGCAATGGTGAAAGAAATGGGGACACCAGAATACGTACTGCAACAACCAGGGTGAATACTAAGCAAGATACACACCACCAAAAAAAAATATCCTGCATTTGTAGAGGTCAAAATACGAATTTTCATGCCCATGGCACGCAAATGGATCGATGGGCAACTCAGGAAGCGGATGTCCAGTGCAATTTAAACCTTTGGCCTCCAACCACAGAGGAAGTGAACCAGGTCTCATTTGGGCCCTTTTTTGCCCCTTTTAGATGGGGCCTTGGGGACAGGGGCCTTTGGCTCAGCTGGCTTTCGGCGTCTTCCCCTAGTCGACACAGGAGGGTCAGCCGAGGTGGAAGGTTGGGGAGCAGCTTGGGGTGGGGCAGCAGATGGGGGATTGTCCCTTAGGGACCTGGCGGTGGACAGCTGCTCCGCAAGAAGTTCATTCTGGCGGCTGAGGTGTTGGCCAATGCTTAGCATGCCAGCCGCCAGAGTTTCATTAATGCGGTTCAACGCCTCAACCTGCAGCTGGTTTGTGGCCTTCCACTCCGCCAGAAAATCCGCCACCTGCTGCTGACGGATCGCAGCATCCACCCCTTGCTGCTCGATCCTGTCCAGCGTCACCAACAGGCTCTCACTCCATGTCTCCTGTGGCTGGGGCTGGGGGCGACGTCTTGGTGGAGGCTGGACCACCTGCTCCACCTGTGGCTCTGCAGAGGAAGATGCTGCCGGTACATCCTGACTTTCTGCTTCTGCTAGGATAAGAATTGAAAACAATGTCACCATCACATACGCAATAAAAAATATCTTTCTAAATACAATGCATTACTGTGACTTACCATCAAAAGCAGCAGCAAAGACCTCCGCCGGGAGCTCACTGTCCATATTGGAGATCCCCCTGATCTCCCCCACATCGATCACGTCACAGGAGTCCAGCTCCAGGGGGGTATACTCCAAATGGTCAGGCATAGGACCGCTCCCGGTGGACATGCTGTGGTTGTACCGGTCAGTCATCTTCCTCTTCAGGGCACTTTTGAAGTCAGTCCAGCTACAAGTTTAAAAATACAAATATCACCATGAGATATGTGCACCACTGTGCTACGTGTAGGGTTACCACCTAGTCCCTTTAATTCCGGACACATGTTACTTACACAGGTTCTGTGGCAGTTTAAAATTAGGTGAAGTGGAGTCTTGAAGTCAGCCAGCCACAGAACCTGTGTAATTAATATGTGTCCGGAATTAAAGGGACTATGTGGTACCCCTAGCTACGTGACATTTCCTAGTGTGGGTGATCTTATGTTTTTTTGCCATGTGTGGCCAAATATTTCTTTGATGGACAAAACCATGTGCACTGCAGGTGAGGCAGGTGTAAAACCCCACCCAAATCTGATTATCTCTGCACAAGTAACACCTGCCTCACCTGCAGTGCACATGGTTTTGTCCATCTAAGAAATATTTGGGCAGAAAGAGTGAACTAGAATAAGGGCCTCAGTTCCTGCTGGAGACTGCTGAAAAATTGCCCTGACAAACACACTAACCTTTTCTTCACCGCGTCCCAAGTTCTGACCACTGGTGACACCTGGTTCACTTCCTCTGTGATCTTGTCCCAAAGGTTTCTCCTTGCACTGTCACCCGGCTTCCTGGTTGCCAATTCAATCCATTCGCGTGCCCTGGGCACTAGAATTCGCATTTCGGCCTCTACAAATGCAGGGTTTCTCCTTCTGGTGGTGGTATCCTGCTCAGTCATCACCCTAGATGTTGCAGCACGTTTTCTGGTGGCCCCAGTTCTCTCACCATGCACCTGCTGGGTCACACCTGTTTGGAGAGATGCAACCTCTTGTTCTGGCTGGTTGCTTGGCCCTTGTGGAGCTGGTGGAGGTTCACCAGGGCCTGTTACTGAGGGGCCCGCTTGATCTTGCAGGCGACTCCTCTCTTGGGCCCTCCTTCTCCGCTCCTGTTCCCTCTTGTTGAGTGCATCAAGCATGGATTGTGCTGTAGCTCTCTGCAGAGCGTCCTCTGCTGCAGAATCGTCTGAGTCAGACATGTTTGCAGCAATTGTGGGCTGCATCTGACTGAATATTTATATGTTAATCTCCCGCCATGAACAAGGGGGCGTATATTTTTTCCCGCAATGTAGATGCAAATTTACGCCGATATTTCCCGCCGATAATTCCCGCTTAAATTACGCAGGTCTCAACGCACCTGATCAAACACCTGTATATGCACATACACAGGTTGTGGAGCATTGTGCTACATCGTGAAATGTGGGCACCTGTCATTCCAATGACGAGTGTTGTCAGCTGGTATCTGTTGGAGTTCGTGTATGCTTTGTGAGTCACATTTCAAAACATCACGATATAATGCTTTCCTTACATATGTAATGTGTATGAAATTGTCATACAGCAACATGTTGCATTGTGGCCCTTTAGGCAGCGTAGTTATAAGTAGAGGGTTGCGTGTATTATTTTCCGCCTACTGTATATACAGTACTCCTCTCCATGCATATCGGTGTATCGTGCCCCCTTTAAGCAGCGTAGTTATAAGTAGAGGGTTGCGTGTATTATTTTCTGCACACTGTAAATACAGTACTTCTCTCTTCATTGAATGCATGCTGTTGGTTGTGGTGTGTGTATATCGGAACGGTCCGCGTAAGTTTCTATTCGCATCCAGTTTGTTAATGTAAGAAGGATTAATAAAGGTAATACCAAACAAACAATTTTTTCGACCAATCAGCAAGCACCAAAAGTGATATATGTACCTGCAATTAATAACTGCGCCATTGCCAATATGACTTGTCCAAGAGCTAGGCCCTTTTCCACCTCAGAGCTTTTGGCCCTGGTGGAAGTGATGGACCGTCACCTGGGGCCCAGGGGCCCATATGTCAGAAATGCCGACAAGCGGCGGGCGTATACTGCTGCCCGCCGCCTCATCTTCTCTACGACCGGCGTCCGCAGAAGCCTGGGGCAGGTTGAGCGGCGCTGGTCAGACCTGCGCCGGCGGCAGACGGTTTTACTCAGCAGCCTTCGCCGCCATATTGCCCGATGTAAGTTTTGATTACTAGTATGTCAGCGTTTTTTAGCAATGTTTTGTGTACTTTTTATAAATATGTTCCTGAGTATGGGGGTGTATATGGGGGGTATATGGGGGGTATATGGGTGTATATGGGTGTATATGGGTGTATATGGGGGGTATATGGGTGTATATGGGTGTATATGGGGGGTATATGGGGGGTATATGGGTGTATGGGGGTGTATATGGGTGTATATGGGTGTATATGGGGGTATATTGGTGTATATGGGTGTATATGGGGGTATATGGGGGTATATGGGTGTATGGGGGTATATGGGTGTATATGGGTGTATATGGGGGGTATATGGGTGTATATGGGTGTATATGGGGGGTATATGGGTGTATATGGGTGTATAGGGGGTGTATAGGGGGTGTATAGGGGGGGTTTAAGTAGTTGATCAGTTTTTGGGTGTAGGATATCAAATAGTTTGCATGATAAATGTCTGAAATTTCACAGCAATGATAATTTTGACGGTTATGAGCATGACTAATGTGAATTTTTCTTTCCCCCTTTTTTATGAAACCCAATCTTCGATTTCTATGCCATCAACATGAACATTTCAGCACGGGCAAGGGCACGCATTGAAGCCCGGGAGCAGGCAGCCCGGGACCAGGCAGCCGAGGAGGAGGAGGAAGAGGAGGAGGAAGAAGAGGAAGAGGAAGAGGAGGAGGAGGAAGAGGAGGAAGAGGAGGAGGAGGAGGAGGAGGAGAAGAAAGAGGAGGAGGAAGAGGAGGAGGAGGAAGAGGAGGAGGAGGAAGAAGAGGAGGAGGAAGAAGAGGAGACCCAGGGTGCAGTTTGGACCCACACAATTTCCCCATCCCCTTCCCCCTCCACAACCCCCACCCCCTCCACAACCCCCCCCCCCTCCCCACCCCATTTCCAACCCCCCTACACCTCTCCACCACCCACCCCCAAACCTCTCCACTCCCCACTCACACCCACTACCTCGGTCCAAACTCCAGGACCATCCCCCTTGCTCGGGACCCCCCCAACCACTGCACAGCCAACCAGCGGCGCCCAGGATGGCTCAAGTAGCCGTAAGTAAATAATGTGTCTAATGTTGACCTACACATTTCTACACATAAACAATCACAACAACCACATATGTGTATCCAACATCAACATTAGTTGCAACATATCACTGCAGGCCGACCATGAGGTGTGTCCTGTCCTTCTCCAGGAACAAGGCTCCCCTTGGTGGTTTTTTTGAGTGTGGCCATGCCTCACCCCTTGAATAATTGACATAACAGTACATCCAATGAGATATCCGACATTAGTGGTGTGGTAGTTATGTGGCTCCAGGTGTTGGGTAACTCCAGTTCCCAGCATGATGTGCAACACAGGGCCGGATTATAATGGAGGCGCAAGGGGTCAGTGCCCCTGGGCCCCCCTCTAGCTAGGGGCCCCCTGTGGTTGTCATGTATTTTTTAAAAATAAAATGTTTAAGTTTTTTTTTTTTTTTTTTTAGCTAAATGTTTTGTGCATGGGTGGGGTAGTGCTGCAGCTTCACCTATCTGCCAATGTGACAATGATTTATGGTGCTGAGCATCGGGAGCCAAGGCACACTGATTGCACAAGTGTGCAGTGCATTTCTGGGAGTTGACTAAGTCCCATGACACTTTGCACCAGAGGACAGAGGCTGAGAAGTTTGTGCTGAGCTCTGATTGGTGGAGCTCATTACATGCTTCTCAGGTCCATGGAGAACAGCAGCAGCAGCAGCTTAGTCATAGGAGGGTTTTTAATCAGAGGCAGCACTAGGACTGTGAGGTCTCCTCCAGAGTAAGGGGCAGAGGGACAAACACAGGCTTTTCATGTGGTGTGTGTATATATATATATATATATGGTGTCTATTATTATTCCGAGTGCCGCCAACCCCCTGTCTATATATATATATATATATATATATATATATATATATATATATATATATATATATATATCCCCTGCAGGTAACCATTGACCAAGTTTATTCTGCCTTTACTCTATGTTTTGACAGTATAATATTCGCCCATGCAGTGTGCGGCCAGTAATGACAAGTGCAAGGGGGCCCCCCGCTCTAAAGTACCCCGGGCCCCCCAAAGGCTTAATCTGCCACTGGTGCAACTTAAATGTAGAGATTGTTTTGGTAATAGTGTGTGAGGCCATGCGGATGCATGCTTTACAAACATAGCTGTAGGCCTATAATTTGTACAGCAATGTCCTAAATTTAAAATAGTAAGGAGTGCTTAAGCCACAACAATGTCATAACCCTTAAATAGCACAGGCTAATTGTGAGGTTAGAGGACAGTCCCCCAAAAACAAAGTACCAATTGGGATACAGCATACATTCATTGATGAAGGAGTAATTGAATTAATGTTATTTACTATGTACAGTATGTGTGTGTTAACATATTATTTTTTAGTACTGTGTTTACAGCAGACCCATCTTCAATGTAGTTTCTAAATGTATGTGGCCTTCACACATAACTCTGAACTTTTTATTATGTACAAATACAACAAACATTTGTGTATGTTATATATTAATTTTTTGTTTTATCCCTTCATTACAGACACTGAACAGCAGCAGGAGGAGGTGGCAGCAATAATGCGTGAAATAATGCTGACCCTTGTCTACCTCCAGCTCCTTTTTGGGCTTCTGGAGGCCCGCCTTTAATTTTTTATTTATCCCCCCCCCCCTTTTTTTTGTATAAATTAAAAGTTGGATTACAGTTCGAAATTGCCTGTGTTTTTAATAATAAATATGTTAGAGGGCGTGTAAGGGTAGGTACATACAGATGTGTACTGTAAGTTATACTTGTAATTTGAGGTGAGGGGTAATGATTGATGTGTGAATGTGTGTGTTTTTGAGTAAAATAACACATAGTGAAAATGCATGAATGTTTAATGTTGTTCGATTAAAACATCACACATAACATCAGGGTAGGTATACATGTTACACATTTTGGACAAAGTAATTACGTACATAATTTAGTACATATACAGAAACACCAACATAACTTGATTTAAAAGTAACAGCAATATGGGGACACATAGATAGTGATTAAAATGCCACATTAGAACATAACAAATATACATGTAATGAGGGTTCAAATGTAGTTTTATTAGGTCTTTATTAAGGTAGACAATTGAGTTAATAGAAAACAATAAGTGAATAACAAATAGATTAATTAATCAATTGTCAGATTAGTAGTTGAGAGGCAAGATTTGCAGGTCCATATATGTGAAGGGTATGCCAGCGTGCACGGACGTACGCTCACTCTCACGAGCGGTGACATAAGCTGAGTTTTCCATAGAAAACAATAGGGACCCGTCCGTGCAAACTGGCGTACGCTCAGATCTCCGCAAGAAGTCGGTGGGGAGACGGAGGAAAGACGGCCGTACACGGCGCCGTACGCTCAGTTGTACGCCTGTTGTCGGAGTGCAAGGGCTGGCCCGTCCGCGTACGTTGCCGTACGCTCATTTGTACGCCACTCCCCTTCTACGTTATTTCTGCCCGTACGTAAGCGGCTGATTTGTGGGTGGACTTAACCCTAACGGCCGCGTACGGCTAGCGTGCGGTAATGGCGAACGTACGCACGTTTGGCCGCTCCGAGCAGAATAATGCCCTATATGTATTAAACTTATACCACTATTAATCTAATACCGATTGCTCTCATTAGAGCTGCTCCTGGCGATCAAATCGCCAACCGCCAGCCACCACCATCGGCTGGAACGGGCACATGCGCATGAGACGCTAGCGCATCCAGTTCCAACTGAGCCCTCCGCCGCCCTTCGCACCTGCTGCGGCTCCCCCGATGCTCCCAGCAGCTTCCCCCAGCTCCCCCCTAACCCTGCCCATCTCCCTGAAGTGGAGACGGGTAGGGAAAGTGTTCCCCTCCATCATGTTGACAGGGACTCACATGTGCGTGAGATGCTCGCGCATCGCCGTCAGATGAAGCGCCTCTCTGCTGGCGATTGCCAGCTAAGGGAATCTGGTGATTCCCAGCGCTGGCTGAGAGGCGCTCCATCTGTAGGCTATGGGGTAAATTTACAAAGATGGGAGTTCTATTGAAGATGGGATGGCAAATATGAAGCATCTGATTGGTTTCTATGGGCAACATCCCATCTTTAATAGATTTCACATCTTAGTAAATGTACCCTATATGTCAGTCCGATCCATCTGGCTGGACGACATATCACTTAGTATTTACCCAGGCCCTGGATATAATATCACGTCAAAGAGAAAAACAAAGCTGTTATTGGAATACATGCAACAGGCTGTGGGTTTCCTTCATATCCATAGACATATGCATTTATGCATGTGCACTGGAGGGACAGTAGATGGCGACATGCTGTAATATGTATTGTGTGTCTGCTGTTATATTCCTGTATCTCTCTGATGCTTCCTGTTGTCTAATGGAGTGCACGAAGAAGCACATGTTGAGTTTAATAAGCTGTTACTGAATGCTGATGTTTTATCATGTTATATTGATCCTGTTACCCAGTTCTACATAAAGAAGTTAGACCTTTACAAGACTCGTCCTCTCTGATTGCAAGGTGACACCTGTGACTATCTTTTATATGATGCTGACCGCTGCACAACTATGGTAGTTCCATCGCAAAACGCCAACAGCTGTATTATATCCAAAGCTGAAAATACTGTAAATGAAATATATGTGGCTTTAATACACAAAAGGCATGTATTCAAGACCTCAACTGGGCCCATCGAAGTATGACCATGCCCTGTTGCACTGAAGGAGGCCTGGCCATGCGATTTTGGGGGTTATTGATATAGGCTGTTTATTGGTGGTCACAATAGAGGCACAGTGGAAAGTGACTGTTATGTAGGAATAGGATATGCAGGAACACAGTGGTTAACTGCAGAAGCGACCTTGCACCTAACTGCAAACTCTGGGTCCTAGTGCCTGGCATGTATGCTACATAAAGCAGAAAGTGCCAGAGTGCACTGATCTCTAACAGGGATGTGGTTACTTCTGCCTGGTACTGCCTGTCGATGAGTGTACCTGAAAGGAGGGAATCCCAACAGGGGTCAGATAAGTATACTTACCTTCCATGTAATAAAGTTAATGTATAATGGTCTAGGTCAACATGGACAAAATGTTGACATAGGTAAAATGTTGACATGTAAATGGTTGACACATGATAAGGTCAAAACAACTTTTTCATATTTTTGGGTCTACTGTATGTCAACATGGACACAGTTTTAGTGTACTGTGCCCCCTCGCATGGCTTGCTGAGCTCCCAATGCTTCACTACTATATTCTCCCTGTATGCCTACTCAGGGCCGGTGCAAGTCCCCTGCCCTCCCCAGGCAAATTCACCCCCACGCCGCCCGCTGCCTGCTCCCCGGGGATTTCAGAGCGGCACTACCAGCGCTCCGGTTGGGGGTGGTGAAGGGTGGGGGCGATATTGAGGCGGGCGCCCGCACCCCCTGTGTCCAGGGGCAGCGTTGATTTATGGGTGGGATGGGGGGGAGGGGGGGAGGGAAAATCACAGACTTACTTGCTCCACGTTCCCGGCTTTCTGGTACCTCTCTATGGTACCTCTCCTTTGGTGGCTCAGTAACGCCCTCCAGTGGCCAGTGGCAAATGCCTAGTCCTGCCTAGTGGTGGTGCCGGCCCTGTGCCTACTGGGATTGTGAAGTAAGAATCAGGGGCAGATTTATTAATCTTGGAGAAGAGATAAACTGGAGATAAAGCGGAGAAAAGGTAAAAGGAGATAAAGCACCAGCCAATCAGCTGTGTTTGAAAAAGACAGTTGGGAGTTGATTGGCTGGTGCTTTATCTCCTTTTACCTTTTCTCCGCTTTATCTCCAGTTTATCTCTTCTCCAAGCTTAATAAATCTGCCCCTAAGTCATTTTTTTTTTAAAAATCAGAAAAAACTTGTGTCAACCATTTTTGTGTCGACCGTTTTGTGGACATTTTGTTTATGACGACCCTTTGTCCATGTCGAACTTTTTCAATTGTCGACACATTGCCTGTCCACCAATAGTGGTCGACCTGTTGACTATCAACCCAGACACTGTCAGCCAATCGACCGGATACTGTAGAAAACATCTGAAGACATTCCCATGGGAAAAAAAACTGGGGCTGTTAAAGAGCTTACCCATACTTACTTACCCAACCGGACTGGCCTGGAGGGTCACGAAAATTGAGTCCCCCCTCCCGGCCCCCCAAAAGGGTGGCCAAGCCTTGTGCATTTAATGGTCCCCCGGACCCCCTCCCTCTGCTGGTCAAATACCAGCATTCATGGCACTTTAGGTAGGGGACAGGGCTAAAATGACACAAATTGTGTCATTTAGTAACACCCCCTCCCTGAAGAGTCGCGAATCATGGCATTTACAGGACACAGGGTGGGACGTAATTATGGCATGCCCCTCTCCTGAGAAAAGCTACAAATAGTCTCCTCTCTCAGCTTCTCACAGAGATGAGACAAGTAAGGTAGGTAAGTATGAGCTTACCCAATTAACATATGCTGATTAAATGTGAAAAACAGCAATATAAAAAAAACAACAACATTTGCTTGAGAAAAAATATTTCCATTTCTACTATAATAGCGATATGTTTCCCATAGGAATCATGTTCATTGTGTTGTGTAACGTAGAGTGCATCGTATAATGCTGGTACTGTGTCTAAGATTGGTCCATGAAATGTCATCACTTTAGATTTTCTGCTATTTCCTTAGCACAGCACTGTACTATTTCCTCAGCACAGCACTGTTATTTCCTTTTCATCTCTGCCACATGAATGATTGTCTAACAGCACCTGGCTGTTTCTTGTTCATTAAAATGGAAGGCAGGAGAGCAGATGCCAGCCAATGCCAATAGTACTTTTGCAAACTGTGCTGAGTTCACATCAAATGCAGTATAAAGAAGCATAGTAGCTGCAGAGAAAATCAGAAGCGTTATCCATAACATTTTCCATATACAAAGCTCATGCCGTACAATAAAAGTTATAAATGCATAACAGGAAGAATAGTCATCTCCCTTTTTGATCCTTACAACCTTTAGTTTTGCTGACATAAAAAGTTTATACAGCAGACGGTCACGTTCAGCAAGGCAATGGAAAAGTGTATTCTGAATCTATGTGTTGTTTTGTGGTTTTCTGTTGTATGACAAAGTACAGTATGATTAAAAAAATGTATGCAGGGAAATTTTAGTGACAATATACCATATACAGTATTAAACATATGCTGTGTAGGGATCCGGTTGGCATTTCAGTGGTTTTTTTATTTATTGTATGTTAAAATATATTGCTCACTCCATGTCGAAGCGGGTGTGGTATGGGGTTCCGACAGTCGGGATCCCGACAATCATTAGCCCGACATCGGGATTCTGACTGCCCGGACTCAGACAGCATGGCGAGCACAAAAAAGCCCCTTGCGGGCTCACTACGCTTGCCACGCTGCGGGCACGGTGGCTCGCTACACGAGCCACCTATTCTATTCTCCCTCTATGGGGTCGTAGACTCCCGCGAGGGAAAATAGCGGATGGCCGTCGGGCACCCGGCTGTCGGCATTTTGACAGTCGGGATCCTGACGTCGGGTAAATGACTGTTGGGATCCCGACTGTCGGGAACGCGTCCGGCACCCGTCAAAGCACTAGACATAGAATTTTCCTTTACAATGGACAATTCCATTTGTTTCTCAGAAAATAAATGACATTTTACATATTGATCTTATTCAAGGTGCAGAGAGTGCAGCTGCTATGGGGCCCACAGCTGAAAGGGGGCCACCTTCCCTGTACATGTAACATGTGCTATATAAATTGGGTTACACAAAGGGGCCTTTACTAACCTTTGCTCTGGGGCCTATAAATATCTAGTTATGCCACTGATCTTATTAGTTTAATGGTTTATTATTTAGTTACGTCATTAACATGAATGCATATAAATTATGCAGAAATAATGATATCAAGATATCGGGAGGGTGCTCCAATATGAGATTATAAGGCAAATGTATTAAGCCTGGTAAAGTGATCAATCGGTGATAAAGCAGAAGGTGATAATGCACCAGCCAATCAGCTGTGTTTAAAAACCGGCAGTTGGGAGCTGATTGGTTGGTACATTATCACCTTTATCTTGATCGCCGCTTTATCACCACTTTATTACATTACCAGGCTTAGTACATCTAATGTTGCTAAGCTGCTGTTACAGTTAAAAAAAAAAGGGGGGGGGGATGTCACTCCCAATAAAATACACAAAAAGAATACAAATTTAACTGCACTATTTTTTAAAACATATGTAACAAAATATTCCAGAATATATAAAAGACATATTTAATTAATAAATTGTTAAAATAATACAGACATACAATATGTAAATGATAAAATATTCACCCAAATTGTCACGTGTCCAGCTCTCACACTGAATATGATGGTGGGTGTGTCTGTTTCTATTAAGCCCAAAGGGAGGAATTTCATAGATTACAAAAATGTGCAAGATTTACGTGGTGCTATTTAATCCGGTAGCTGCGGGAGGTATCGTCCACAAGATGGATCGCAGCAAGTTCTCATATGTAACAATATATTCCAGAATACATACTGTAAAAGGACATATTTAATAAAACTCCTTCCACCCCTCTGGACCGCACCATTTGGAACTCACTATTGATCTGTGACTGAACCAGCCTTGGATTACCTTTTCTCATTGGTCTGTGGAAATCAAAACCAAAGAGGCCCAAAAGCTTCACTGGGATTTAACTCTGCTTTATGTGAGTTTCACATCGCACAAATTTTGTCTACAGTATATTTGTCATCTATGAAATTCCTACCTAAAGGCTTAATAGAAACGGACACAACCTCTGGCATATTTGGTGTGACCGCTGGACACTTGACCATATGCATGAATATTTAATGATTTACATTATGTCCTTTGATCTATTATCTATTGTTACAGATGTTATAAATCCTTAGCACAGTTACATTTGTATTCTTTTTGTGTGCATATAAGTGTCTATAACAGAATATCCTTCTTGATCTGACGTACAGAATTATTAAACTCAATAATACAACATCAAAACTGTGTTTAGAGAATAATATGGAAGATGTCAACATTACAAGACAATTCCTTGAGCTGATAGCCTAGCTTCAGATACTGTATGTTACCAAGGCAGGGTGAAGAATGACTGATTGATATGTAATACGTACTGTATGACGTAAAGAGGAAAAGAGAGGTTCTAAGTGTACAGGTTGGACTATAACAATTTCTCAGTCTCTTTTTTTCACAAATAAATTAGCATAATGATTCCTAACGACTGAATTCCACTGGAAGGAGATGAATTGTGCCATTGAGAAATAGGACATGGTCACGTTGAGGACCCCAGAGAGAACATACATAGTGGAACACCAGGACAGAATTATACCAGCCTATTAGATAAATATACCATGTCTAAATTAAAGATAGATTGTAGCACCTACGTTTCCAAGGGAACCTGATGTTATACAATTCTCTGTGTGAATATGTGTCTGACAACGTCTCTCTTCATAACCAGGAACGGCTTAGAAATAAAATTCTGTTCCATTCTGTTGAATTAATAATTTGGCTATCTTTATGGGAAAGCTAGGAAAATAAAAATTGGTCTGAATGTGGACATTTATTGATAATGTCCAGAAAAAAAAATCAAATTGGCAAATGGCTATTTGAAAATTTGCTTTACAGCATGAAAATGGAAGAATTAAGAGAAATATAATGTAGCCAGATATAATGGGCCTGATTCGAAGGTAGGCGCAGACATAGCCAATGCTGTGTTTTTTGCTGCAGTCGCATCTGTGCCGTTATGCTAATAATACTGCATCCAATTGATAAATAAATGAGATGACTGTCCAGCCTGTCAGTGTGTGTGGATTTAGGTGCAACATTGGCCCACCACTGAATCCTGCACTAGCCCGTCGCATGTCTGAGGATGGCTCTTGTGTGAGCAGCTATGTGTATTTGATTGCAGCCTCTTGGGCGTGGTCATGCACACATAGAATAAAACAGTAAAAAAAACCTGCACTTTAAGCATCTCCCTGACCACACTGCAGCCCAGCACACAGCAACACTTGCTGGGTTGAGAATAACTGCTGAAGCTGCTGCTGCCAGATAATGGGGGCCTCACTGGGCCCCTCCATCTTGAAAAGGACCTCCAGCATCTGTCATGGGAGCGCAGCACCAACAGCGCTACCTGGAGGGACCGGATTCCAGGAGCGCCAGAGCACTGTTAGCCTGCGACCCCCTGGCAATGAGCATGTAACCCCAGTAATGAGCATGTAAACCCCCTGGCAACGAGCATGTAACCCCTGTCAATAAGCAAGAAACCCCTGGGAACAAGCAAAACAAACCCTGGCAATGAGAATGTAATCACTGGAATGAGAAAGAAACCCTTGGCAACAATGTGTAAGAGGCACTAAAATTTAAAATGACACTACTTCGTTTATAACATTATCCAGAAGGGCTGGGAACGTTGGCACTGCCCCTGGCCCCTGGCAATGATTAATGGCATAATATGTAATAACCATTATGGTGTGGTATAATATGTAATATGAATTAAATTGCATGGCATGTGCAATGGGCAATGGTGTGTGGCATAAAGGGAATTAAAAAACAGGGGTTTGCAGGATGAATGTAACTAGGACAGCTACCTATCAAAGCTGCAGAATCCGGTGCTTATATGTTGTTGTGATTTTAAATTTAGACATAGGTGGTTATAATAGTTGTCCACTGCTGCTGCAGGTGTTCTGAGGAGGCTGCTAGTACCCACACAAGAATGTCATTTGTCCAGTGTAGAATCACTGTTAGACGTGGGTATTAATATATAACAAGCAGATTGGGAGCACAAATGTGCAGTAATTATCAAGCAGCCTTATGATGCTGAAAAGCAGTTAGTTCAAGTAACAAATACTGTTACACCTGGCCAAATTAGCATGTATACAGTCCACGCAGATAGGTCCGTGGGCCCATCGGTGCAAGTGAATACAGCGCGTTAAAAGATGTTTTTGTATTATCTCACCCTTTAAAGTTGTTTGTTGGATTCGTGGTTGCAGGGGAGCCCGATCTGTGGGGTGCTCACCGACTCACTTTGAAAATAAAAAAGACAGTTATTTATGGTTTGAGTGTACTAAGTGTAGTATCTGTTTGTTTTATCTACGTATAATGAAAACGAAAGTAAACTAAAGAACGTTCATTCACCTTTTTGGGATAGGCGGCTCACTCACTCTTTTAATGGATCCGTTCAAAACATCCATTTCATTTGCGAATGACCCATTTCTACCAGTTATGTTGGGATCCCGGGTCCAGTGTTGTTGCCGCCAGTGCACTGATAGACGTTTCATCAGACAGCCCCAGCAGATATACACGGGACAGAAAGTAATAAGGCTAAAATGTGTTAAAAACTACTGTTCTTGAAGGTTTGACCACATTTCTCCATATGTACAAAGCTTTGAACAGCAATACTTCTTGGAACTTGTACCCTGTATTCAAAGATATCTATAAGCGATGTTACCTTTTAGAAGCTTTCTTATTGTTCCATGAGGGCAAGTTAACTGGATCCCATTCAGTATCCCCTGCAGCTTAGTCATGGCATATAAAGAAGGTCTTCTGAGTCATAAACCCAGAAGTCCTATCATTACAATGGACGGCTTTTCTCTGTCCGTCACATTTTTAAAAACAATTGTACATGCATTAGGCATTATTAACCCTTTCAGTGGTGTTTTTTTTATTTATGGAGCGCTCCCCACTGGGCGAGCATTTTATGGGGAGCGCTCCCTAAGAAAAAATACCACCACTGCCTCCCCAGGTCAGGGCAGCACCGCTGAACTGTCAATCAGCCGCTACCCGGCCCTGCGCCCCGGCGCCCCAGCCCTGCCCCCGGCAGCTGGCTTCTCATAGGCCGGAGACTTCAATAGAATAGCCGGAGGGGAGGGGGGAGAAGGAGGCGCGGCGTAGGAGAGGAAAGCTGCCTGAGTTCAGCGATTTTCCTCGCTTGCCAGACTGGGCACTGAGGCACAGCCCGGAAAATTCTCGGGATTGCCACTGAAGGGATTAAAGCCACTATGCAATGTAATAAGCGGCAGGATGTATTGTATCAAAACTCTGATTCGTAGTACATAATGCCCACTGTGGGATATCTCCATGTATATGGCTGCAATGGGATATGGTCATTATGTCAATCCTTTAAGGTCAACATGCATCGTGTCAACCACTGAAAGTCACCACCTGAAATAGATCAACATGGGTACGGTCGACAGGATTAGAAGGTCAACACAAGCATCAGGTCCACAATGGGATTGTAGACCTTCAGTGGTTGAACCAATGCATGTCCAGCTACAAATGGAGCCTTCTTCAGCTAGCCTTCTCTGGATAACAATGGTGAGCCATTGCTCACTAAGGCCTATTGTTCTCATTTGCAATACAATACATAGTACAACAGCTCTGGTTCACTTAATCCCATTAAAGGGCTAAATGAAGATGGCTCTATCTGTAAATTGGGTTGGGCAATACCTGGCCACAATATCTGGGTTCCTTTATAGGGGAGTAGACATTTTTCCCATGTTAAGGTACAATGGAAATGTCGGTACTTGTCTATTATAGCGGCGCCCCCGATGTGCATCGCGCGATGTTTATATCGCGTCGCATCGCATGGCATGCATCGCGTAGCATGCAATGCGATGCAACGTGATTCTTGCCCCCTATGCGATGAAAGATCGTATAAGCACCATAAAGGGTGCTTTTAAGCACCCTAATGGGTGCTTACAATGTGAAATGCACCCCCACGCCACCCCCCCTACTATAAACGTGAACCCGAAGAGTGGCGAGCGTAGCGAGCCCGCGAGGGGCGGCGGTACGCGTCCTCCGACCTTTTCATACCCCCACTATCCACGTCGGCGTGGAGTTGAGAATAGAAAGTGTGGCGAGCGCAGCGAGCCACCGAGCCCGAAGCGTGGCGAGCGCAGCGAGCCCCGCGAGGGGACGCGGATACCTTCACAGGTATCAGAGTCCCCTCGCGGGCTTCACAGGTATCCGCGTCCCCTGCGGGGCTCGCTGCGCTCGCCACGCTTCGGTCTCGGTGGCTCGCTGCGCTCGCCACACTTTCTATTCTCAACTCCACGCCGACGTGGATAGTGGGGGTATGAAAAGGTCGGAGGACGCGTACCGCCGCCCCTCGCGGGCTCGCTGCGCTCGCCACGCTTCGGGTTCACGTTTATAGTGGGGGGGGGGGGGGGTGGCGTGGGGGTGCATTTCCCATTGTAAGCACCCATTAGGGTGCTTATACAATGTTTAATCGCGTCGCATCGCATTGTATGGCATTGTATGCCATGTACAATGTCATACATTTTTCAAATTGTATGACATTGTACAGCATCGCGCGATATCGCGTCGCATCGCATACCATCGTATGCCTTATGGTATGCGATGCGATGGGCGCCGCCAAAATACACAAGTACCGAAATGTCTATTGGTCTTCTGTGGCAAGGCATACACTGCCCGATGCAGTTAACTTTCAGCTCCAATAGTATTGCATCAGCTGGACATGCTGGATAACTCGGCATGCCCGAACAATTAATATTTCGAGATTGGTCACAAGCACAAAACAAATATCTTGAAGATCCACAGTTATTTTAGGCAAATTGCCCAGATAAATGTACCGTGTATGCCCAGAATAAATAACATTTTGAATATACAGTTCTTTAAACTTAGACCATTAATTATTAGGCTGGCTGTTAAATTGTCAAGTTATCCATTAAAAATATAGAAATTGCTCTGCGAGAAAATAGCAGCTATGGAAACAGTGAAGATTAATTTGTGTTGCTACCTGTGAAAAAATGTCAATTGCCCTGTAGTATTGATCATGAGAATTATCATTTATTAAATGAGATGGGTTTGGAGGAAAAGTATTATAAACAATGTAAAAACACCTACAGGAGGAAAATGGGACTTAGGAAATGATAGATGCATAGAATTTAACTCATCTCAGTGCCGTATTGTGGGCAGCATTGCACATTTTATTAGCATAGTTTCTCAGTAGCATCTTATATTTATGTTTGTAATTTTATTGAATAGCAGTGGCGTAACTATAGAGTGTGCAGGGGATGCAACTGCTATGGGGCCGAGGGCTTGGGGGGGCCCGAGGGCCCAGCAGCCATTTCCTGCACCCTCTTGAATTATTATAATTTTTTAAAATGTATTTATAATGCGGCGCAGCGGGACGAGTTAGTGGTAGGGAAGAAGGATATAGACGCAGAGGCACTCATCAACTTAGAGTGCCACTGCCACACTATAGAGGGCGCTGCAGCTGCCTTCTCTATTAGCCGGGTGCTCAATGTTGGTAGTCAGTGATCCCCTGCAGTCTCCTCCTCTGCTGCAGAGCATGAGGTGTGGACCCGGCGGATGAAGAACGGTGTGTCAAGTGGGCACTCGATATAAAAGTTAATGCTACAATCCCCGGACAGATACCCGCCGAACAGGTAGAAGGACAGGCGAGGGAGGGGGGCACTTAACGGTTCACTCACCTCATCAGCTCACTGCGCTTCCTAGTATGACAGTGGGGGAGCCAGTGTGTGTTGGCTGGATTGAAAAGTACCTTGCTGGTGTTTGGCTGCCAGCGGGGACCCTCAAGCTTAAAGTGGAATACGGGAGATGTGAGGCGACTCCAACCACCTGTGTGCACATGTTTTACCCTCACCCCCTCACCTATTGTATGTCTGACAACAAACCCCCCCCCAACAACATTCTTTTCCACTTTTTCCCGTCTCTCTTCCTAACACTCTCTTGCTCCTCTCTCTTTATCTCTCTGACACCCTCTCTCCCTGTTTCTCTCTCCCTGACACACTCTCTCTCTTTTCCTGAAACTCTCTCCGTGGGGCTTCATACTTGAAGCTTTCATTTCAAGTATGAATGGTTAGAGCAGTGGTTCCCAAACTTTTTTGAATCACGGCTCCCTAAAGTATCAGAAATGTTGTCGTGGCACCCCTAGGCCAAAAAAATGTTATGGCGTAATTTAGAAAACATTATCAAATTAAGTAAATTGTGTTAATATGTCATCTTTAGGGTCAGTTTTTTGGTGCGTGACAAAATTTGCTTCTGTATGTCCATATATTTTATGATTGGAAGCCACCAGCACTGGTTTTGCCTATTACAATGACCATAAATCATTTTGAATTGGTCCCAGACCACCAAGCCAGGGCACCCCTGCAGGTGTTCCAAGGCACCCCAGGGTGCCACGGCACACAGTTTGGGAACTACTGGGTTAGAGTATAATTTATTGCAACAATAAATAAGAGAGATTGGGGAGCACAGGGGCAGGGGGGAACCCATGACCGTCTGAGAGAGAAGAAAATAGCCACAGGGCCACAAATTTGATAAAAATAAGAATGTTTTTCCTGAATAATTTTTTAAGTGGGCGAGAAATCAGAAATAATAAATGAGAGAAGATGCAGAGGACGCATCCGAAAGCTTCCACTGTTTTGCTACAGTATGAAACATTTGTCATCAGCTAAAAATGTGTTACATTGATTTGTCAGGGTGATTATTGGCCTCATTAATGGTGTAGCATCATAGAAAGGACGTAAGGTCTTCAGTGACAGTATATGGCAGTAGAGATGACAAGAGATCTATGAGCAAGAAAAATGAAAGAAAACAACACTATGGCCATATATTCTACATCCAATGTAGGCAGCAGAATCATACATGTATGCCAGTCTACCAAGAATGAGGTACCACCTAAAATATACTTTAGAGGCATTTTTCTTGATCAAGATTTATATATAGTTGGAAGCAACCCCGTCCCTAATTTTTTCACAGTAATCCACCTAAGGTGGTGGCCTGAGTCCCTCTCTCATTCCCTGTATTGCGCAGCGTAATTTATATATTTTTTTTCAAAAAAAATTCTAGTAAGTAAATAAGTAAGTACATAATATTATGGTTGTTGTTTTTTGTGCAATTTTTTTGTTGTTGTGCCCCACTGCATTTATGTCACATATACCCATTTTACACCAGAGCCTTGACCCAGGTTATTGCTGCTCCACTCTGGAACAGGGCTTGATGTAAATGGGGTAAAAAAATAACCCGGTCCTGTTTCCTAGGTGTCCGACCCTGCAAATGATCAGGGTCGGACACAGGGCATACCCAGAGTCAGGGGCCATGTGTAAATGGGTAACCCGGGGACCAATTCCACCAATAGGGGAGCCCATACCTCCGGACTGCAACGTCCTGCGGTCAGTCCGGAGGTTGGGCAGGGGCCACGTACAGCATCCGCTGCTGTCTGCTGTACTATGCAGACAGCAGTGGAGCTTGGGAGAAGGTGAATGGATGTGTGTGGCATTCATTCACCTCATGGATGGAGGCTGGGGGCGCATGGAGGCTGGAGGCAGCCCAGCACCATTCCCAGGTGCTGGGCATACCCCAGCGTGTCGCTTGGCATTACGGGGTCCCGGCTGGTGGATTTCCCAGCGCTTGGAAATTATGACATCTCCAAGCACAGGGTTAGGGCCCGCCTTCACCAGCGTCGCTGGGGGGATGCCGTTGTAAAAGCGGACAACTGCCATGTTGCATCCGGGTTGGAGCTGAGTCTAAAAACCCAGGTGTGACCCGGCAGTTCTAGTGTAAAAGTGGTAATAACTAGTTGGGGTTTTTTTTGTACAACTTGTGTTCACATCACATAAGCAGTTTGAGTAGTCATTTTCGAAAAAAAAAAAGTTTGAGTTAAAAGATAATACTACTATACACCACTGTTTTTTATACATCTCGTGTGCT
The DNA here is from genome assembly GCF_055691185.1 of Crinia signifera. Classification (NCBI taxonomy): domain Eukaryota; kingdom Metazoa; phylum Chordata; class Amphibia; order Anura; family Myobatrachidae; genus Crinia; species Crinia signifera. The sequence goes on from NC_139220.1 coordinate 272,038,351, forward strand.
GTACTCCACTTTTGTTTACATCATATAAGTAAATAAGTAATACTATTATACTTTACGTTCATAAGCAGATGTGAGTGGTCACATGCTTAGTGCTACCAAGTCACAAGGAGCTCACACTTTGAACCTTATTATGGTCCTTTCACACCAGGAGCATATAAGTATACACGCAGTAGCGAAGCATCGCTCGCCTGATTCCCTGACGGATTTCCAATCAGTGCTGGAACACTAGTAATAGCGGGTCAGGGATCGGAAGATTGAGCCCACAGGTGTAGAGGTGCCTTAAGCCTTCGAGAGAGATAAAGTGGGTGGAGATATAGTCCAGAGCACCAAGCTTCAAAAAGTGTGGAGATTGATAAATGACCAGCCAATCAGCTCCTAAATGTCATACTATAGGCTATGTTTGAAAAATGGCAGTTAGGAGCTGTGTGGGGTGAAGTCATGGGCTAAAACAGATCATTAAAAATCATGGCAAAAGCTGCCCTAGAAGTGCTTCATTGACAGGGACTGTCCAATCACAGCAGCCCCTGTCAATTAAGCTTCTGATGTTGCTTTCAGACCGCAAAACTAGCTTTGACCAGGTATTTTAAAACGTTTCTAAAAACGGGTCTGCCAGATGAAAAACCCCTTCACAACGCATGTCTTTAAATGGTATTTCAGTGCAGTTTTTTTCCTTAAACGGTATTTCAATGCAGTTTTTGTTCCTTCACAACACTGAACCCGTTTTAACACATAGAAAACAGTGGATGAGGCTGTGTCCTGACGCTGCCGGAGAGGTAGGTGAGAGGCGCGGGCTTCACCTGCGGGCTGTTGTCCACCCGGGCCCCCCTCCCCTGTGCCTACCTCACGGACCCCGGGCTGCAGGGCAGCAGAGCGCTAGGTGGGCGCAATCTTGCAGGCTGCATATTAACCTGCTCAGGCTGTCAGACCCTGTGGAGGTGGGGAACTGACACCTCTAGAGATCTGCTGTGCCCCTTCTCCAATGCTATGAATATATATCAATATTAACAGAGAGACCAGCTGCCATATAACCCAGCTACCCTATATCTCCCATATCCCCCAGACATCCGGCTAGCAGAGACTGAGAGGCCATAACCAATAATACTGGCCTATACCAAGCACTCCAAACAAAAATCCTGCAGGCTTCACGCTAATCTCAGCTTATACTGCCATACCACCACCCAATGCTTGTGTGCGCCTGCTGATCTGCATCCGTCCCCCTCCCTTTTCCTGCGGCGCAGAGGGCAGCGTACCCCCCTGTGATCAGGGATGGGGAACTTGTGCTCCTGGTACACACCACTCCTTCGCCGACGGCAACACACTGCCTGCTGCAGAACTGTCCTAGGGAGCGGGAACTGACGGCTATTATTTTGAACATGTAGCCTATGGACTGACTCTCACAGTCGTGGCCTACTTACAATTCATGACACGCTGCATCTCATTGCACATACTTGATTCCAAGCCTATTCCTTACTCTACATGAGAAGATTTCTAATCTCTCCTTCCATGACACCCACTGGCACGGCTCCGCAAGGAAGTACTCAGGGAGATAACTCTTTAGATTCAGGAGGATCCTCGACTCGCTCTGGGTCTAGACGAAGATGCCAATCTACGACTGCTACTCGACCATCGAAAATTAAACCTACAGATATCGCTGCGGTGCTTGGCCCCCTGCTAGATAAGAAGTTGTCTGGTATTAAGGAGGCCATAGAATCCACACTAACACAGCTAGCCCAGCATTCCGGCCGTATAGACGAGCTAGAACAGAGAGTCTCTAATCTAGAAGACGACCTACATACAGCTCAACAAACAATCGAGAAGCAACACACAGACATCACCGCCCTCAATGACAAACTCGATGATCTCGAAAGAAACAAGTCTTTGCGTGTGATCGGCATCCCAGAGACGATAAAAGGACACGAACTACTTGACCTCCTCTCCAACTGGATCCCAGAACAACTAGGTATGAACCTGAAAGGTATCCCTCTGGCCATTGAACGGGCGCATCGTATTGGCCCGGAGTGAAAGAGCCTTTCTGGACGTCCACGCCCGGTCATCATGAAAATCCTAAACTACGCCGATAAATCAGCACTTCTGGATCACTATCGCAAGACTGCCAGCTTATCTTACAATGGAGAACGGTTACTTATATTCCAAGATTTCTTCAGTCAAGTCGCAGCCAAACGTAAAGAATTCGCCCCTATCTGCAAGCTACTATTTGAAAGCAAGATCAAGTTCTCTTTGCTCTTCCCTGCCCGTCTGCGAGTCCTCGAGAATGGAAAACCGATCTTCTTCGAGGACCCAGTCGCTGCAAGAGCCCATTTTTCTCGACCTGACACCTGAACTTGATTGATATGCCGAGGTTTATCATCATCTTGCCCTACACTGTGGGTCACACTGTGAGTATGCGTTGGCATACTATCTATGTACGTACAATGTGCCTTGGGTACATTTTCTTTTTCCCTTCTAATTTTTGTAAATGTATTTGTTGATGTTTTGATTGCCTGCCTAGACCCGAGGCCGATTTATCTCAGGCTGCTCTCTTTCTGCTCGCTGGGACGGAGAGAGGCCCTGCTCTACTAACTCTTTCACCTGTACATCCATGCCGTCCACGGGCATAGGTTAATATAACAGACCACAGCCACCCCCACCAAAATTCCATAGGGAATGCCCCATTACTCTCATATAACATAATCTCCTGGAATGTAGAAGGACTTAATACCCCAGTAAAATGGAAAAAAGTACTTTCCCATCTTAATCGTTTAAAACCCCATATCTCATTCCTGGGACCGAGGATCCCAGGAATTCTTTAAAAGCCCCTGGATCGGAGAAAGCATATCTGCCCCATACACTAACAAAACTAGAGGTGTAGCCATATTATTTCGGAAAAACTTACAATACACTTGTAAAAAAAAAATTTATAGACCCAGAAGGAAGATATATACTGTTAGAAACTTCTATTGACAATGTAGATTACTTGTTGGTCAATGTCTATGCCCCTAACACTTCTAACAAAATCTTTTATGCAGCACTTTTACAGAAAATCTTGTCTTGGGGAAACAAGAATCTGATCTTGGGAGGAGACTTCAACTCGGTCGTCGATCCATCCATAGATAGGTCCAAGGTAAGCTCATGATCATGCGCCTATATCTTTAGCCCTTCACCTTACTCTGCCACAACATTTCTCAAAGAGCTGGAGATTCTCTGCGTATCTTGTACATTTGGAAGACTTCCTTTTACATTTAAAACAGATCTGGCATAACTATGCGACAGATAACTCAGTTCATGAAGACAACCCTTCGTTGTTCTGGGGGGCCTCGAAAGCTGTCCTTAGGGGACATATAGGGGGAAATTTACCAATATGAAAAACCTAGTTTTTCGTATTCGTATTTTCCCTACGGTTGCATACGACTGTTTAAGTCGTATGCAAACTCGTGTTCCGGAGGGGGATTTACAAAGCAGTCAGATACGACTGCTTTGTAACCCTCCGATGGTGTAACAATTCGTATTAGCGGCCGTATATACGGCTGCTAATACGAATTATTTCTAGCAGTCTGCACGGATCAGTCAGATCCGTGCAGGCTGCAAGGTGTAAAAAAAAAATAGAAAATTAAATAAATAAAAAAAAAAAACGGCGTGGGGTCCCCCCCACAGCCGAAACCAGCACCAGGCTGACAGAGCCTGGAGCCGGTAATTAAAAATCAGGGAACCCGACAAATAGGGGCTCCCCGATTTTTAACAACCAGCCCCAGGCTCCAGGTCCGGGGCTGGTTCCCAAAATACGGGGGACAAAATGACTAGGGGTCCCCCGTATTTCAAGAACCAGTCCCAGGCACAACCAGCCGGCAGGGTAATGTCACAGCCGGGGGACACTTATAATATAAGGTCCCGCGGCCAAAACATTAACCCTACCGACCAGTCAGCCTGGCCAGGGGCCCTGGGGGAGTGGGGACCCCCCCAATAAAGGGGTCCCCCCCCTCCAGGACTTACCTGACCAGGCTGAAGCCTGGTACTGTCCCCGATGCCCCTGGGCGGTGGGCATCGGGCTAATAAATGGTGTAAAAATAAGGTTAAACTATTGTTTTTTACTGTGGCACTACAAGTGCCAGCAAGCCTCCCCAGCAAGCTGGGACTTGGAGAACCACAAGTCCCAGCCTGCTGGGCATTAAAGGGCCCGCTGGCACTTGTAGTTCTACAGTTAAAAAAATAGTGCACAAAACACACTGATACACTTTTAAAATAAAACTTTATTACATACAAAGCCCACACATACTAATACTTACCTATCTTCTTTCCGTAGGTAGCCCTGATGTCCTGTGTCGGCGTCTTCTGGTCCTGTGTCGTCTTCTTCCTCCATGTCGACCGTCGCTGTCGCCTTCCGGATCCGACGAAATCCATTTGGGAAGCTGTGGAAGGAAACCATACTCACCTGTCCCAGCGCGACGTAGTCCAGGTAAGGGTCTTTGCAAAAAAACAAAACGAACACCCGAATCCAGCCGGACACGGAGACGCACGGTACTGTGTGTACATCGTGCGGCTCCGCCTCCCGAATGCCGCTATTGGCCGCCTTGCGGCCTAGCGGCCAATCAGGAGCCGCTAGGCCGCAAGGCGGCCAATAGCGGCATTCGGGAGGCGGAGCCGCACGATGTAAACACCGTGCGGCTCTCAGTCCGGTCTGGATTCGGGTGTCGGTTTGTTTTTTTGCAAAGACCCTTACCTGGACTACGTCGCGCTGGGACAGGTGAGTATGGTTTCCTTCCACAGCTTCCCAAATGGATTTCGTCGGATCCGGACGGCGACAGCGACGGTCGACATGGAGGAAGAAGACGACACAGGACCAGAAGACGCCGACACAGGACATCAGGGCTACCTACGGAAAGAAGATAGGTAAGTATTAGTATGTGTGGGCTTTGTATGTAATAAAGTTTTATTTTAAAAGTGTATCAGTGTGTTTTGTGCACTATTTTTTTAACTGTAGAACTACAGGTGCCAGTGGGCCCTTTAATGCCCAGCAGGCTGGGACTTGTGGTTCTCCAAGTCCCAGCTTGCTGGCACTTGTAGTGCCACAGTAAAAAACAATAGTTTAACCTTATTTTTACACCATAATCAGCCCGATGCCCACCGCCCGGGGGCATCGGGGACAGTACCAGGCTTCAGCCTGGTCAGGTAAGTCCTGGAGGGGGGGACCCCTTTATTGGGGGGGTCCCCACTCCCCCAGGGCCCCTGGCCAGGCTGACTGGTCGGTAGGGTTAATGTTTTGGCCGCGGGACCTTATATTATAAGTGTCCCCCGGCTGTGGCATTACCCTGCCGGCTGGTTGTGCCTGGGACTGGTTCTTGAAATACGGGGGACCCCTAGTCATTTTGTCCCCCGTATTTTGGGAACCAGCCCCGGACCTGGAGCCTGGGGCTGGTTGTTAAAAATCGGGGAACCCCTATTTGTCGGGTTCCCTGATTTTTAATTACCGGCCCCGGCTCCTTCAGCCTGGTGCTGGTTATGGCTGTGGGGGGGACCCCACGCCGTTTTTTTTTTAAATTTATTTATTTTTCTATTTTTTTACACTGCAGCCTGCACGGATCTGACTGATCCGTGCAGGCTAAAACGCAAATAGAACAGGAAAATGGTGTTCTATTTTCCTGTCGTATTTGCGTGGGTGTTTCACACCACTAAGCAGCCGTATTGTCAGTACGGCTGCTTAGTAAATCAGAAACCACCATTCTTTTGAATGGTGATTTCTGTCGTATCCTATCGATGGTGTAGACATTCGTATTTGTAAATACAAATACGAATGTTCCATCTTTAGGACTACGAATTGTTGTATTTTTGGGATTGTAAATCCCAAAAATACAAATTCGTAAAAAAAAGGTGTATTTCTCCCTACGAATACACCTTTTTTCTACGAATCCATTTTGGTAAATGTCCCCCATAATGTCATATATTCACTCTAAACGTAAGAAATTTTCAGCCCAACTCCACAATCTAAGCACCACGCTCACATCAGCTTATAGATCCTATAAATTACATGATGTCCCCTCTCACAGGGAGGCTTATCTCACAGCAAAAAAACTGTATGACACCTATCTTACAGAACAGGCTCAAACCCAATACAATTATCAGAGGAATAAATACCATCGCTTGGTTAACAAATCCGGCAAACTATTGGCGAACCTTGCAAAGGGCTCACAAGCCAAGACCTGGGTCAACGCCATCAATAGCTCAGATAGGATCATCACTAACCCTACTGCTATATGTGAAGAATTTATGCAATACTATAAAACTTTATATACAGCTGACCCGGATGATGAGATGGAGGGTTCTTCTTTTCTAAAAGATGCCAGTTTACCAACATTAACACGGGAAGAGAGAGATCTCCTGGATAGTCCTGTAACTGAGACAGAAATTATAGCGACTATTAAATCTCTACCCAACGGCAAAAGCCCTGGCCCTGATGGCTTTGGACCAGAATTCTACAAAATGCTTAGTAGCGAACTGGCCCCAACATTGACTAAATTATACAACCACATCCTATCATCTGGGGCAGCCCCAATTAGATTCAATGAAGCCAGAATCATAGTTATAGCAAAACCCGGAAAAGACCCCTCGCTCACAAGTTCTTACCGTCCAATATCACTTCTAAATCAAGACCTCAAAATCCTGACTAAACTTATGGCCAATAGACTACAAGATCCCCTGGCCCGCCTGATCTCGCCCGCTCAGCTGAGATTTCTTAAGGGTAGGCAGTCAGTACAAGGAATCCGTGCAGCTATCGCTGCGATCACACTCAGATGCAACAGATGCGAAACAAACTTCATAATCAACCTAGATGCCGAAAAGGCCTTTGATAAGATTGCATGGCCCCACTTAACCAGGGCCGGAGCTACCACTAGGCAGCATTAGGCAGCTGCCTAGGGCGCTGGCCGCTGGAGGGCGCCCCTTATTTATCATTTAAATAAAGCATAGCCAGCTTGTCACAGGAGCGGCCGACTACTCTCATCATCATTAATAAAACTTCCACGGTTACCTTGATTTCCGGAAGGCAGGAGGGGAACCTACGGCTGCGGCGCTGTAATAGAACTGGCGCCTCAATTAGACACCAGCTGCCCGCCCATCATTCCCTCACAACACCGACCACCCCTGCCTCTCAGAGTCAGCGCACAACATCGCGCTGTGGAGCCCGCAGAACAAGCAGGGAGCAGGGTCTCCCTGCCAGCAGCAGTGGCATTCCATCCGCAGGAGGGGGGATCCGCGGTGCTGTACTAGAACTGGCGCCTCAATCAGACACCAGCCGCCCGCCCATCATTCCCTCACAACACCGACCGCCCCTGCCTCTCAGAGTCAGCGCACAACATCGCGCTGTGGAGCCACGCAGAACAAACAGGGAGCAGCGTCCCTGCCAGCAGCAGTAGCATCCCATCCAGCTGAGCAGTAAGACACGGCCCCCACACCAACAGTAAGCCCTTGGCTGTCTGGGGGAGTAGGTTAAAATCGATGTGTCTATGAGTCCCTGAATGGCTATATGTGTATATATACATTATATACACACATATATATATATATATATATATATATATATATATATATATATATACATATGTGTGTGTGTGTGTGTGTGTGTATATGCACACACAAGATTTCTAATGCTTCCTGTATGTTTGTTCCATGTTTGTTTGTGTGTGTGTGTGTGTGTGTGTGTGTGTGTGTGTGTGTGTGGGGGGAGGGGGCGACTGGCAGAGGTTTTGCCTAGGGTGCCAAAGACCCTTGCACCGGCCCTGCACTTAACCAGAGTACTCCATCATCAGGGCTTTGGAGAAACCTTTTTGCCCACTCGTCTCTACACTTTACACTAACCCCACAGCACAAGTGTTGGTCAATAACATACTCTCCTCATCATTTTGCCTAGAGAGGGGAACATGGCAGGGATGCCCCCTCTCTCCACTACTCTTTAACCTAGCACTAGAACCTTTCATTAGATATATCACACAGCTGTGAGACTACACTGGGATAACTATAGGCAGCAGGGAACTAAGGATCATAGCCTTTGCAGATGACCTGCTGATTTTTATGTCTAACCCAAACTGGGACATCCCCTGCTGACCTCAGCCATTGGCAGGTTCTCATCTTTTGCTGGCTTCTCGATCAACTTTGAGAAATCAGAAGCACTAGCCATGTTTGGGCGGGCGAGATATCACCAGACTACCCCTTTTCCCTTCAAATGGGCTACGACTAACATCACTTTCCTGGGCATAGCCCTTACTCCGCACCCCCGTGATCTTTACTCCCATAATATTACCCCTATCATATGTAAAATACAAACTGAACTTAACCTCTGACAGGATCTGCCACTGAACCTACTGGGTCGTTGTAACTTGGTTAAGATGGCCAGTTTTCCCTAGCTCCTCTATATCTTACAAATGACCCCCCTTCTAGTAACCAAATCGGATCTCACAATATTGAACAGCGTCATATCCCGTTTCATCTGGAACAAAAAAATGGCCGAGAATTAGGTACAAAAAAATGACACAAATGGTTAATAGGGGAGGAACTAACCTACCCAATATTAAACAATACAACTTAGCCTGCCTCCTACGGTTCACGATAGACTGGATCAGGACATCTAACATATACACAGACGTAACACTAGAGTCTCAACTTTGTACTCCCCTCTCCCTTACTTACCTGCTACATGCCAAACCCTCTATCTTACACTCCCGAACGCAAGATAATCTATTGTTGACTACAACTGTGCGGGCTTGTCAGATGTCTAGGAAATCACTAAAACTCCAACACCGCCATTCTTTATTCTTACCTTTGGTAGGCAACTAAGACTTCCAAAAAGGCTTAGCTAAGACACCCTTTACAGAATGTAGACCCGCTGGAATTATGACCCTACGTGACCTACTGAATACCTCCCACACTCCATTGACATTTGCAGAAGCCTCACAGAAATATAATCTACAGCCTCAACATAGATTTGCATGCTTTCAGGCATCCCATTATTTGCGATCTATCTTGTCCAGGCTACATAATCAGGACTTCACAAACTCTCTAGATTCTCTACACCGCACCACACTCTACTCCACATCTATTATATACTCACGTATACATACGGAACTTGACCCAGAAACTGAACTCCCAGAAGTAACCAAATGGACAACTCAAATCCCTTCCCTTTCTCCCAAAAACCTCATGAAAATCTTTCAACTCAACTTAAAACTTATCCCAGCGAGCTCCTACCAAGAAATGACATACAAAATGCTCCATAGAGCATATTTATCACCCAAACAACGATACTTGATGGGTATTGCTGAAGGAACAAGATGCCCCAAATGTTCCGCAGATGAAGCAGACATTCTACACTGCTTCTGGGGCTGTAATCATATACAGACATTCTGGAAAGACCTCTGTCATTATAGCACCACAACCCTAAACATACCTTTCCGCTGTACCATCTCTTGGGCACTCTTCGGATGTTTATTCGACCAACCCCAAATTCCAAAATACAATAAGAAACTTGTGGTTATCCTGTCTGCAGTGGGCAGGAAAGCTATACTACAACAGTGGATACATAATTCTGCACCCACTGTCCACATGGCAACTACTAGACTTCTATTCCTGTTTACTATGGACTGGTTAGAAACGACCTTACATAAAGAAAAACTAACACCCTCCCTTTTCCAATGCTGGGAAAAGTACATACAGACTCTACCTCCCCACACTAAAACAGCAATACAAAATTGTTTTCAACACACTACATGGTATTCTTACCAACTCCTTGCCAATCACAACCCTATCTCCTCTTGACTGACTATTTCGGCTTTCCCTATATCCTCACTTAACTTTCATTGGATGGATGCTCTGTGGATGGATCGACGGCCCTTGGACACGGGCAGGCAATAGGTTTTATTAGTAAATAGATAATTATTGTTCATAGTTTTAAAATAAAAATGGAATAAACATGCTAGATATAAGTTCTAATTTGCTGCGTTTTGGCACAAGATATATAATATCTTAGGCACATCCTGCTAATTAAAAGATTACTATGTAGAAGCACACATGTAATTGTCTACATTTTCATTTTTCCAGTTACCAAAACTTCAATATCATTGGTATTATTAGATTTGTAAGGATTATATGGTCATAGTTTATGATGACAATCTCACATTAACAATATATACTACCTAAATACTGCAATCCTTGCTATGATGACTGAAGATGTTTCAATTTGTTTGAATGTACTGTGCTTAATGTGCAAATTTTCAATAAAACACGTATAGTAAGGATATTCATATGGGCAGTGGCGTAACTATAGCTCCGCAGCCCCCACGGTGGCGGGGGGGGCGCAGAGAAATTGGGGGCGCCGCCGGGGGGCTGCGGGGCTATAGTTACCCGCAGTCTGCGTCTCGCCCGGCTCTCTGTCGGGACCTTCCTGACGTCACGGTCCCGGCCGGCTCCTGCTGCAATGAAAACTGACAATTAGAAAATGGCTGCCCCCATACTGCAGACAGTTTTCTGTCTGCAGTATGGGGGCAGCCATTTTCTAAGAGTCCGTTTTCATTGTAGCAGCAGGAGCCGGCCGGGACCGTGACGTCAGGAAGGTCCCGACAGAGAGCCGGGCGAGACGCAGACCGCGGGTAAGAAGGGGGGGCAGGCTAGGTGCGGCGGGGGGGGCGCCCCCCCATGTGCGGCGGGGGGGGCGCCAAATAGTTAGTTACGCCCCTGCATATGGGATAGGCATATGAATATCCTTACAAAGAAATAAGGATTAAAAAGGGTTGAGTTTACCTGAAGGGTAAAAAAAGGGTCAGACTAGATGGACCAAATGGTTCTTATCTGCCGTCAAATTCTATGTTTCAATGTTTCTATTGAAAAAAAAAAGAAAACAGTGAATGAAAAAAAAAACGGGTCTGAAACTGGTAGGACCCTGCTTTATTACCGTTTAGAAATACCAGTTCAATAGAACCAGTAAATTCACTCTGCACCTTTCAGACTGCACAAATTACTGTAAAAAAATGGCAAAATAATGGGTAAAAAGTGCGGCAAAATAATGGGTAAAAAGTGCGGTCTGAAAGGGGCATGAAGGCACTGCTCCCCTGTCCCCATGCCCCGGCTTTCTGTCACCTGTGCCACAGCTCTCGCCTCTCCCCTGGTTCACCTGGTGAGTATTATTACAGTGGCCTGGGGGGGGGGGGGGGGGGGGGGCGGTGTTGCTGGTGGCAGTGGTGGTCACTGTTGAGAGGGGGTCTCAGGTGTCGGCGGAACACATCACATGCAAAATGCTATGCTTGATCCCCCCCATGCTAAAGAATGAAAATGATTTTGCAGCTATGCCCATTTTTCCAATGGACGCCTCCCAGGAACTGATTGCAGTTACTAGTGCTAGTAGAAGCCTCATGTTAACTTCCCAGTGCATCAAAACAGATACTGTATGACTGGGCTACTACTAAAATATCTCACTGGATAACAAAACAATTGGTGAAGTTATGACCTGGCAGAGAGTGGTAAACATTGCAGTCTTGCCAACTGTAGCATAGCCAGCAGTTTGATATACGGTATTTGACTCGGCTGAGACTTTTTACCTATCCTAGATCTCCCAGAGAAGCACAAAGAGTTAGAAGATTCTGCTAAATTCATCGCTGAGAGTATTGCAAAAGTCGATTTCTCCCATCATAGTCTATCTCAATATCTATGAACTTAAACGAAGAACATTATTCGTATTGATACCAATCAATCTGATCTATAGGCAATAATATAGTCTAGCAGCACTACAGTAGATGCAATATAGGCTTTATGGGCTGATTAAAATCCATTGTGAGAACTTGATTCTTTGTTCAGCCCTGTTAACATTTCTTGTATTGTTTTACATCGGTGCAATGGGATTTGTATTAATTTGGTATTAATATGCTGCTTCATACAATATTAAGTGAGTTTTCTTTTTTGTTCATTGATAATAGTTCCAAGCCGCAATGAGATATTTAATTTTACTTTCTTTGTTTAATCTCCTTTGTTTTTTTGCCCTCAACCAATCTTAAAATGAATTAAAAAATCATATTGTTATATTTACATTTGCATTTCTTTCTCTGTAGCAGGGACATCTCTCTGTGATTTAATTATCACAAGTCCTACAGCACTTTCTTTATCCTTGATTATCGTATTCGGAATACTGAACATTCTGGCAAGAATATCCTAAACTTTGACTTCAAAGACAAGAGCCATTGCTATTTGCTAACCTTTGCAATGTTACATTGAAAATGTCCTCTTTACTTTCATTTATTAATCATGTCTCATTCATGCTAATATCCTGGAATCAATAGTTCTTAATGCTGGAAACTGCCTATCTTTTGAGTTTGGCTTTAATTAACTTGGGTTCTGATAGAAATAACCTTAAAAAGTCCAATTGGTTTCAAAGACTTGACAAAGTAGATAGCAGTCTGTTTCATACATGCATAACCCCAACACTTGCAGATCGGTCCTGATTTCACTTAATGGCAATTGGAGATGTGTAGTAGTGACACAACTTAAATCCAGGGGCACACACATAACTTTGTGGGCACCGTATTACTCCCTGCAAATATGACAGCTATGCCATTGAGGGCCCCATGTTCCAGTGACAACAATAAGCCCTCCCATGCTCACTGTATAGCTATAGCTGTGTGTGTGTATATACTATATATATATATATATATATATATATATATATATATATATATACACACACACACATATGTCACAACTTCAATACCTTTCCCTAAATGTATCATCTTAATGCGTCACAGTCACTTATACTGTATTAGTAGTCACATACACAGTCACTGTACTAGTTATTAAGGACTAGTCATTTCATCACAACAGAATTAGGAATTTGTATAAAGTAGCAGATCAAGCCGGGTCGATCCTACCATAAGGCAGCTTTAGGCAGCTGCCTATGGTGCTGGGATCTGTGGGGGTGCCACTAGGTCTGCCTATCACAAAATGAAGGAAGCCTATGAGGATTACATCCTTGCTGTACATAATACAGGTGGTGATAATTTTTTTTAACCTTTGCTTCAATTCCATTCTTGATTTTGCACACTGTATTGCCAGTTACACGTTACATCACACACTGTTATGCCCATTACACTTAATGCCACACACCGTGATGCCCATTACATGTTACACCATACACCCCAATGGCCATTACACGTTATGCCACACACCATGATGCCCATTACACATTATGCCACACACCATTATGCCCATTACTCGCTACAATGCCAGGACTCAAATTTCTTCTAAAGCAGGGACAACAAGGACAGTGCGCACAAAAAATTACACGTCACACACCCATTACATAGTATACCAAATGCCAGTAGCAGTAATGAAGTAATGACCAGGATATAGCAGGTAACTGGGGAAGACTCAGATAGTGGGTCACTGGGGAAGCTGGGGTGACGGAGATAGCAGGTGACTGGGGAAGCTGGGATGACGCAGATAGCGGGTGACTGGGGAAGCTGGGGTGACGCAATAGTGGGTGACTGGGGAAGCTGGGGTGATGCAGATAGTGGGTGACTGGGGAAGCTGGGGTGATGCAGATAGAGGGTGACTGGGGAAGCTGGGGTGACGGAGATAGTGGGTGACTGGGGAAGCTGGGGTGACGCAGATAGTAGGTAACTGGGGAATCTGAAGTGATGCAGATAGAGGGTGACTGGGGAAGCTGGGGTGACGGAGATAGCAGGTGACTGGGGAAGTTGGGATGACGCAGATAGCGGGTGACTGCCTGGGGAAACTGGGGTGACTGGAGAGGCTATGGTGACAGGGAGATAGCGGGGGACAAGGGAAGCTGGGGTGAGAGGGAGATAGCAGGTGTGTATTTGTGTATGTGTGTATATATATATATATATATATATATATATATATATATATATATATATATATATGATGTGGTCAATATGCCGGCGGTCGAAATACCGACGCCTGAATCCCGACCGCCGCAATGCCGGCACTTTGTCCCTCTATGGGTCTCCCACCCATAGAGGGAGAGTAAAATAGTGTTCCGAGCATAGCGAGGCACCGGGCCTGCTGCGTGGCGAGCGCAGCGTGCCCACAAGGGGGGGGGGGGGCGATCTACGCCCCCCGCCCCTTGTCAGCATTGCGGCGGCCGGGATTCCAGCATCGGTATTTCAACCGCCGGGATTCCAACCGCCGGCATATACACACACATAAACTGTATATAAACAAAATGCTCCCATACTTTGGCTTAAAAGTGCTTCCAAAACTCCTACAATGCACCATAATCTCCCCACCACCAAAAAATATAAATGTTATTTGGAAAGCCTCTTTGTAGCCTATCACTCTACCTTACCAGCCTAGAACACCCCCCCCCCCTCCCATTCTAAAACGCAGACAATGTAGAAACCTGTAATTGCAAAAAGTATTCCATCCCAGGGACAGCTCTATTAATAGCACATAAAATGACTCTACTTAACTTTATCTAATAATGCATCTAATGCATGTCCCTACCTAGTGCATGTCCTGCTCTGGTCCCTCATGGTACATACACAACACACAGTTTTGGTGGAACAGATTAAAAACCAACTTTATTTAAAAGTGTGACTGCAGCCAGGAAGCCTATTCAGTGATCACCACTTTTCCTCTTCCATAAGATTGCACATTTCAGATAGCAGGCTTCAGATTTTGAGTCACTTTCTATCTCTACAAAGGTAATTGTAGTTATAGGTTCTGCTAGTTGTCACATCTCATTATAAGCATAGAAAAATCCCAACCTCTGTGACTTTATGCAATCCCACACTTTCTTGTTTCATCCACCGCTCTCATTATCCCTGGTCCATGCATCTCTCCACAGTACCAGATGTTCTGCCCTCCACCAGATTATTATCCTCTGTCTGTAGCTCCACCAAGACTGACACATTATTTAATTACTTTACTGGTGCTCCAAAAAGCTCGGCTCAGCTGTGTCCTGTTCAACCCAAAGCTACTGTAAGTTCTGTTTCTCCAAAAATGTAGCTATTTAATTTATAAAAATAGAGGATACGAGCTGCTGAAATTAATTTTGCACTCAATCGTTTGGCGCTCTGCTAAAGTTTTGCTCCGTCTACCAGTGTGTATAACAGTGAGTACGCCTGGGCCTGCTTTATCTTAATTAAACTGCTCCACTAGTTAAGTAACGAGGCTGTTTGTAGCTGTAAGAAATACATTGTTGTGTACAGAAGCTCCGCCACATGGAGCCTGTAACCACATATTTCTAAAATATACAAACCCATTAGAAAATTATGACATCGTTTTCATTGAGTTCCTAGGACTGATTCACACACAATGCACGGTGACCTAGAATTTCACAGAATTATGTGTCATCTTTGTGAATAGATAAAAAAAAGTAAATAATTTATAAGTGACGCCCTGCAGGTGACCTGTATTCAAACATTAGGCGTCAAGTGGGTCAAAGACATCGACCTGCTTACCGGCTACCCTGATACTGTAATATGCATGCTGTCATACACTATCTTCTATTTGTCCCTTCATAATACAACATCTGGCGATGTGTGAAGCAATTCAAGCAGGCAGTTGTCTCTGGAAGGCGAGGTAAACATAGCTTTGAGTTCACACTTAACTCTCAGCTTGTGTCAAAATGGAATGTGCTACCGAGCAAGCCATCCCCTGCTGACTGCATTGCAACGCACCCCATGTGCCAGTGTAATTGTTAAAGCTTTCTGCACAAGATGCTTTAATGAGACAGAAGATATTAAAATTGATGGGGAATATCATTTTTTTTTTTTATATATAAAAGGAAAAAAAATGAAGCATATTACAGCTGAGACTTTGTGTATAAAAGGGGACCAGTGGATTTGCCTACAAAACAACTTTGCTTTCATGAGGCACTTGCTTAGAAACTGCCAGCGTTCCCACTCAGAACAGACATTTGCATTCCACAGTGCTAAAAGAAATCTAATCCTTTCTTTCAGTTAATTAAATCTTTCTTGTTTCAGATAAAAGGGGAGCTTTGATCCTACAACAGCAGATGGCCATTTTATCTTGGACCAAGGAAGACTATCGACCAATGCTTTATATTATTAATTGATGAAATTTGTCTTCTTTTTCCAGTTTACTTTGTGCTAGTAATCTAAAATTAATATTTCTTGTATAGGCCTAGGGACCCAATGTACAGTACAGTGTGACGGTAAAAAAAAAAAAAAATTACGTTTGTACATTCTTATTTTACAAATTTCATTACACAATACAAACAAACTGATCATTGCACCACATGTAATAGCCTGCAGGTTGAGGAAAATGGTAGTGTTGAGCTAATTTAGGGCCTTAGAAAGGAAGGGGCATGGGCGAGTCAAAACCGGAGGGCTAATCTTGGAGCAGTCTCCACAGAAACAAACTAAAGATCATCCTGTTCACTTCCAAAAAGTTACTGAACTTTAGAGGAGGGGATGGGACCCTCAGGCAGTGAGGCCCATCAGGGATTTGCCCTGTACTCCGGTGGGCCCACAGGTGCTGTAAGAAAAGAGGGGCCGTGTGCAGTCTCAGATTGGGCCACCTCTTCTCTGGAGATGCAGTAGACTCTAGCAATGTGCTGGTCTACTGCTCATGTGCAGGTCTTGGGGAACATGGCTCTGAGCCGCTTTCTCAGTAACATCTGTATTTTGCATGCACGAATCACCAGAAAACGGCCATGGCTGCCATTTCCCCCAGTATTATTTGCAGCTCAGTAGCCAGTGCCAGGCCAATGGAATGGTTAGTATAGTGAGATGGGTGCAGGATGTGCGCTGTGGGAGCTCCACCAGATCGAGGGGCCTGTGTGCACCTAACACCGTGCACTCATTATAGGTAGGCCAGTCCAAACCTGTCAGCACTTGCAGGCTGTACACGACATTTGGCCCAGCTTGGGCTCCACTCTTGTCTTCATGCTTTGAGATACTGTACATTGAAATCTTTTCACATGCTCACTCTGGCGCATGTTCCCAGGTCATTGATCACAAGTTAGAGGATCCCCCTGGCAGAAGGAGACTCTCAGCAGGTGTCAACCAGCCCTTCGTAATTCAAGCCCTCTGCAGGGCTAGGCTGGCAAAATGAACTAGCTACAATAGAGGTGAGCTCCACAGCAATTTCACCCCCTGCACCCACTATAGTTATGCTCTTGTCTGGACACAGAGCTGCATGCCTCATGGCATCATCCCTTTATTCTCCTGAAATACTCTGTACAGCGCTTATGACCATGTTGATTAGTTTGTACAAAAGGTACCCATATGGGCACATCCAGGATTTCTAGAGGGGTGGAAGCATTGGTGAAACTTGTGAGTGGTTGGCCCAGGTGCAAAAATATCCTATGGGTCCCCCCCTCCACTCCAACCCAATTTCACAATATGCCACACAGCAGTTGGAGGGAGCAGTAGGCCTCTTAGTCCTCTGGGGCCCGATGCAATGCACCTGCTGCACCATTGGTAGTTCCGCCTCTGTGTGGAGGGATTAACAAATGTTTGTAACCAGCCCATGAAGGGGCTAAAATCCCGGGTAGTATGTCTGAAAGGGGTATAAGGCCAACTAGGCTGAACTGAATGCTTTTTTTCTAGATGTGGGCACCATGTCAGAAACTATGTGGAGAAAGTTTGGGAGTCTGATAGAGTGGTAGAAAAAGGTTGTACTGGCCCAGGACATGCACAGTATGAATACATGGGTCTCCTTATACACTGGATAGTGTCTGTAATACAGCATACTTATCACTATCAATTGTATAGTAGTGCATGTTTTGCAGGTATACTAGTTGGCCCAGCAGTAGCATATATTATACACAGATACAAAAATAATTTTACCCATTTATTAGATTACACATTTTAAGAAATCCACGTGTTGTGCAAATTAGTTAATTGTAATACTGATGAGATCTATACAATGCACTGTTTGGGGTCCCTCAACACCAAGTTTGAGAATATCTCATCTATAGTATTGGCTGTAGGGAAAAGAATCTTTAAAAATGAACTTCTATGTCAACAATATATATTTCATAAATAACATAAGTGGTTAGGAAAAGGAAAATTTTCTATAATAAATATAAATAAAATTAATTACCAGTAGGAAACAGAACTCAGATTTCTGAGCACACATTCTCCCACCTCATGTAAATGCACCTGTTTTTCTTGTTGGCAGTTGCTCTCTGGTCTTTCTGGTCTGGTGTGCTTAGTTAGTTAGCACTCAGATTATACACATTGCTGCCCTGGGAATATGCATCAGCATTGTGTCCCTTATAAGGTATGTTGCGATTGCAGCTCTAGTACAATTGTATTATATTATACTGATATTGTGTTCATGATTCAAGCCAATGGTCAGGCCAATGTATGGGTTATGGACAACTGGAAACCCCTCCTGCATTTACCTATGACTCTAATCATGATCAAAAGTATCCAAAAACTTAGGAATATGAAAATAGGTCATACATACCTAATTAATGCACATGTTTTTAGATATAATGCAGTTCCTTTTGAGCAGTTGCTATGGCGACAATCTGGGATCTCTGCCAAATTTAAAGTTGCTAAAACATTTGTTCAAGTCATTTTCTATATTTCTGTGCAAATTGCTATGGGGTATATATTGGGTTAGGCACTTCTCACTAACTAAATATATAACATATTATTCTATACACTTCATACCGCAGGCTAGATATCATTAAAAAACATTTCCTACCAAACTTTATGATCAGCCTCCACCTACAAAGATTAATGTATACTGTATGTGGTCAAATGTAACCTGTCCTCTCAATTAACTTTTGATTCATATTTATATTCAGTTCAATTTAGAATATTAAAATGTTGTACTCCTCTGATTGTTTGAATTCAATTGGTTGAATTTTTTTTTTTCCCTATGGCAAAATTTAGAAACTAGGACTTGGAATAATTACTATATTTTGCATTTTAATGTGAAATTTTGTACATTTGTCTGTCAAAATTTGGTTTAAGCTTCCATGGGTACTTCTCCATTATTATTCAATGACACCATAGAGCTATACTGGGGGAAATTTACTAAGTGGGGAGTTCAATTTCACATGGGATGTTGCTTTTGGGCGACCGAGCAAAATTTGCTTTGTATATTATTTATCACCTTCTAGAAGATAATAGATAGTATCTGATGGGTTGCCCATAGCGACATCCCATCTGAAATAGAACTCCCATCTTAGTACTGTAAATTTCCACCATATGAATATATATATATGGTATATATATATGTGTACTAGCACGGCGCCCATCGCATCGCAGACCATAAGGCATGCGATGGTATGCGATGCGATGCGATGGCAGCCGATGTTATACAATTTTAAATTGTATACCATCGAATTGTATGCCATTGTATCGCATATACAATTGTATTCAATTTAAAATTGTATAAGCACCCTAATGGGGGCTTACAATGTTAAATGCACCCCACGCCACCCCCACTATGAACGTGAACCCGAAGCATGGCGAGCGCAGCGAGCCCGCGAGGGGCGGCGGTACGCATCCTACGACCTTTTCATACCCCCACTCTCCACGTCGGCGTGGAGTTGATTTTAAATAGTGTGGAGAGCGCAGGGAGCCACCGAGCCCGAAGCGTGGCGAGCGGACGCGGAATACATGTAAAGTAATACGCGTCTGCTCGCCACGCTTCGGGCTCGGTGGCTTGCTGCGCTCGCCAAACTATATAAAATCAACTCCACGCCGACGTGGATAGTGGGGGTATGAAAAGGTCGTAGGACGCGTACTACCCTAGTGGGGGTGGCATGGGGGTGCATTTAACATTGTAAGCCCCCATTAGGTGCTTATACAATTAAACATCGTATAGGGGGCTTATACAATTTTAAATCGCATCGCAGTGCATCGGGTGTATGGCATGCGATGCGATGCGATGCGATTATATGTCTTGCGTCCAAATATATATATATATATCTCAAAAGAAATGAGAAAAGCGCACAATGAGCAAAAGTATAACAGTTCTTTTACTGGATGTATAGGCTCACATACATGAAGGTTTAAAATCAACAGCTTGCCAGCATAGGGAAGGTCACAGCATGCGGTATTCACAGGTACACGGTAAAACAAACGTCCAGCGCCCGATCACCGTCCTCTGCACACAGACGCCGCTTGATTCTCCCACACAGTTGGACGTCACTCCGGAGGACGGAATAGGAATAAAGCATACCCGTTTCACCGCTTTGAATCAAGACTCCTGAGTGACACTTATTTCTGCAAACAAATATTGGAGCTGTACTAAGCACCAGGAGCAATATACTTAGTTGTCCAGGAGGAGTGCCGGGACCGAAGGACAATTATATATATATATATATATATAAATATATATATATATATACTTTATTCTAAATTAACATTATAGTGAAGGTACAATTCCAGTATACTTTATACAAGAGAGTGTGTTCACTGTCTATATCTTTAAAAAAAATCATAAAGCAAATAAAGGGACAGATGTATTTAGCCTGGTAAATGGATAACATGGAAGGTGATAATGCTGCAGCCAATCAACACCTTACTGTCATTTTTCAAACCCATTTTGTAACTTAACAGCTAGAAGTTGATTGGCTGGTGCTTTATCACTTTCCACTTTATCGCTTTACCAGGCTTAATACATCTGCCCCTGAAACTAACTAGACTCAGATAAAACCTTTACGTACAGTACCTTAAATTATCTAACAATTTATCAGAGAGCACTCTCATGCCTCTTTATATATCTCAGAGCCCCTCAACCCTCTTTGTATGTATTGGGGCCCAAACATGCCCTGTTATACAGTATGTCTCAGAACCCCTCATGCCTATACGTCAGCTTCTGTCCCTATATATCCAACAGAACCACCTTACACCTTACATCTCTAGATACAACGGGGTACCCTAAAGAAAAAGGAATTTATCTATCTATCTATCTATATACATGCCGCCTGTTTTGTTTTGAAAAAAAAAAAAAAAAATATATATATATATATATATATATATATAATATATTTAGAAAATAGACGCACTCACCGGACTTCTTTTTTCATGCTTTGTGGATTTTAATATACATACCACAGCAACAATTCACATAACAGTGGGTAGGATGGTCAACGTTTCGGCCTTATACAAGGCCTTTTTCAAGACCCCCTCTCCTGTCTCCACCAGTGTGCAACTAAACCTAAGACAGTGTGAGCCTTATATGCCCCTAAGGGTACCTCCCCTTTGCATAATTAACAAGGGACTTATTACCAATCGAATCAAATAATGTGCACCTGCACCAGTAGTAGCTTTTTGCCCATAGTGATATACCCATCAGGCTTGTTGGGCTACACATGGGTAATATAGGCAGTGTACACAAGCGCCTGGTTAAATTCTATTTTTTATAAAAAATTAAAAAATAATAAAAATGTAACTGTTTTTAATATGGGTGTTGTATAGTTGATAGTGTGGGCCATGTGTGCTCAAAAGGGGCGCCTATAGTAATACAAGATAGATATTAGTTGTATATGTAGCCCCTGTGCTTTGTCGCATTTGATCATATGTCTGATTGAGGTCTCCCCGTCTGTATGGACGGGTTATGAGACACTTCCTGGTGCGTGGAACGCAGATCGCTGTGTGACACGCAGGACTTGGTTTCTGACACTCGAAGGGGCGTCAACGAGCGTGGCGATGGACGGATGTGACTTCGGTGGTCACATCCGCCTGGTGGAACGCTAAAGTGCTCTGCAACATAAGGAACAGGCAGAGATGACGTCGTAAGTCATATCCGCCCGGTGAAACGCAGACCGGTTGGTGGAACGCATGCCGGAGCTACAATATACAGCATAGTGTTCCCAACGGACATAGCGGCGGGCGGAAGTGACGCCGTCAGACACATCCGCCGAGTGGAACGCAGACCGGCTAGTGACACGCACGCCGGATCTGCAATGTCCACTGATGCACTCCCTGTCGATGCATACGTTTGGAGGTGGCAGCGTTCATAGGGTAAGTGGACATATGATCATCAGGTGTGACTACTGGTGCAGGTGCACATTATTTGATTCGATTGGTAATAAGTCCCTTGTTAATTATGCAAAGGGGAGGTACCCTTAGGGGCATATAAGGCTCACACTGTCTTAGATTTAGTTGCACACTGGTGGAGACAGGAGAGGGGGTCTTGAAAAAGGCCTTGTATAAGGCCGAAACGTTGACCATCCTACCCACTGTTGTGAATTGTTGCTGTGGTATGTATATTAAAATCCACAAAGCATGAAAAAAGAAGTCCGGTGAGTGCGTCTATTTTTTAAATATATTGGATCTGTGGGAATTCCCGTTTGGGTTTGCCTTCTGGTCTGAGACACCCCGGCAGGTGAAGTTAAGGAGGAGTGTGCTGTCTTATTCGTGGCAAATATATATATATATATATATATATATATATATATATAGAGAGAGAGAGAGAGAGAGAGAGAGAGAGAGAGAGAGAGAGAACAAAAAAGAGGGCACTCACCAATCGCTGAATAAATGTGAAGAAAAAACGATTTATTGTTGCTTACATGACAGGGCTAACGTTTCGGTCTCAACAAAGACCTTTGACAAAGCCAAGCAGTATCAAGAACAGGTCCTTCCACCATATAAATAGTGTATTTATTTGTACAATTTGAAACTTCAGTCACCCTCAAAGATATCTTCGCTTGAATCAATACATTTGTCCAGTGGTGGTTTTTACCTCAGGGCTGCAGGTAAAATCCGCCACTCTCTGCCTAAAGTGTTGCCAGATGCAGTCTGTGAGACTGCTCTGGTTTCAATGTGACTGGCAGTGACTTCCTATTGGAAGTCCGACCTGCCAGTCACTCAAGGCAGTACCATTGGGAGGTGTTCCCTCCCTCCGGGATGCCTCTCTGTGCGCAAATGTACAGCAGCCCCCAAAACAGTAACCTGATTAAGCCAACGGGGGCTCCTGCAAAGGCAGAACATGGAGGCTTGGGCCAGTGCATGCGCAGTATGTATGAAGTTACTGCGCATGCGCTGGCCCCTGCAGGGGACCGGTGGACGGGGAACACAGCGGTGGCAGCAGCATGGGAAGAGGGGGGCGCATTGCGTCAGCCCCCCTCCTCCAGAACGGTAAGAGCCGCCACTGCATTTGTCCAAATATGTTTTCCAAAAAAAATGTAAACTCATCATCATTAATGCCTTTTAGTACTTTTGCAGTTCTTTGTTTCACCTCTTCAATATCAGCTAAATGTTTTTCTTTAAGTCTCTTTTCATCTGAGGAAATAAAAAAAAATACAGTGGGTAAGGCAAAGGTATCTTTTTTGGTAAAAAAAGTCTTAACACTCAGTGCTGGGTGGCCATGTGCGTTGTCATGATGGAATAACCAGTCACCTGTTTGACACAAATTAAGATGTGTTTTTCTTAAAATAATGATGCCCCCTTTTAACCCTTCCAAATAAAATCCCAGTCAACATGAGTTCATCAATGGCTTGATTAATTTTCTGCATTTTTTTCATCAGTTCGGGTGGCAGAAAGACTTCTGGAACTCGCTTGATCATCAATTGACATTTTACTTTGTTTAATATGGGAAATCCATTAGCAAACTTGTATTTTACTCATGGCAGATTCCTTGTAAGCTGTATTTTTTCTCAAAATGTTAGTGTAAATCAAATGCTACTTTCCCCGGCAAAATAACTGATATAGAAGGGTTCTGCAAACATTCACCTAGTGCGTGCCCGCGAGGGGCGGCGGCACGCATCCTCCGACCTTTTCATACCCCCACTATCCACGTCGGCGTGGAGTTGATTTTATATAGTGTGGCGAGCCCGAAGCGCGGCGAGCGGACGCGTAATACCTGTGAAGTAATGCACGTCCCTTCACGGGGCTCGCTGCGCTCGCCACGCTTCGGGCGCGGTGGCTCGCTGCGCTCGCCACACTATATAAAATCAACTTCACGCTGACGTGGATAGTGGGGGTATGAAAAGGTCGGAGGACGCGTACCGCCGCCCCTCACGGGCTCGCTGCGCTCGCCACTTACATAAATATAGACCAATTTGTTGATACCTACAGTACCGTACATTTCAGTTCATCACAGTCATTTCATTTCCTAAACTGTCCTAAATAAACACTGCTGTGTTTTACAGAAATCTTTTCCAAAGTTTTGTATGAACTGAAAACTTTTTTTCTGACTTGTGCCTGTCAGGGAAAAGAAAGCCAAGGTGTCATGGATTAAACAATATGATACATCCCTATACATTTTTGGCAGTATAAATTTAGTGGCAATTGAAATTAAAAATGCAACAAATTAGAACTTGCTGTCAGCAGCTGGAACAAAGGACTGGGACCAGCTACGTGTATATTTTTTCATTCAATACAAAAACTGAGTCTATTCCCAGAACTGCATACCATTTACATACCCAAATGTTATTGTTATCTAAAAATTTAATTTCATTAGTTTTTGTTTTTCTATGCATTGTTTGATTAATCTGAGGCACTCAACCCCTCTTCCGTCTCCTTAGAGGATCACGTCTTTGCGTAAGAAGCATTTTCGCTATTATTATATTCACAGAATAATTAGCTAATAGAAAAATTTCCACCTGAGTAAAGTTGTTTCTTTTGTTTATTATTTTTGTTCTTTTTCGAAAAATCTAATTATGCTCTTTAACATATTCATAGGTTGCTAGTATTATTATGTAAAAGAAAATTGTCTGTGTTTTTATTATGTTTTTATTATTTTTTGTTCAATTGCACTATATGCAAGATACTGGTTTCCACCAAGTAAATCAGACTTGATTGCGTTGTTCCTGGGCTTCTTATTTTCATTGTCCGCTGAGGAACATCATTACTCCCATTGTGTCAAGTGTTCATTGAGAGCTGGTAAGAGGAACAAAGGAAAAGCGTGACATACTGTATCAGAAGAAGTTTGACATCTCTGAGAGCAATATCTCTAATTTGATAATGCAGTGAAACCATACTTGCCTACCCTCCCGGAATGGCCAGGAGGCTTCCAAAAATCGGGACCCCCTCCTGGCCCCCCGGGAGAGTGGGCAAGTCTCCTGCATCGCCCCTGCACCCCACTTCCCCTCTCACCAAATGCTCCACTTCACTCAATGGCTCCTCTAGAGGACCATCTGCTCCCCTCTGACACCCATTGCCTGCCTTTATCACCCTCTACTTCCCCCTGTCATAAACGGTTTCCTATTATATTTGTATTTTCCTTTCTGTACTGTAAAAACAGTCATCTGTAATGCTCTCTGAACTGTAATTGAGATGCAATCTGTATTGTTTGGTGTTCATATTGCATTCCACAGTGTGGCATACTGTATTATTAACTATGCACCTGGCCCAACCATTTGCAAGTTCCACACCTCTCTTTAAAAATATAGCTGCCCTGTGACAGTTATTTTAAAAGAAATAGGAACACATTACATAAAATGAACTAGCATAGGTAATGCTATGTACTAGTAGGATAAATACACGTAATAATATGTAGAAATAAAAATGCATGCTTGTACACCTAGGGAGTGATTCTGGTTGACTCAGTATGCTGCGAAGCTTGCAGGTTACCGAGTCCCAGAGAGCCTGCCCTGCCGGCCCAGCAAATACCAACCGCTCCCCTACCCGCCGTGTTTTCACAACACATTCCCTCGCATGTGCCCACTGCTGGAGAATCCATTCGATTGTCGCGGACCAGCTAATGATTTGTCCAGGGCCCGCAAATATAAGACAGCAGAGACTGAATTATATTTGCGGGCTTCCAGCCAAAGACAGGGCACACCCCCGGCAAAACGCCACAATTTACATGGGAACACCGCACCTCCCACGCACCTCTCCCCTCAGCACTGCGAGTGCGATGCTGACAGTGCAGGTCGGTGAGGGCGCTCGCGCAGAAGTCCTGCACATGCGCATTTGCGCATGGGCAGAACTTCACCATCAGTCCACCATGCGAACCCCCAGTAACCAGAATCAGGGCCCTGAGGTAGAGCATTAACACTAAAATCATGGCATTTAATAGAAAAATCACATCACTCTCAGGGCTGCAAAGGTGGAATTTTTCTATTGCCCGGAAGTTCACTTTCAAAGCACAGAAAATAGCTATAATACAACTACTATAGCCCCCGGTTCAGCATGCGTCAGTTCCAGGCTTTGTGGTCATTAATGCGTAAGCAGCTGAAGGTGACCTTCTGTGAAGCTCGCAGAAGCCAATTCAACCTGCCCCTTGTTTTAAATCCAGATTATTAATAGTGTTGTAATTTTCATTTATCTTCTTAATTATACTTATCGTCTAAGTCAACAATGCTGCTGTCCCCTGGGTCACTATGGTGATGCAGTCAATTTATATTAATGTCTTCTTAAATGATACAGTGACAGTCTGAAATGACTGCAAATAGGACATGATCAAACTGCACACTTTCTGCGAGGGGCCGGAAGAAAGAGGATGGCTCTAAATCTTTTATCAAGGTAAACCTGATTACAATGAGAGAATAGTTGGGGAACGCAATACATTTATACATTTATAAACCAAATTTCTTTAATAGACTGTAAGATCTATGCACAGTTTTTACAACTTACTCACAACATATCGGGGCTTCCCTTTTAGAACTGGCCCATCCCGGGGCATTCTGTTATGTTAAATCACGAATAAGGGCGATGACAAGAGGGAAAGGGAAGGTATAAACTACCCACGCCAGGGCCTGTTTATGCTAATAGTATCTGGTCACATAACATCTCTAGGGGTCTGATACGCACAAGGGATGTGTGGTTATGCCCCTTGGTTGGCCTTGCACCTTAAATTTAAGGGCCATGTACAAATTACACTTATAGGGTGTTCATGTCCACATATGTGGACATAGACACAAAAAAGTAAAAAACTCATGTCGATCATTCATGTTGACCATGCAGGGCCGGACTGGCAATCTGGCACTTCTGGCAAATGCCAGAGGGGCCGATGGCCAGTTGGGCCGATTTCTTGCCCTAGCGCCTCCCGATCAGTGCCGCTGGAGTCCAGGAGAGAGGGAGGCATAACATGCTGCTTATCCCCTCTCTCCTGCAAGCCGGGAGAGGCAGCGCATGCATGTGCAGCACTTGTGAGCGTGTGCCCGACGTGTGCACGTGCGCGAAAAAGGTAGAGTGCGTGCAAAATGCCAGGGCCGATTCAGCGGCCCAGTCCGTTGCTGTGACCATGTCTATGTCAACCATAAGCTTGTGTGGACCTTTTCTCAATGTCAACCGTTGGTATTTTTACCATTTCAAGATGTCACTGTCAACCATGTCACCCATGTCACCGTCAACCATTATTGACCTAGTGACTGTCGACCTAGCCATTGCCTACCATTTTTACCAAAACTTTCTAATACCACTAGTGCCCTTCCAAAATGATGAATCGGACCGTGGGGGCCACAGGTAATAACAATAGAGATTAACTGTTTTTTTTTTTGCAGGTGAACTAATGGACCAATGAAACTCTGTGATGACTTAATAATAAGGCTCTAATGTGGTACTGACATTTGGCTAACCAAAGTCCCAGCATACCCTGGCATCCAGGTCAGTCTGGGATGTTTAGTCCAATGGTAAATAAATGCTGTAGGAAAGCAAAAATTACAGAGGGCTAATGTAACTATAAACCCCAGAGCAGGCAACTTTGGTGTAAATTTACTAAAGCTTCTAAAATGAAAAGATGGGATGTCTATAACTGTCTAGGATGCATTAGGGATATGATAGACATAAATCTGATGGTCGCTAAGGGCAACATCACCTCTTTTCATTTATAGAAGCTTTATTGAATTGACACCTTTACAACTAAATCAGCCTATAATTTTGTTGAGATGGAGGGGTGTGGTATAACACCCCGACAGTCGGGATTCCGACAGTCATTAAAAAGATGTCGGAATTCCAACTGCGGGGACTCAGTCGGGGGAGTGCAACGAAGCCCCTTGCGGGGTTGCTTTGCTCGCCACGCTGCAGGCACGGTGGCTTGCTACGTTTGACACCTATTTTATTCTCCCTCTATGGGGATCGTGGACCCCCACAAGGGAGAATAGCCACTGGCCGTGTTTCAGGCTTTTAGCAGTCGGGATTCCGATGTCGGTGCAATGACTGTCGGAATCCTGGCTGACGGTGAGTCCTCCGGCACCCGAGATGGAGTGTTTTCTGGCATATAGTGGGTGGGTGGCTTTTAAACTGCCTCTTTACTTCATAAATCTCTCTCCCTTCTTCCACTTTTTGTTGTACGTCATTTGACGACTACATGAGTGGCAAAGATCGGCAGACCAGCAGCTAACTTGATGTACTAGTGCCATTCGTTCCCTATGTATATATATATATATATATATATATATATATATATATACTGTATTGTAGGATAGTATTTTTGGTTGTACTATTCAATTTCATTCACTAAAGAAACTCCTTCACTTCAAGTAGCAATTCCAGCAAATTACAATTGGCTCAGCTTGTACCTTCTTTTACAGACTGAAATACATGCACAATACTTAATACAAATGCTATGCTTATGCTACAATGTAAATCAAGAGTAATATAGAGGGAATATTGGGCCTACATATGAAAAAGAGAATCTGAGTAACATCTTTGAATGATTCCTACCTTATTCTGTCATCCGAATATGGTTAAATATCATGTGTTTAATCAAATGAACAAAAAAAATTGCGCAATTATCAGTCACCGATTCCAGTAATTTCTGTAAGACCTTTTTTGAAAGCGAGACATTGGTAAGGCCGTCTTCCGTCAATGTTCATTCTGTCTTCATATAATAAATGACAGGGGCACCATGCTTGATGAATGTACTTAAACAGGAAAGATTAGGGGCAGGATATTCTAAAATCCGTGACCCTGTATCGCCAGGCACCACATTCTAAATAACCGCATATGCTCTAACATATGCCATTATTAACGCAAGGGTCAGCTCTTGCGATAAGAGCTGTCCCTTGCGATGCGGCCACAGTACTGGACTTCCTGGTCAGAGACCGGGGAGTCCGTCTATGCACGCGCAGAGCACGGCGCTGGCCGCGGGGAATGCTTAGAGGGATCTGTGATGGATCCCTCACACGGTGGGCAGATATTACCATGGTGTGGCATACATTGCTATGGCTGACCCTTGAGGAAATATGTTTATGCACAGAAATTGCCATTGGGACTGTTGAGAAACCACTATGCTGTTATCTATGCTCTAGCTTGTTGATATGTATATTTGTATGAACTACCTACTGGCTAATTTAATAAATTATATAAGCCACTTGC
The DNA here is from genome assembly GCF_055691185.1 of Crinia signifera. Lineage (NCBI taxonomy): Eukaryota > Metazoa > Chordata > Amphibia > Anura > Myobatrachidae > Crinia > Crinia signifera. The sequence goes on from NC_139220.1 coordinate 272,067,543, forward strand.
AGTATGGTCTTCCTGTACATATATTACTGTAGATATATTATTTATATAAAAGTACATAGAATTCCTCACATGCATTTTATGTCCCCCACCATTCCCTTCAGACTACCTCAGACTTTATTTATTTATTAACAGTTTCTTATATAGCGCATACATATTCCGCAGCGCTTTACAGAGCATAGTTATTAGCAAAAACACATAACTAATTACAGCACAAGACAGTTTAGGACAAATACATGGTTAATATGGATAGTTGCATCAGTGGACAGGGCACTGAAGCAAGCATCAGGGTGGCAGAGGTTTATATATTCTAAGAAAGGCACATGAGGAGAGATGGCCCAGCTCGTGAGAGCTTACATTCTAAAAAGGGAGGGTTAGACAGACAGGGGTGACTTTCATTTTAAATGCCCATCAAATCTCCCCACATGCCAAGGGCTCAACTACCTTAGGTGCAGGAGGTGCAGCTGCTATGGGGTCCAGAGCTGAAGGGGCCCATCTTCACTGTTTAAGTTACATGTGTAGTATACATTTATCACCATTGGTTGCTATATAAGGGCCCTTATCAACTTTTGCTATGGGGCCTAGAAATATCTAGTTATGCCCTTGCCACACGCCTCCAGATCTCCCTGAATATCAAAGGCAGACATACGAAGTGGAGGGAAGGGACAGACAGGCAGAATCTTCTCTGTCAAGGAAAAGCCCTTACATGGTGTAGAAGGAAAACTGTCTCCAAAAAATATATATGATGAAAAATCATGCAGCCATTACACAGGTATAACTTTTTGGAAATTAATCTCTCTATATAGCTACTTAGATACATTTTAAATTTGAATGTCACATGTATGACTCCCCAGGCTCCCCAGACTCCCCAGGCTCGGAAAAGTTATTGAGAACAACTATAAACCCGCCTGTCATCCCCTGATATTTATGATCCATTCCAGTCAGGATTCAGGAGAAGACACAGCACTGAAACAGCCCTGGTAAGTGTGCTTAATGAGGTGACTGTTTAATCTTAATCCTTCTGGATCTCTCAGCAGCTTTTGATACCATGGCATGGACAGTGGCGTAACTAAGTTTTGGGCGCCCCCCCCCCCCCCGCCGTTAGGGGGGGGGGCGCCCGCCCCCCCCGCCGCCCCGCCGCGCACCCACAATCCTCTGCAGCCTTACCTATCGCGCTGGTCCTGGCGGCTCCGTTCTTCTTCTGCTGAGGACCACCACAAAATGGCAGCCCCCATACAGCAGACAGTTTCAGAGAACAGTGTGCTATATGGGGGCGGCCATTTTGTGGTGGTCCTCAGCAGAAGAATGGAGCCGCCGGGACCAGCGAGATAGGTAAGTCTGCGGGGGGATTTGGGGGGGGGGGTGTAACTATAGCACCGCAGCCCCCGGTGCCCCCACATGCACAGCGCCCCCCCCCCGCGGTGGCGGGGGCTGCGGTGCTATTGTTACACCGCTGGGCATGGACCTTAATATTCTAATTCAGCGCCTGAAAAACTTCTGTGGGTTGGATGGCGCAGTTCTTAGCTGGTTCACATCATTTCTCACTGGTAGGTCACAAACAGTTTCATCTGGATTGTATCACCAGTGCCACTTCCATGTGGTGTCCTGCAGGGTTCCATATTATCTCCCATGCTTTTTGCTGTTTACATGCTGGAAGATACACAACTATACCTGTCCTTTGCTCCAGGTACTGAAAACCCAATAACAATCCTAAATGGCTGTATATCTGAGCTTCAGGAGTGGATGAGTTCCAGTTGGCTGTGACTGAACCCTGATAAGACTGGGGTGTTTATGATATGTCACAGGACAAGACTGCAGAAGAGCCAACCAACAAGACTTATGCTTGGGGGTGCAGAACTTCAAGATTGGCTTATTGACTTTCAAAGCTCTACATGACCAGGGCCGAAGGTACCTGAAGCAGATTCTGATCCCTTATTGTCCCACTCGATTACTACGATCGGTTGATGAAAGACTACTAACAGTACCCAGAATTTCCCTGAATTCATCTGGGGGTTGAGCTTTCAGTGCTGTGGCTCCAACTCTGTGGAACTCACTTACCCGCTCAGTTCAAGAAGCTTCCACTCTGGAAACATTCAAAATAGACTCACGACTTTCCTGTTCACACAAGCATTTCACTAATGTCCCTTGTTAAGCTTGTTTTGTATTTTGTGCTGTAAAAGGCTAATGCAAGCATTTTGAGTCCTATTAGGAGAAAAGTGCTATATAAATAACATCATTATTATTATTATTATTATTATTATTATTATTATTATTAGTCACTACATAAATAATTACTACGAAACATGCATTTTATAGCATAAGTTGTTACCTTTTAGCTAAAATGTACTTTAAAAATAATAGTTAAAATAGCATTAATTTAATCTTGTATGTTTTACCATAGTTACAAAATTGAATTTGAAGTATTATAATTAATGTCTGTAGCATATGTTACAGAAAGTTTTGTTTTAAAATATATGTATAAAAAAGTCTTCAATTTGGTATTATGTTTTATAGACAGTATCTGCAGTATGGTACATTTGTAATTATAGAGAGCGTTTACTAAGGCAACAGATGGCAGTTATGGTCAAAAACGATCTTCATTTAATATTTACTGTTCTTACAAAGTGTTATTTTAGTGCAGTAGGTACTGGTAGGCAGGGCACCAGCAGACTGTAATCTTGGTAGCCTGGGTGACCAGCAAAGTAATAATTCAGGCAAAGGAGTATCAAACAAGCGGTGGCACTTGGCAGTACTTTAAATAATGACAAAACTTTATGGTATCAAACCAACGTTTCGAGACAATAAGCCCCTTTTTATAGGGTTCTGTACACCTTAAAAAGGGGGCTTATTGACCCGAAACCCTGGTTTGATACCATAAAGTTTTGTCACTATTTAAAGTCCTGCCGAGTGCCGCCGCTTGTTTGATACTCCTTTGCCTGAATTATTACTTCGCTGGTCACCCAGGTTACCAAGATTCCCTTTGGGGTGAGTGACAGTCTGAACTCCATATATATAAAAGAAAGAAAAAATCATAATATTTAACCTGTCCAAAAGAACCTTAACAGATCCTGAAATGTCGGTTCTCAACAAAGGACTATCATTTGTCCCGACCTACAACTCAGACCCCTTTGATGACCAGATTGACCTGTACCGGTTTGGACGAAAACTGAGATTAAAAGAACACTTTGGCAGTGACACAACTATCCCTAAACATGACTACACACTGCACAAAAAGAGCACCTATGATCCCATCTCCTACAACCCAGCAATCAAGAGCTTCAGAAATTGCAAATCAATTCTATGCATTCCAAACCATCAAAGATACAGAGAAATCTGACTTTGGCTGAGAATCAAGCGCGAAAGGACCTCAGCAAGTATACGGACATCGTAATCCGTTGCGCGGACAAAGGAGGAGGAATCGTTGTACAAGATACAACAGATTATAATAAAGAGATCTATCGTCAACTGTCTGATGGACAGACCTATCGTGAACTTCCCAAAGATCCCACATCTACATGCAAGCAGCAACTAGATACATTTCTGTCAGAAGCTGTCTCCACTAATGTCATTCTGGACTCCATCAAAGCATCATTAACTGTAGACTTTCCTAAAGTCTCGCTCATCTACACTCTACCCAAGCTACATAAAAATGCCAGCAACCCCCCTGGCCGCCCCAATATTAGCTGCCAGGGATTCTCTGTATTATACAACGGCCCAATTTCTGGACATGTTCCCCCAACCCATCGTAAGACAAAATACGTACCTCAAAGACACCAACACCCTATTGGTATGCTTACCAGCACAAAGGTTACTTTGTACCATTGACGTTGTATCATTGTATACAAGCATCCCCCATCATAGAGGGCTGATTGCCGTACAGAGAGCGGTTCAGGGCAGTGGTCTGTACAATGGTCCTGACAGCAATTTCTTTACTGAACTTCTTGATTTGACACTTACAAACAATTACTTCTTCTTCGATAATAAATTCTTTATTCAGCAATCCGGGGTTGCCATGGGATCATGCGTAGCTCCAAGTGTGGCAAAAATATTTATGCACGATGTAGAACGTGATTTGTTCTTCACTGATCCAGACATTTCCTCCAAAATCAAGGCCTACTTCCGATACATCAATGACATCTTGGTCATCTATGAGGACACTCAAGAATCATTCAATAAGTTAATGGAAGAAATCAACCTCAAAGACCCCGACATCAAATTCACCAGCCAATCCAGCTATAAAGAGATTTGCTTTCTAGATGTTCTAATAAGCCAAACCAGTGACAACTGCCTCACTACCAAAGTTTACCATAAACCGACTGATAGAAATACATTACTATCAGGTAGCAGTTTCCATCCTCCAGCATCCAAATGGGCTCTTCCCTACTCACAATTTCTAAGAGCAAAACACATTTGTACTTCTTTTGATGATGCAGATCGCGAGATAACTGCCATGATGCAAAAATTCAAAGTAAGAGGCTACCCAAAGCAATTACTACAGAAAACTAAAGAAAAAGTTCTCGCACTTGACAGAAATGAACTGTTGAGACCCAAAGAGAACCATGCAATAAAAGATTGCATGGTGTGGACACAATTCTATACCACTAACAGCAACAAACTGATGACTGAAGCTAAGAAGATATGGCCAATTATCAACACGGATGTCAATCTCCCAGCACTAAAAAAACCACAGACTTCGCGACATGAAAAGCAAAGTCGCAGATATCGAAGGGCGAAATCGTAGGAACAACGTAAGATTGATCGGCCTACCAGAGCGAGAAGAAGGGCATAACCCAATTAAGTTTCTGGAAAATTGGATAACAGGAGAATTCGGCAGCGAATCATTCTCAAAATTCTTCTCGATCGAAAGGGCCCATAGAGTTCCCTCCAGACCCCTACCCCCAGGAGCCCCACCGCGGACAATCATAATGAAGCTGCTACATTTCACGGACAGAGATGCGTTGCTCCGTCTGGCTAGAGAAAAGGGGCCGATTGCATATAATGACTGTCTTTCTTCCCCGACTTCGCCATTGAGATCCAAAAAGAAAGGGCCAAATACATCGAAATAAAGAGAAAATTAAGGGACAAAGGCCTGAAATACTCTATGTTATACCCCGCCAAATTGCGAGTGGAGGCAGAGGGTGAAACTGTCTTCTTCCTCTCCCCGAATGAAGCAGCCAAATGGATCGATAAATGGGCCCCAGGGGCACATCAGCTCGCCAGCACATAACCCCTTAAAGTTATAACTAACCCAGGGAGCTCACCGCACGTTGGTGGCCAGTAGTTAAAGCCCCACCAGACGAGGTGGTAGCAGATGGGTTGGGAGATAGATACGCCAAGGGGGGGTTGGTGTATAGGGAGGGGGTGGGAGAAAGGGGGGTTTGTGTTATGTTGTATGTTGATGTGTACATTTTTGACATTATCTATGCGTGCCGTGGCGGCAACACTGGCCAATGGCGAAAGCCCGTTTAAAACTCAGCAAGCAGGAAAACAGCGATTAAATAAATGTTTTAGATGCCTTTCCAACCCGGGGTGATTAAGTTGCTGTCTTGGAACGTCCGGGGGGTAAATGATAAAGTTAAAAGGTCTCTTGTCATTAATCAACTGCGACAGTACAATGCAGACATCCTCTGCCTGTTAGAGACCCACTTGGTAGGAGGGAAAGTGATGGCACTGAAAAAGCCCTGGGTTGGCAACGCATATCACTCAATATTTACCTCTTCATCAAGGGGAGTTTCATTGTTGGTAAAGCGTACATTAGCATTTATATGTAATAGGATAAAAATTGACAATGCTGGGCGATATGTGTTTATTGACTGTCAAGTTAATAACAAACAGCTAGTGATCCTTGCGATCTATATTCCCCCCCCCCCCTTTTTCTTTTGATGTTCTTGTAAAAGCAGCCGAATTTTCAGCAGTGTCTCCCCTGTCCCCTGTCATCTGTATGGGTGATTTTAACAACATAATGGACCCAAGAGCTGACAGGTGGCGGAGTGACCCACAGGGAGTGATAAAGGGAAATAAAGGCTTCGATCAATTCTTAAGAAACCTCGGGTGGGTGGATATCTGGAGGGAAAAAACCCCAAATGGGGTACAGTATTCCTGTTTCTCCTCCTCCCATAGGGCTTTTTTGCGCATTGATCTAATTTTTATATCCCAGAGTTTAATTCCACAGGTTGTCGGGATTGAATATAAACCTAGAGGGATCTCCGACCATTCTCCGGTAGTAATCGAGCTAGCAAATGGGCACGACTCAGGACAGGGCTTTTGGAAATTTAAGGCGGGTTGGCTAAAGGGGATGGACGATGTTGAGACCCTTAAAGATCAGTGGGGGGAATTTTGGAAGCTGAACAGGGGGTCAGCAGCACCAGAAGTAGTATGGGATACCCTTAAAGCCTATATACGAGGTACTCTTAAAAAAAAAATCGCCGAGGTAAAGAGGGGGAGTAGGGCCTTGATTGGGGCTAGGGAAAAAGAATGTGAACTCCGAGAAGCCCGATATGTTAGGGAGGGCACCCCTGAAACTTATGCTGTATGGCAAGAAGCACTGGCGACTTGGCTAAACACCCTGAAAGAAGAAAACATTAAAATAATGTCTTACCGGGCTCAGAACAATTATGTTGGGGCAGATAGAGCGGGGAAATATATGGCTTACTTGGCACAAGCCGAGAAGCCATCCAACTGCATAAGTCATATTAAGGATGAAAAAGGCAAAATATTAAACATGAAACAAGAAATGGGAGAATCCTTTAGAGAGTACTTCTGCCAGATTTACGCCTCTAGATTAGGCCACACCCAATGTGAAATTATGGAGTATATGAGCAAGGTGGACCTCCCGTCACTGAGTATGGAAGACACACTGAGCCTCGAATCTCCCCTAAGCTTAGAGGAAGTGAGGCAAGCAATAAAACAGTTACCTGGGGGTAAAGCCTCCGGCTTAGATGGAATACCAGCTGAAATTTACAAAAAGTATAGCGACACTCTGGCTCCCCTGTTCCACGAGACACTAAGTGAATGTTTTGAAGCTGACACACTTCCAATCTCGATGTCGGCAGCAAACATAATAGTTCTCCTGAAGCAGGGGAAAGATCCCACAAATAGAGATTCATATAGACCCATCTCCCTTTTGACCGCTGAATATAAAATACTAGCTAAGATCCTAGTGACTAGATTAAATAAACATATCCACAAAATCATTCACCCGGACCAGTCCGGATTTATGCCGGGTAAATTGACGGCCCAAAATCTACGCAAATTATTTAGCCACTTGCAGATATCAAGTAAACGGGCTGGAGATGAGGCAATAATTTCGCTGGACGCAATTAAGGCATTTGATGCCATCGAATGGCCGTATCTCTGGACGGTATTAAAAATGTTCGGACTGGGTCCAAATTATATTAAGTGGATTAAATTATTATATCAAAATCTGACCGCAAGAATAACAGTAAATGGATGGACTTCTCCACCATTTGCGCTTGCTAGGGGCACAAGACAGGGGTGTCCTTTATCCCCCCTGCTATTCGCTATGGCAATTGAGCCCCTGGCTTGTGCCCTTAGACAACACCCGGTCATTAGGGGATTTAAAGTCAGAGACAATAGGGACATTGTGTCGCTTTATGCGGACGACTTGTTAATTTACCTGTCTAACTACTCCCAACATCTCTCTTTGGTTCTGAATCTCATCGAGGCTTTTGGAGATTACTCCGGGCTCAGAATAAATTGGAGCAAGTCCTATATACTACCAATTGAGAGAAGAGACGACCCCCCGCCCCCTTTTGCCCACCCTTTAAAGTGGGTTACGTCCTTTAAATATTTGGGGATCTGGGTGTCCTGTGACCCCGAGAACTTTATTCATCAAAACGTTCAGCCCCTAATTGTTCTGATGGGGGAAAAATTTAAATCTTGGAGAAAGCTTCCGTTAACTATGACGGGCTGGGTCAACCTCATAAAAATGGTTATACTCCCGAAATTTTTATATGTTATACACCATGCCCCCATAATACTTTCAAAGACACTCTTTCGGAAAATCAACAGTATGATTTCCACATTTATCTGGAACAGTAAACGTCCGAAAGTTCGGTTGAGCGTTTTGATGAATGAAAAAGGGGATGGCGGGCTGGGACTGCCCGATTTCAGGAAATATTATATTGCCGCCCAGCTGGCTCAGTTAAAAGGCTGGTTTGGAGATCAACATGACAGCGAATTAGTGGCAGCATTGGTTAATATAACGAGCCCTATGACAAAACCACTTAATAAACTATTACAAGGCCATACAACTTCGACCGATCCACCCTTGGTGACTCAATAGATAACTATCTGGAAAGAGGCAAATAAGTTGATCGGGTGTAAGTTGTTGGACCCAGAGTATCCCCTGGACGATGGGAAATCCATAAAGGGATTAAAAGGACTCCAAATCCGGACAGTCTGGTATCCATATTCAGTGACGGCGGTTAGCCAGCTATATGGGCATGCAGGTTTTAAAACGTTTCAGCAATTATCGGCAGAATTTAAGGTTCCTCGGACATATTTCTTCCGCTACCTGCAGTTAAGATCAGCGATATTGTCGCACATACCCAACCCCCATCCAATCTTTAAAGAATCCCTGTTAAAAATAATGTTAAAAACCCTAGCTACCCCTAAACTAGTGTCCAAGTTATATAAAAAAATTATTAGCACAGATGTCAGTAATGACCTAAGCTCCCTCCAAACTAAATGGGAGGAAGACATCGGCCTAATAAGTGATGGTGAATGGGTGTTATCAATGTCCTCCCCCTCTAAGGCCACTAATTCGCTGCGCAACCAGCAAGTTCAGCTATTTGTCCTACATAGGTCATATCTTTCAATGACTCGTATGGTAAAAATCGACAAAAATAGGTCTGACATTTGTCCCAAATGCAATAATGAACCCGGTACCTATATTCATCTGCTCTGGAGTTGTCGAATATTGGCTGTGTACTGGGAGGGAATTATCCAGATAATATCCGATTCGGGGATTGGAAGGGAAACCCTCACTCCTAAATGTTGTTTACTGGGGATAGTGGACAACGGGAGTCTAAAGCCTGAAGAAAGACAGTACGTAATAAACATGTGTTCACTAGCAAAGGTCATATTGGCCAGAGTGTGGTTGTCTAGCAAGGGTCCAGAAATTGAGAGTTGGAAGGCGCTTGTAAATTACACAATTAAATGTGAGAAAGCAGTGCACCTAAATCGTAATACTATAGAGAAGTATGAAAAAATATGGCACCATTGGATCACCTCCATACATTGGAGAAACGACACGCCTATGCACAATAACTAAAACGATACACATAGATAAAAGAATATGCACTTGGTCTAAAATAAGTAAACACTAGTATACAGGATAATAACATAATAGTTATGTTCTATTTTTGATCAAACACTGAGGAGAATTACCCACCTCAATCACTATTGCACTTTTTTCTCGTAGGTAGCTAAAAAAAAAAAAAAAAGTATGCTATGCCCCTTCCCCCCACCCCTATGCCCTTCCCTTCCCTCCTAGGTTAGATAAAATGATAATTAAGGTTACATAATACTATAAAATAAGGATAATGAGTTGATAGCTAAGTCATATTCTTTGACTAAACACTGAGGAGAATTATCTACCTCTAACACTATTGCACTTTTTCTGTAGGCAGCTAAAAGAGTAGGCCTTGCACTCTACCCTCCTCTCCTTTTCTTCCTCCCTCTTCCCCACTATGCTAGACAAAATGGTAGACAAAATGGTAAGCATAATAACACATTACCTTATAATGGGCTGGTTGATATAACTGAGCAAGGTGTATAATTATGTATCGGGTTAGTAGCCAGAGGAGTGTGCCGCCACAAATTAGAGTCCCTGTGGGCCTCTGCCACAACGTAAAGGACAAGGACATTGTAGCAAAGATTGTAGAACAATGTGGTGGTCGCCATAATAGATCCGCTTTTTGAGATGTTGTAATGTACACAGTATGTATGTCTGTTTTGTTTCTTTTTAATTGTATGTATGTTCTTTTTCTAATGCAAAATAAAAAAATTAATAAAAAAAAAAAAACAAAAAAAAACACAGACTCATGCATCCATACAAGCGCAGCAAAAATATCAAAGACTTGATTGTCCACAATGATGTGTCCAACCTAAAAGACAATGTGGCCCCCACATTTCTACAACGAAAGAATGTCAACTATAGATGCCTAAAATGCGTGACATGCAGTGCGCTAGAGATTGGTGATACATTCCTACACCCAAGGACAGGAGCCAGATTACCTATACGATTCCCCCTTACCTGCAGTATCCAATTTGGGGTTTATTATATAAAATGCCCTTGTGGATTACTTTATGTCGGTAAGACCATTAGACAATTTAAAGAATGGATCGCCCTACACAAATCAAACATCAAGCAGCTTTAGGCAGCAAAGGCTCAGATCAGCCAGTTGCCAGACATTGTAAGGAACACAGACACACCATACCCAATCTACGATATAAAAGGTTTGACTATGTCCCCCCCAGTGTGCGCGGTGGCGACAGAGGTAAAACCCTGCTCAGACTGGAGGCGCGTTGGATACACAGACTTGGAACAGTTAAACCGAACGGCCTTAATGAACTGCAACCCATGTCCTGCTTTCTGTAAATTGTCTTGTCCTCTTTCCATTACCATTTCTCATGCTTTCCCATGTTCCCTCTTACATGCATGTATAGTTGTGGCATCAGTTTTTGCATTTGGTTCTTCTCTTTCAAATTGTCTCCAGATGCGGTCGCACTGCACACATCCACTGTATTGTACAGACTCCCCGATGTGTGTGCGCCAATGGCTGGGTGCCGGCTGGCTCGAGAACCTTCGCACAGCGGGACTTGTACCTGCTAGACATTATGTGATGTTGTGTTATATATATGTTATCCGCTTTGCATTAACATCATGGGACTGTCTACTGCATATGCCGCATGGTTTCATCATGCAATAATACCAGATCTACGTGATATTTAACCCGATGCGTTTATCACATTTATGATACATATTTGTTGTTCTTTTTATTGTAGATGCAAGCATCACCTGTTCATAGTCGCCACATCCCCATGTTAGACCAGTGTGTGCACAGTCGAACACACGCTTATCAGCGTCCCACTAATTTTTACACTCCTATTGTATCTTGGTTACCTAGGTAACCCTTTTCACAGATCGGAACACGCCCCCACATGGCCCTGCACTGCTTACTTTCTGATGTCATCAGTTCCACGACGACAGTTTGAACAGTGATGGTTGCACACGAGTTGCTGTCTGTACAGATCACTATAAATGTAAGTACTTTTGATTCAGCCACATGTCTTGATAAAGGGCACAGAGCCCGAAACGTTGACACACATCCCCTGTGTTGGTATCTTTTCTTCATGTCAACCTTAAGCTTATGTCAACCTTTTGTCATTGTCGACCTAAGGTATGCCGATCATCTTTCAGGTGTTGTCACAGTTACTGTCGACCAATAGTGGTCGAAAAGTGTCTGTCGACCTACACAACGTTGACCCAGGAACTGGATCCCTGCAATATTTATTTATTTATTAACAGTGTCTTATATAGTGCAGCATATTCCGTTGCGCTTCACAATAGCTATAACCCAGGTTTTAGGTGCGATGTGAAGGGGATGTGCCTTGAGGACCGAGGTTGCGAATGCCTGCAGTAGGTGCCAAAATACAATATTCATGGGTGTCAGTAAAGGTTCCTAAAGTTTGAGGATTTCCATACATTAAAAGATTGGGTACTTTCCTAGCACGGCTCCCCCGATTTTGATCGCAGTGCATCTTATGCAATCGCATCGCATGCAATATAGCGGCATGCGATGCAATGCGATTTTTAACTGTACAAGCACCCTAATGGGTGCTTGCAATGTTAAATGCACCCCCGAGCGCGCGAGCCCGCGAGGGGCGGCGGTACACGTCTTCTGACCTTTTCATACCCCCACTATCCACGTCGGCGTGGAGTTGATTTTAGATAGTGTGGCGAGTGCACCGAGCCTGAAGCGTGGCGAGCAGCACTCGCCACGTTTCGGGCTCATATTCCGCGTCCCCTCGCATACCACTAAATACATTATGCGATGGGCGCCGTGCTAGGAAACAAGTACCAAAGATTGCATTTTAAATGACAACTGGGAGTACACTGGGGGCATGTGTGGAAAACGTTTATACATTCTTTGAGGTGGTGGCAGTGAATAAGTGTAATTCTCAGACTAGCCTTCCAAATGTTTGAGGAGCAAAGGAGGCCTATAGTAAGTACCACAGTTATGCAATATCATGCCACGTTATTGCAACACACTATTTCAATATAATTATGCAAATCCAATTAAAGCCACATCAATATATTTAAGTGTAGAGCTTGTGACCATTATTTATTCTGCCACAACTCTCATTCTCCTCTGAGGGAAAAAAAATGTCTTCTACAAATGATAGGAGTTGAAACAGCATAACAGCTGGCAAGCCACAGGTACCTTCCTCCGTTCTAGAAAATTAAGTTAAGTGGTTTTTCAAATTTCCATATGCTATTTAATCCTGAGTACTATACATCAATTTAATGTAACCATTTAAAATGTATATTTGACAGGGTGTTTTGTTTATGCCTAAAAACGCACTGTCTATATGTTTGGGTGAAGTTATTAGTGGGTGGTTTAAACATGTCCTAGAGCAAATATATCCCCAATGCTGAGGCGCCATTTAGTAACTACCTTGTCATTTTTATTGGGTAATCATTCCGTCTCGGTGCTGCTAATTAATCAGCTACATAATTACCCATTTGTGCTTAGACAGCCCTGTAATGTGTGTGCCTAGTGGGTAATTAGCCTGTTCAATTACACGGTGAGATCATGTGACTTCACAAAACTTTTTGATACTATGCAAGCTGCTTTTTATTAGTGTGGAAAACTACGGGGATTGTTTGGCTTTCCGAAGATAACTAGTGTTTTCCGGAATTGTTCTACTAAGTCTTGTGGTTTATTCTCCTGATAGTCCATGGCTGTAAATAAGGAATACTGTGCAATACTGTTAATAAGAAGACAAAACTACAGAGTAAAGTACATTTTGAATAATTAAAATTCATAGCTCAAGATGTAACGCGAATGCTTTAGCCATCTGAAAGAGGGATTTCATGGCTTAGTGAGTCAAGATGGGGTGGCTGCAGGGGTGCAAGATATTGCTCATTGATGTGGGTGATATAGGTATTCAGTGTGCGTGGGCAGCTCTCATAAACCTTGTATTGCAATCACATTGGAAAATGTTACAATTACTTTTAGGTGCGAAAAGAGGAAAAAATAAGCTTCAGTTGCAGTAAAATCCCGTCTGAAAGTCACATAGCCCCTTTTGAATTTGATTTAAATTTGTCTTATTCACCCACTTCTCAAATTCTTATCATGTTCCACCACAAAATTGTCCAGATGGCTATAAGGTCCCATACATCCAGTGGCTCTCTAAGTTGCCAATCCAGGTACTCTTCCAATCAAATGCAAGTGCAATGTGACAAGATAGAGTTGCACACCCTAATTATGCTACGAGCACACTGACCCTCCTGTGCTTGGACTGTGGCATTTTAATCCCTCCTCGTGTTCCGGTGATTCATTTTGCCTAGGCTGGCCATGGTACAGATCTGATCAATTACCACATCATGGTTGCCTTATGCATCCTGCAACCAGGTTATCTATATAGATCGGAAACAACCCTGTGGATGTATGGGATGTAAACAGATACATTTCCTGCAGGAAGTAGAACATTGCAATAGCCAGAACTTTGCCTGGGTCTACGTTCTAGTTGCCAGGGGTTACGTACTAGTTGCCTAGGGTGACATGCTAGTTTCCAGGCTTATGTGCTTGTTGCCAGGGGTTACGTGCTCATTGCCACGGGTTACATGCTCATTGCCAGGGTTTACTTGCTCGTTGTCTGGGGTTGCATATGCTCATTGTCTGGGGTTTCATGCTCATTATCACAAGGGCTACATACTCATTGCCAGGGGGTTACTGTTCAGAGCACACCAGCGCTACCGAAATATACACTTACGGGTAGCACTGCCTTCCCCTGACAAACGCTAGAGGCCTAGCGTCTGTCTTCTAGAAGAAGGCAGCCATTTTTTTTGGAGTCCGTTTATGCATATCCCATTTTATCCACATGGGATCTGCAAAGACCAGTCCCTGCCGTAGTGGCTTCCATTAGTAGGTTCATCCGAAACATCTATTGTGTTGGAGCTGTGTGCCCCCCCAGGACCCAGTGCTCCAGGCTAAAGCCTGCTCAGCCTATTGGTTGATCAGGCCCTGGCAATATCAGTATATGTGACCCTCTCTGGCAACATTTAATAGGATATACTGTACAATATATTATGATATATGCATATAGGCATACCCGTAATACCAGTATATGCATAAATACACAAACTGGGAAGAAAGAATGTCCAGCAAGCTAAATCTTAATTATCAATGGCTCTGATCTTGCCACAATTATACAACAGTTTTGAATGATGATTTCAAGGGAATTGGTGTCCACATAAAACCTTCCAGAGGCCATGATTGATGTACCTCAAACCCATTAATTGCACAATTATGCCAAATGACAGTTAGGGCGGGATGTATTAAAATACATCGCCGCCCATCGCGGCCCCCCCGCCGCGATGCTGCCGCATATGTACTAACATATGCGGCTGGCATCGCGATGCGGTGACGGAGGCCCCCCGCGATACCTGGAATGTGGTGTGCGGGGGGTCTCTGTCACCTCTCTGCCCCCTTCTGCATCCTTCACGCCGGGGACAGCTATGCAAGCTGTCCCCGGCGCCTCTTCCTCCCCCCTGCAGCCGGAAGGACGTCCGGCTGCGTCACTAGGGGGAGGAAGGTGTTACCTTCCGGGTCCAGGAGGACCTGGACCAGGTAAGAGAGGGAGGGGGAGAGGGGGGTCGGCGGGTTTTTCGGCGGAGGCGTCGGGTGGCGAAAAGAAGCCCATAGGCTTCTATAGGGTATCGCCACCCAAAGGTGGCGATACCCTACACTGCGGTGACGGTGCGGTCGGGTAATAGTACATAGGAAAATGCGGTAAAACGGGGGTTTTACCGCATTTTCCCTTTAGTACATCTCGCCCTATGTCTCCTTACACTCCTGTGGCGTGACATTCAGGAATTCTGTAAATGGATATTTGCATTCATTTAAATGGTGCCATAGATCCTGCATTACCATACAGCCAAGTGCACATTGCAAAAGGGGAGGGGCATACTGCATCATATATAACAACAGCCAATCATATAATGACCACCCATGTGTTGCTGACTGCCCTCTCCCCTTTCCACAGTTCTGCCATCAATCTGTTCAACCTCTCCACTACAGGACCACTATTAGTAGAGTTCTAAGTATCTTTAAGAATACATTTTCTATTGATCTATTTTTATGTCAGAAACAACATTATTACAATCTTGTAAGTTGTACCAAGGTTTTCATAAATATATTAAACACTTTTTTTATTTCCTCTGTTTATTTGTCACATTCCCCAGATGAAACAAAACCTTTCATGTATTTTCGTAATCGCACACATCAAGAAAAATAAAAAGCCGAGAGAAGATTAACACTTTTGTCGTTTATTTTCTGTAAACTGCTAAAATAATAATTATGTATTCACCAGTGCTCAGTAAATATTTGATGACATTCAGTCGTTCGGTTTTCTTACAAGGGAAGCAGATTAGTGGCTTTTAGTTTAATTACACTCCATAGAACCCATAAAAATATTTTTTTAAGTAAAAATAAAATGTGGACTTGCTAGACTCAGGGCAATTCAAGGTTGTTTTTTTTTTTTTTTTTTTTTTTTTTAAATTGGTCAGCATTAGTCAGGATGGAACTCTGTTGCATACCGTACTTCCTGGCTTAATGGCTGCCCCCTTCAGGCCTCAGCTGGGGCACTTTCATTGGCAGTGGTTATGATGATGCAAAGGTATAATCATAGCCCCGCCCACCAACTACACCAAGCCGCTCTGGCAGTGTGAAACAGAAAGTAGGGCTATGATCACCTGGCAACAAGTCTGGACACTTTTGCCTTGTATATTAGGTTGCAGCTGTGAGTAAGCATGTATTCCCTGCTATTTCCAAGTGCAATGATAATCTGTTAAACTATACAAGGGTAAAAAAAGCAACCACGTTTGCCCTTTTACAGTGATTGCTTAATTCGGGAGCTAAGCCACACAGTTTTTCTATGTCATTCCATGGGCGAGATTTAATTCCAGCCAAGTTCAGAGGCAATGTGAGATGTCTGCCGAACTCTGACTTTTTTTTAAAGGGGAGTTCAGCGGACATCTTGCACTGCCGCTGACCTCGGTCGGCATTAAATCTGGCATTAAATATCGCCCCTGTTGTTAGTTTGCAAAACTCTGCTGTATACAGTAGTTAGTAACATGACATACAGTATGTAGGATAAGTGTTCCAGATTTTGTAGGTCAGCAGGGTATGAGACATCAGAGGTGGGTGTCTCTGTGCACAACATTGCATCTCAGTCATTGGCACATTTTTGGTAGTCAGTATCTGCGTGCAACTGAATCAGGCCCTATAATAGGGATATATATTAAAGAATTTCCAACGGTTTAATCAACATGTGGGTTACCGTAGGTCCCATAGAGATCAGATGGCATGCTGAACGTGAGCCCAAGGAGGACAGGAAAAAAGTGTGGTATCAGACCCCGACAGTCGGGATCCCGACAGTCATTAGCCCGACATCGGGATCCCGACTGCCCAGACTCAGGCAGCGGGGGGAGCGCAACAAAGCTACGCTTGCCACCTATTCTATCCTCCCTCTATGGAGGTCATGGACCCCCACGAGGGAGAATAGCTGGTGGCCGTTGGGACCCTGAGTGTCGGGGTTTTAACAGTTGGGATTCTGACATCGGTGTAATGACTGTCGAAATCCCGACTGTCTGTCAGCCATCCGGCACCCCAAGTACAGTACTGGGAGAGAGGAATTGTTTACTTAGTATCAGGGCTGGCACCACCACTAGGCAGCTCTAAGCATTTGCCTAGGGCGCCGGCCACTGGAGGGCGGCAGTTTGAAGCAGGACCCCCCCCCTGGATGGAGGTAAGTGGCGCCGGCAGTGGCCGCAACTCCCCCCCCACCCGGAGCGACTAGGCGGCCCCCACCGCATCACCCGTTCCCCCTCCCCCCCCCTGGAGTTACTTAGAGGCACTCGCTGCATCACCCAACACCACCAACCCCGTGTGGAGCGGCCGAATAGCAGCGGCCCCACTAACCTGAGGCCTTGCACAGGCCCTGCTTAGTATAGTACCAGGGTTCCCAGAACTGTTATGGAATAGGCTAGCTACAGTATATAGTCCATTTATGTGTCCTATATGCAGGGGCAGATTAGACATTGGCCTCACAGGGAAGATTCCACATAGGCCGGCACATCTGTGAGGCCATCTATCAGCCAGTGACCTTTCTTTTTTTTTTTTTTTTTATGTGGCCCTGCCTTCCTGTCTCCCACACAAACAACCTCTGCTGGTTTACAGAGCAGAGTACCCAATGCTGCAAATACTATGCTAAGGTATAAAAGGGACAAGAGAGTGGATGCTATCTGGGGGTGTGACTGGGCTACACCGGGGGAGGGATGGGGATATCTTTGATATTTGGGTGATTATGGTAATGGATTTGTCTGCTTGATGGAGGTTTTAGGATCTGTGTTTAGTCTCAGTGGGTGGAGATGGGGGATTTTGTGAAATGTGGAGGTTTGTGGTTTGTCACAGCAGCATAAAGGTCTGAGGGTCACTAGACTGCCGAGCATATTAAAGCCAATGGCTTTCATACAGGTGTAGCTATGTATTAATCCCTTCTAATTTGGTTTTGGTACCGCCTACATTTGATTTGATGTCACCCATGTGAGGCCACTTCTAGAAATTTTAGTTCCCAATACACACCTGCCTATATGAGCACTCACAGCATTGGGATTTTGGTGAATCCTTAAGATGAGTACAGAGTAGGCGATATGTCGTCCAATCTGGCAGATTACCGGGTTACCCTAGGTCCCATAGAGATCAGATGGCATGCTGAACATCTTCTAGTGTGTACCCATCTATCACTGATGATGTGTGCACCCACATGTCCCCAGCATCAGCCTTATATGCAGGGCTGATGAGGGATGTCGTAAGCGAGGGCCATGCTGCCTAACGCTCCATCGCCTGCAGCATCAGGAGTATATGCACTTGTTAATACAGCTACCACTCTGGGTTGAGTCACTGACAATGTAAGGCTGGGGCAGTACGGATGGTGTAATGGTTAGCATTACTGCCTCACAGCACTGAGGTCATGGGTTCAATACCCAGAATGGCCCTAACTGTGCAAAGTTTGTATATTCTCCCCGTTCTTGCGTGGATTTCCTCCGGGTACTCCGGTTTCCTACCACAATCCAAAAATATACTGGTAGGTTAATTGGCTCCCAAAAAATTAACCCTAGATTGTCTGTGTGTGTGTGTACATGTGGTAGGGAATATACTGTAGATTGTAAGCTTCACTGGGGCAGGGACTAGTGTGAATGTTCAAATATTCTCTGTAAAGCGCTGCGTAATATGTATGCGCTATATAAGAAACTGCTAATAAATAAATATAGTGCGTGCCCAGATTTACCCTTTCCAGTAATTTGGGTTTATCAGCAGTGCAGACATGTTAAGCCAAATTTATAAGTGGTCTTATATTGAGTAAAAAAGTAACATAATATGGGGGTCAGCAGGTACATGATGTCAACAAGCTGCCACAGGAAGTGTTGGACGAGGCCTTTTAACCTGAAGCTCACTTACCATGTCCAGCATCACTGGATCCGAGACTGTTAGGGTCCCATAACATGTAGGTGCCCTTCAGGATCCACTGCAGTAATGCACTAGTTTCTGGTGATACGGCTCCTCCTGAATGTGTTCCGAAATTGAAATCAACCTCCCTATAAAAGGTAATGCCTGAGCACCAGAGTTATAGGCTCTAAAATCTTGCTCCAAAGTATGTTCCTGTGCACTGTCTGTGCAAGTTACTATTGATTACCTATTACTGACCTCAGCTATTTTGTATTACCTAATTCTGTTAAAACCCTGGTACTGTTCCTATCGATCCTGGTATTGGCATCATTGACTGCCTGATTTTGACCCCTTCCTGATGACTATGCTCATGTTTGGTCCAGTCTGTTAGAATTCCTTAATACCACCAGCCTGCACATTGGAGCCCAGACTGAGGCCCGGACCCTACATGTTGGGCGCAGTGAAGTTCAAATCCCCTTGGTGGATACCAATGACGCATTAGACTCCACAAAACAGTTATTAGTATTTTCCAACTTCAAGAGTATTGTCTCATCTATGTAATCTGCCTGAGAGCTGTGACAGAAGTAAGCATTGACTACTTCTGGTCTCTGTCCCAGGAAAACTCAAACATTTCAAGGTGGTGGGGGCATCATCAATGGATACAACAGAGTAGTCATTGAGGGAAATGGAACCCTCACAGCC
This sequence comes from Crinia signifera, assembly GCF_055691185.1. NCBI lineage: Eukaryota > Metazoa > Chordata > Amphibia > Anura > Myobatrachidae > Crinia > Crinia signifera. Next base: position 272,087,003 of record NC_139220.1, read on the forward strand.
CACAGAATAAAAATATTAGGAGATTGTGAACCGAGCCTTACAGAGAACCAATCAGCTTCTGTTATTTTTAGAGCATACTAGCTACAGTAGATGTTGACTGATTACTATGGCCACTTTATCTCTCTCTACAGTTTCATTCAGTATCCCATTGTCTTTAAATAATGAGTTCACTAAATTCTGAAGACCTGTTATGGACCACTTAAATTGCAGAAATGGTAATTGGAGAGTTGGAGGGGTGATGCTTGTTACAAATATCAGAAAAGAACTCTGAACAAAACCACGTCACATGCTAAAGCCTTGTGATACTAATCAGAACCCACAGCTTCACTAAGCTCACTAAGCCCCCTGGGGAAAAGTGGGTGTCACGTCATTGAGACAAAGGGGTGATACAGTATCATATTGCATATTCAAGTGGTTGTTGTGGTAAACAGTAGGTTGAGGCTGGTCTGCAGACACTAACGAGGCTAAGTAAAAAAAAAAAAAACCCAGCATATTCCGGAAAACAAAGGTGTTATTAATGTCCAACAATTTGTTAAGGAATGGAGAAGCATGCCAGACAGGACATGGCTAATGGTCATATGGTAGGATGGTAATATGGAACGATCAAAGGGAGATCCAATCCTCTGGATGTTGAAGATTTTGCAAGACATTTGCAGTTTGTCCTGGGTTTTTTACCATTCCAAATATATGTATTAGAAGCGATTTGTAATGAGGAGAGAAAATACCTCGTTACTGAAACAGGCAAGGTTTAAAACAGGTAGAATAATCCAAGCAACACTCTTATCTTTACCACAGATATCAGTGCAAACCAATACATTAACAGGATGTCTCAGGTGGCAAGGCTCAGTTTAATACAGTGAACCTTGCAAACAGTCACACATTACATCTTCTTCAAAACGTTGACAGGGCCCATTCTCCTTTGTGTATATAGGGCATCACTGAGGTGCAAAGGTGACTGTTCTATGACAATTACTGTATTTGATCTTGGCAACATATGAAGACAACAAATTGTGTAAGTCTTTATGCAGCATTTGATCTATCATTTATTATGCATAAAAACTGAAAACAGAATGTTCTTACCACACAGTTTTCAAACAAAACAAGCTTTATTACTTCTCCAGCAGCGGTACTGTTATGCAAACACATTGGCACTTAATGCCTCAATCATCCTGACCATCAATTTTCATGTCTGTCTGCCTCCCACTCAAAGCCATGAAAGAGAACCTGTCCTAATCGTTACTGACTGAACAGAGGGCAAGGCTGTAATCAGTGCACCTCAGATAGTGGGACACTGCAAAAATCTATAACTAAAACCAGACTGAAGTGTCCCGAGAGTACTGGACCTTGGCTTAAATGATAGCCAGAAATCAATTCCAAGAAGTTCAAACATACAGTACAGCACTTGCGCCATGGTTTCATCTTATCCACAAGCAAAACTGGTCAATACATAATGATTTTGTACAGTTTTTTCTTTAGCTCAAAACATGTCCTAGACCATATTAATATGAAAACAACTTGGGCCAGATGTACTAAGCTTCAACAGTGATAAAATGGAGAGTGATAAACAACGAACCCCAATCAGCTGCTGCCTGACATATTTCAAACCCAGCCAGTAATATGACAGGCAGGAGCTGATTGGCTGGCTGTTTATCACTCTCCATTTTATCACTTTTGAAGCTTAGTGCATTTGGCCCATACCCAGGGTCGGCGCCACCACTAGGCAAATCTAGGCATTTGCCTAGGGCGCCGGCCACTGGAGGGTGGTATTTCGCCCCCCCTTGCCGCCCGGGTACCTGTCCTGCGGCGTATATGTGCGTAAAAGCTGGCAGCGGGGGGTCCCTGCAGTCAATAGGAAATAACGAGCGATATCCGCCGGGGTATGCGGAAGCGCTTCTGTTTTGGAAACACTGGTCACACGCTGATTGGCTGAGATTCAGCCAATCAGCGTGCGCCGTGCGGCCAGTGTTTCCAAAACAGAAGGGCTTCCGCATAGCCCGGCGCATAGCGCTCGTTATTTCTTATTGACTGCAGGGACCCCCCCGCTGCCGCCGCCGCCAGCTTTACAGCGCCGCAGGGCAGGAACCCGGGCGGCAGACACCGGGGCGCCCCCACCCCGACTTGCCTGGGGCGCTCTGGTGCCTTGCACCGGCCCTGCCCATACCTCACAACTGTCCCAATTATAGACAGTCCCGCTATTTGTGGACTGTCCCACTGTACCTCCCACAGATGGGAGTGACCCGCGGGTGGGGCGGGGGGTAGTTGGGGGAAGCCAGAGATTACAGCTGCTCTGACACTCTTCAGTGCAGGGGAGGGAGAAAGTGCAGGGAGGAAGCTGAGGGCGGCACAGCTACTAGAGGATTGCTGGTCATGGCTCCAAAGTGACACAAACGGAGGGGCCCATCGCTAGGCCACTTCCCTCTAGACACGGCCATGCCCACTCGGTAACTCCACCCAATTTTTGGGTCGACTGCACCAAAGGTACAACAGGTCCTGATTTCTGATTTGCAAAAGTTGGGTGGTATGGTACTACAACATTTTTTTGGTGGGATGTAGTACGGGACACATAGCAGCAAAGGGGTTAAGGAATTAAAAGGACAAAAAGTTAATTTTCTAAATGTTTTTAAAAAAATTGTGCAGACATTTTATCAAATTCATTTTTCAAGAACCTTTTCAGGCTCATACAGTTTTATAGCCTAACCTCTAATGGAATTGAGATATTGAGATCTGCATCGCATGACAACAGAACAGAAGAGGCTCTCAATATGTGTGTTTATATGTGTGAAATTCTGTTCTCCATATAAAAAAGTAAACCTTTCCTTGTTTCCCATCCCCTGTCCGCAGGAATCCATGCTCATTTTGTGCAAACAAGGCAGAGGGGAATCAGGTCAACGTGCAAGACATTTCCAGGCACAGCTGGCCATTTAGTTCCTAATTGGAAAGTAAACATAGGCCCTGAGGTATTATATCACATCTCACCTTTGTGCCATATGCTTGCAGAGAGAATCTGGAATCTCCATCTCTCAACCTTCACGCGTGTCTGTCTTCTACTGTGCAGTGAAATGTCAGTGCCTTCGGATTGTACTCGCACGATCCTCTGTTTCTTTATCTATCGCTCTCAAAACTACTCTGCAAGGCCAAATGAATTAGTGCAAAGTCACATAGGCATAGAGCAATTCTAATGTACTTGAAGCTCTTTTGAGAGGAACAGGACCTAATAACAGTGGAATGTGCCTAATGTTCCCATATCTATAGGTTTCTACTTTATAGCACTGTTTGAACTTTATTAAGTACAGTATATTCAGTGAAATGCATTGGCACAATGTATACATATATTAACGTATGGTAGTTACAAAAATATGGGAAGCTTAGCCTAGGACTTGCTGGGTTTCTGCATAAATTGGTCCTACCAAGATATCTGATCTTCGTCAATGTCATAAGATAAGAGTAGACAAACACATGAACTAATAACACACAAATGATAGTAGTTTTCCTGTACATACTGATATCTTTTTAACATTCAAAGCAGACAGTAGGTTGAAAAAAATATGGATACCAGAAGGCTAATGACTGGTAAAAAAATCACACATAGGAAAACCGTGTGGCGCTCAATAATACATGTGAAACAGTTACGATAGTAAAAAAAAAATTGCATAATTTGATAACACAGTAAATCCCAAACCAAGCAAAAACAGTAACATTATATAAATAAATAAATTTATAAATGCACCTCTCAGGGGTAAAAAATAAAAATGGTCAGACCATACTACAAGATATCACATTCATTTACTGATAATACTGTAGTTAATGGATAAAAAGCTGAATTAGCCTGAATCCTAATTAGATACAAGTTGATTTAATTGATATTTATAGTTGGTCCAAAAGATTGCTAAGTCTATCAGCAAGTATTTGAGTGCACAAGGATATCCTTTTATGGTATCAATGATAATACCCGATCATCTCCATATACATGTGGGGGGCAGAATGTTGAAAATGACCAGGTGTGGCCTTGAATCAGGCCATTTGTATCGGCAGTCCGCAGCTCTCCGCACTAGATGATGCTTGCATGGCCTGGCGGGGTGCTGCTACTGGTAGCACAAGGACGTTCCGTTATGTTGGAGTTCTTTAAGGCAGGATATCGCACTGCCGCCCAGTATTAGATGTCCGGGCTCATGCTGCCACTCAAACGGTCACACTGCTAGCGTACTGTGTTACCGCCTGGAGATTCCGCTGCTGCAGGTGGGCTGATGTCACAATTTTAAATGCTGCTCTGTGGTTGGGGTCACAGGATCGTGGCTAGTTGGATATCCCAGTGGGCATAGCTCCTTAGAAAATGCATTTTGCTGCACACAGGTGGCTTTTTCATAGAACTGTATAGGCTGTGTGCATGGTATAGCTGTGTGCACAATTTTTGAAGGGCATAACTTTAAAGGGCAGCTTCATTTAAACATAACTGCAGTGTTCTACCAGCGTTCTAGACATATCTTCAGCTTATCCTGAATGAATTGACTTCTCATCTCTTCTCATCCAGATAACCAACAGTCTACATTCCTGATCTGGACTGCAGATTATTGCATCTCCTGTCCTAGATTGATTTGATATGTCATAGGTAACCAACATTCTACATTCCTGATCTGTACCGCAGATTATTGCACCCCCTGTCCTAGAATGATTTGATGTTCTCATAGGTAATTGATCATTCGGCTCACTGCTTTAGATATCAGAAGAGTGTTTTTGACAAACTTAATTTTGCAAGTTGACTATAAAATCTCTTTTACTTCTGTGAAGGGAGGAACTTCATACAATTCTTTTTTTTTTTTAATACTTTTGCATACAATTCGGTGAGCAAAGCCACTTATATGGTTTTTGACATAGTATTACATCAATCGAATTAAAGATATACAAATAAAGTGGTTTGCCTATTCTATGTGTGTCAAGTATTGTTATTTCAACATAGGTCATATTCAGTTCTTATAAAACATTACAGTAAACATAGGTATTAGTCTACGATATAGGTAAAATATAACCCGAAACACATGTGACAATATGTATCCTTAAATTTTTCCGAAAAAAGGGGGACATAGACACAGACAAGACACTAGACAATGACAATGAAACAAAAGGGAACTTCATACAATTCTTAATGATACATGTGATCTTGGAATGCTATGGTTGTTTATGTTAGACACTTTTATTACTTCTCATTGTAGTAGGGGGGTGGGGATTGGGTGGTAGAGTCCAATTAAGGAGAGCACATGCATTGTCTCAGCATTTAATGATCATTGCATAGGCCAGTGGTTCCTAAACTGTGTGCCTAGGAACCCTGGGGTGCCTCGGGACCCTTGCAGGGGTGCGTCGAGTTAGTGGTTCAGGATCAATGCAAATTATTTATAGTCATTGAAATTGTCAAAACCAGTGCTCGTGGCAGGAAATCATAAACTATATGAACAAACATAAGTGAATCCTGTCCATCACCTCATAATTAAACCTAAGGATGACATATAAATATAATTTATATAATTTTATATTGTTTTCTAAATTTCTCAATATGAAACTTTTTTATCCTATGGGCGCTGTGAAAAAAAAAAAGATACTCTGGGGTGCCGTGATTCAAAAAAGTTTGAGAACCACTGGCATAGGCTGTGGCCGGTTTCGGCTGTGTGCATGGTATAGCCGTGTGCACAATATTTGAAGGGCATCATTTTAAAGGGCAGCTTCATTTAAACATAACTGCAGTGTTATACCAGCGTTCTACCGAAGTGAAACAGAAGGAGAAATAACAACCACAACTCTGAAAACCAAAGGACTACTTTGAGTGAGTTCAATGTATCGTCACACCATACAACTCCTGCCTGCTTAATTTGGATATTCTTCCATAATAACATCACCATTTTGACATCAGCAAGAACATTCACTGTAATCATTAATGCTTGTATTTGCACTGTCAGTCCTGAAAATGCCCAGCTGTACCTCTAATGCCTCCACCTGTCCTACACTTCCACTGTCAGAAGGTGTCTCCCAAGGTTCTGTTCTTGGTCCCCTTCTTCTCTCTTTCTATGGGGGAGATTCTCTAAGAATCTCCGCCCCCCTTCGCCGCCCATCGCATATTTAATTATCGCATATGCTGTAACATATGCGATAATTAAGGCAAAGGACAGCTCTTGCGTTAAGAGCTGTCCTTTGCGGTGAGACTCGCCGGGTCCCAGCAGGTCCCGGCGGCTCTCCCCTCCCTCCCACACCCGGCGCTGCTGCTGCTGCGCCGGGCTTTCCTCCTCCCTGCACCCGGAAGAGGATCAGTGCAGGGAGGAGGTCACAGGTCCGGGCAGCACTGCGCTGTGCTGCCCGGACACAGGTGAGGGGGCGATGCGGGGCGGCGGCGCGGGGCGGCGGAGGGTTGCGATAGAAACCCATTGGCTTCTAAAAATCTGGCGATAACGGGGTTTTTACCGCATTTTTAGCTTAGAGAATCTCCCCCTATATGCCTTCTCTGGGTGAGCTCACTTTTATTCTGATAATTCTCCACTCTACCCCTCCTTTCATGATCTCTCTCCCTCTATCCTCACTTATTTCCAACTGTCTCTCTGTTATCTATTAATGAATGAGCCAGCGCTTTCCTAAGCTGCCCATACATGCTGCTAAGCGTGCTGAGCCGATGTGTGCTTTGAGGTGCGAGCTCCCGCGGCACCTCATCGCACAGTACAAAAAGTATGTGCTTGCACATACTTTTTGTACTTAGGTTTCATCAAATTGCATCGCATTGCATGCACAACGCATGCACATGCAATGCAATGTGATCCCTGCTATTGCAGCCCACAACGGGACGTGTATGGGCTGCTTTAGACTTAAAATGTCTAGGACTGAACTGATCATCTTCCCAACCTCCCGCATAAAATACAACCATCTTTCATCCTAATTGTCTGTGCTCACTGCTACCCTTTCTGTGTCACCCCTGTCTGTCTAACCCTTCCCTTTAGAATGTAAGATCTCACGAGCAGGGCCCTCTCTACTCATGTACTTTTTTTAGAATATATACATCTCTGCCACCCTGATAATTACTTTAGTGTCTTGTCCCCTGATGTAACTATCCTTATTTACCATGTACCTGTCCTAAATTGTCTTGTACTGTCATTCGTTATTTGTTTTTTGGTCATTTATGTATTGTTAGGCGCTGCCCGGCTCTCCCCTCCCTGGTCCTGTTCCCAAGGGTCCCTTGCAGCGCCGACGGGCATTGCATGACGTCATGACGTCACTGCCGCACCAGCGTCGCACCCTGTGCACAGTCTGGCGCTCAGGGGACGAATGTGAGACTTACTGCCCTGCCCCACTGTCTGCGCATGCACAGACTCAGGGCGCGAAAGGGCAGTGAGGCAGAGGCAGGCGTCAGTGACTGAGTGCGCAGTCAGGTGTAGCAGCAGGAGCCGGGGCGCGCATGAGGGGGGATCTATTTGGAGTGGACTACTGAGTGGGACCCCTGGTGACCCGGAGCCTAAGTAAGTGCATGATGCAGTGTTTTTTTTTTAAGTTTAGGGGACGTGGCCACGACCCCTTTACTCATGGTCACGCCCCTTGTCTGCAGTTGTACCGATTTTTACTCCTCAAATGTTGGAGGGTATGTTATTATTGTTGAGAATAAATGCATCAAATGAGACTTAAGCTGCAATTACACTGGAGGGACAGCAGGCGGTGCTGTCACATTTGTGTTTGTGTGTCTTACAGTCTGTGATGTATGTATATACTTGTTTGTTGTTTCCTGTGTCTGAAGGTTACATGAAGGAGAAAGACAGATGCAGTATGCAGAGAAAGATATTCATGTACAGTTACCTTGTTCTCATTACAAGTTCATGTTATGACAAGTTCCAGTTTATATAAAACCAATCATACCACAAAGACCTTTCCAGTGTGTGTCTACTGAATGAAGCTTGATACAGAAGGTGATCCTGACTGCGTGGGTAAAACTCAATTGCCAACAGGTTATGGGCCCAGACACAGACAAGAGGATCCCAGTTACCAGGAGTAAAGCTTACAAGGATTAAGGCACCAGAAACATCTCTGAGAGATCTGCAAAGCAACTGTGAGTAAACCCAGTATTACAGTATAACTCAAGGGGAATAGCAGATAAGCAGAAGAGATGGCAAGCAGCACAGATCTTAGACTTGCAGTAACCAAGCTGTCTAATGATAACTACCAACTGTGGAAATTTAAAGTTGAAATGCTGCTGACTAAAGATGATTTGTGGGAAGTCATAACTACAGACAGACCAAGTGATAATTACCAGGAATGGGACAAGAAGAACAGACAAGCACGTGCAACTATAGGCTTATTAGTTGAGGATGATCAATTAGTCCATTTAAATGGAGAAAACACTGCAAAGGGCATGTGGGAGACATTGCAGAAGCTACATGAAAGAAGCAGTTTAAACAGCAAATTATTCCTGCTAAGAAAACTGTACCAGATGAGACTTGGCAAAGGGCAGACTATGCAAGAGCATATAAGTAAATTGCTGGAAATGGTAGCAAAGCTCAGATCTATAGGAGAAGAGCTGAAATGCAGTCACATAGTAGCCATACTCCTGTGCAGTCTTCCAGACACATACAGTGCACTGATAAATGCCTTGGAAACAATACCTGAAACAGAACTCACACTAGACTTTGTGAAAAATAGGCTTATAGATGAATATCAGCGCAGGAAAGAAATCACACAGGATTGTATGGACAGTGACTCTGAAAAATCTCTCAAAGCTACAGACATCAGGGTGCATAACAAAGAAACAAGAGCATGTTTTAGATGTAAGAAAATCGGGCATTTAAAAAGACAGTGTTCCATATGGAAAGAAGAACAGCAGAAACTACTTTTAAAAGGGTCCAAGCAGAAAGTGAAAGCTGCACTCACAGATATATGCACAGATAAGTGGAATGGAACTTTTAAAGCGACAGTAACACATACAAACTTTAGTTGGTTCATAGATTCAGGAGCAACAAGTCACATGACAAGCGACAGAGATTTCTTCACCGAGATTGACACAAGTCATAGAGAAGCAATCTATCTTGCAGATGGTACCAATATCACTGCAGAAGGTAAAGGGCATGGTATGCTCATATGCTCCAGTACTAATGAAAGTGACAAAACAATACCAATTAAAGATGTACTATATGTTCCCAGATTGGAAGGCGGATTAATATCTGTAAAGTGCTTAACGGATAAAGGACTTACTGTTAAATTCCAAGACAAGATGTGTCTTATCCAGAATGGAACAGAAACAGTAGCCACAGCCAAAGCAGAGAAACACCTGTATCGCCTAGACACGACAGTACAACAGGTGAGATTAAGCACACACGAACACAACGACTGTATTCACATGTGGCACAGACGACTAGGACACAGGCATCCAGACAGCATTAAGGAACTACAAAAGAGAGGTCTAACGAAGGATCTCACAGTATCAGACTGTTCAACAACCATGAGGTGTGAATGCTGTATAAAAGCCAAAGCCACAAGAATGACAGTTCCAAAACAAAGTGAGAACAGAGCCCAGAGACCTCTAGATCTCATACACAGCGACGTGTGTGGCCCAATGCAAGTACATACACCAAGCGGTAACAGATATATAGTGACTTTCACTGATGACTACTCCAGATACACAGTTACTTATCTCATCAAAAGCAAAGATGAAGTACTGGACAAGTTAAAGGATTATATAACAATGGCTACAAATAAATTTCAAAGAAATCCACTAGTGTTTCGTAGCGACAATGGAGGTGAATTCACAGGTCACAGAATAGAACACTTCCTGAGACAGCTCGGTATAGAGCACCATAAGACCGTACCCTATTCACCGGAACAGAATGGGGTAGCTGAAAGGAAGAATAGGACTCTGACAGAAATGATCAGATGCATGTTATCAGATTCAGGACTACCTGACAAATACTGGGGTGAAGCCGTAATGACAGCCACGTACTTACAAAACAGATTATTCTCAAGAACAGTGGAGAAAACACCATATGAGTTGTGGCATGGCAAGAAACCAAATGTGAAACACATAAGAGTCTTTGGATGTAAAGCATTTATGTACATTCCAGCAGAAAAACGAAGTAAACTGCAGAATCGCGCAGTAGAAGGAATCTTCGTTGGATACAGTGAATGTTCCAAAGGATACAGAATTCTGAACCCAAAGACAGATAAGATAACCATAAGCAACAGCGTGACCTTTGTGGAGGAACTAAGAAATGAAGTAATGATTCCAGCCGATCTGGATAAAGAAGACAACACTGACTCTAGTGACACCACCACAACAGATACCATCAAAGAGGTTGAAGTCGGTCTGGAACCAATTACCAAAGGTATGGAAGAGTGCACAACAGGTGAAGTAAGGCGCTCGAGCAGAGAGAACAAAGGCAAACCACCAGTGCGTCTCTCATATAAAGCTAGTACCACTAGTATATGTGAACCCACATCCTGGGAAGAAATATCTAACTTACCAGAAAGGGAAGCTGAGAAATGGATAGAAGCAGCAAAAGAAGAAATTAAATCCATGCATGACAATCAGACATGGATACTAACAGAACTGCCATCAGGAAGGAAAACCATAGGCAGCAAATGGACATTCAAAGTTAAATACAACACAGATGGAAAAGTGGAGCGATACAAGGCCAGACTAGTAGCCAAAGGATACTCACAAAAATATGGAGAGGACTATGATGAGACATTTGCTCCAGTAGTAAAGCACACAACCATCAGGACATTGCTTACAGTAGCAGCCGCAAAGGATATGCAAGTAAGACACTTTGATGTAAAGACAGCGTTCTTACATGGCGAGCTAAAAGAGGATATTTACATGGAACAGCCACCGGGTTTCAAAGACCCTGAAAGTCCAGACCTAGTGTGCAAGCTCCAGAAAAGTATATATGGTCTGAAGCAGGCGGCAAGAGCCTGGAACACAAAACTAAACGAAATCCTCATACAGGAAGACTTCGTGAGAAGCAAAGCAGATCCCTGCCTATATGTCAAGAAGATAACTGACAGGTGGATCTACCTGTTAATCTATGTGGACGATCTTCTAGTATGTTTTGAGCAAGAAGGGGATAAAGTGGAATTACTGCAGATCCTGAATAAGGAATTTGAAACAAAAGACCTAGGAAATATAACACACTATTTAGGTATTCAAATATCAAGAGAAGAAAACGGAGACTTTACCTTAAACCAGAAACAAAAGATACAGGAAGCCATTGAAGAGTTTGGGATGCAAGATGCAAAACCGGCAAGTACTCCCATGGAAACCAACTACATAAAGGAAATGTACAATGAAGGTACATCATTACCAGATAATCACCAATACAGAAAGGCAATAGGAAAATTGCTGTACATTGCCACTATTACCAGACCTGACATCGCTACAGCAGTATCAACTCTAAGCAGAAAGGTCTCCAAGCCAAGTCAGATGGACTGGAATGCTGTGAAAAGGGTAATACGTTATTTAAAGGGAACCATTAACTTAGTACTTAATCTTCCAGCAAGCAGAAATTGTGATCTGATTGGATACGTGGATGCAGATTGGGCTGGAGACTCTAATGACAGAAAGTCTACAAGTGGACACATATTTCTACTTGGTGAAGGGCCGATCAGTTGGACAAGTAGGAAGCAATCATGCGTTGCACTTTCTTCAACAGAAGCAGAGTATGTTTCAGCAGCTCAAGCAAGTCAAGAGCTAATATGGCTGAGACAATTGTTAGCTGATTTGGGACAGAAACAAGTAGAATCTACAAAGATCTTTGAAGATAATCAAGGATGTCTCGCATTAGCTCAAACAGAACGGGTAAATCCAAGGACCAAGCACATCGATGTGAAATACCATTTCTTGAAGGATCTACAGGAACAAGGTCTTCTTAACTTGGAATATTGCCCAACAGAAGAGATGACTGCAGACATTCTCACCAAGCCATTGGTTGGAGAAAGACATCACAGACTATCCAGAAAGATGGGTCTCGTGGATCAAGCCTCATCTGTTGAGAAGGGGTGTTGAGAATAAATGCATCAGATGAGACTTAAGCTGCAATTACACTGGAGGGACAGCAGGCGGTGCTGTCACATTTGTGTTTGTGTGTCTTACAGTCTGTGATGTATGTATATACTTGTTTGTTGTTTCCTGTGTCTGAAGGTTACATGAAGGAGAAAGACAGATGCAGTATGCAGAGAAAGATATTCATGTACAGTTACCTTGTTCTCATTACAAGTTCATGTTATGACCAGTTCCAGTTTATATAAAACCAATCATACCACAAAGACCTTTCCAGTGTGTGTCTACTGAATAAAGCTTGATACAGAAGGTGATCCTGACTGCGTGGGTAAAACTCAATTGCCAACAATTATAACAGGCTTAATGTCTGTCTAGCACAAGTCTAGTAGAGAGCTGCAAGGAGGCCCCACCTCCTCACAGTTCTTACTACTGTAGCTGCTTCATAGTGCACAGTCCCCCTCCACCCCTTCTCACAGCTGGATAGCCACACTTGCATGCACACTCTGAAATAGACTAGACGCCTTTAAGTGCATGCTTTGCCTTACTGACACAAGGAAGGAAAACATTTCCTCTGTATGGGCATGTGCTGATGTTTGACTGTAGAAACTAACTTGGTGATGTTGGGTTTTGCAGGAACCCTCTGAGGTGTGAAATTGGCAAATACTGTAGCACACATCACTGAACTGTGTAATGCTGAGTAGTGCTGAATACTGACACCTATAAAATGTATTGCCTGCTGTGTGCATTTCCAGTACAGGCCACTACAACTGTGTGCATAATGTGTAGGTGGCATTACAATGTGCATAATGTGTATGTGGCACTAAAACTGTGGGCATAATGTGTATATGGCACTACAACTGGGGACATAGTTTAAATTGCACTACAACTGGGCTTTTCCCATGAGACCATGTCCCCTTAATTATTTCAAGCTCGTGCATTCGGTATGTGCCGAAGTATATATACGCTTACCAAGAACTTTGGTCTAGGGCCCTGCTTGAATGCAATTCTAGGAAAGCAACATTGGCCCTGATTCTGGTTGGCTTGCAAAAGCAATAATAGTTTGCTAAGTGAGCCATTTAACACCGACTGACCATGCCCTTGCTGACATTGTTTCACTGGGTGCACCCAGCGTTTTCGCGTTTACACCCCCCCGGTGTGAGCGCCTCTGAGTCTGTGCTCCGAGGGTGTCTGCAGAGCAGACCTGCACTTGAAGACCTTCATAGCTCCCCAAGGCCTACTGTTCTCAGCTGCAATACAATACATAGGGCAGTATTCAATGAGCATATTCACAGCGTGCAGCGAATCCTGTTTAGGATTTGCTGCACAGTCACCATGTTCAGGAGCCTTGCTGTCCCCCTGCTATCCCCCTATTCAATGAGGCAGGGGCTCGCTGCCCCTGACCGCGAATGTGAACCCATGCGACGGACGCCGTAGGGAGCCTGAGGACGGCGGCAGGCAGGAAGATGGAAGTCTCCCTGCCTGCCCCAGAACGTATGTGGGGGGGGGGGATCCCCGGGAGCCACCAGGGTATTTACTGCACCCGATCATGCATATAAAATGATCGGGAGCAGTGAATATATGAATATCTAATGAGCGGCTCTCGGCCCCCTGCTGTACAGTAGATTAATACTTGCCCCTTACACATTATACCACATGGAATAAGCCAAAATTCACACAGAATATGAGTAAAAATTCACATTATGCCACACGGAATAAATCAAAATTCACATTATGCCACACGGATTGAGCTCTAATCCACATTATGCCACACGGATTAAGCTAAAATTCTCATTATGCCACACTGATTGAGAAGAAGGGGATACAGGGATCTAGATCTAGTGGACATGGGGACATAGACCGAGGGGACGCTGGGGACATAGATCTAGGGGATGCGGGAACATAGACCGAGGGGATGCAGGAACAGAGATGGAGTGGACCCAGGGACAGTCAGCAGCTGGGGTTTTGCAGAAGGCTACATTTCCAGCAACTCAGCATTTGGCAACAGGCAGCAACTAATCATGAGGGGCTGAACTAGAGAGCAATCGCACCTCCCTGCTTATGGCCGGAGTGGGCCACGGAGCTCTGTCACAATGCAGGAATGTGAAGGGAGGTGGTGGTGCCTTGCCTAGCTGCCCGAGAATGATGGCTCCCCGGTGGAAAACAGGACCAGAGACAGGACACGCCACTTAGCAGGTGGAAGCACTGGCAGAATTTTAAAAGCCTGTGCTCGTGGCTTGGCAGCCAATTAGGAGAGGGACCTGCTGCCAGGTGGGGAGGGAGCTGCAGAGGGGCTGCCTGCTGCCAGGTGGGGAGGGAGCTTCAGAAGGGCTGCCTGCTGCATGAATGGAGGGAGGTGTGGTGGAGTGGCTGCCAGCTGCTGAGGGAGTTGCAGAAGGGCTGCCACTCCAGTCGATTGTGCAGCTGCTGGGGGAGGGGGGGGGGCGGGCAATGAGGAAGGAGGATGCACTAAGACCCAGTGATACAGTATCTCTGCTGAGAGTGAGACAGGCTGCACCCACCTGAATATCCGCAGAGTCCTGGCAGCTGCCTGGGCGGGTACCAGCACCAGCAAGCATGGCGTGCGCAGTGTTACAGGCACCACCGCACCAAACTGCCCTCCAGGTGAGACCTGCCAAAAGCTGTAATTCTCATGTCCCCTCTGCACTCGAGCATCCCCGTTTGAGTAGATAGTGTGGGGATTCAGAGCCAGGCACATGGGCTGGGTAGCAACATTGGACCAGCGGACAGATGGAGCAAAACCACACCCCCATGATGATGCAGCTAGGAAGCATCCAACAGCGTGTCATCATCCCGGCGTTCACTCCCCACACAGACTCCGCCAGTGCTGAGCTGACTCCTCGTATCAATAATCTGCGGCAGCGGGTGTAGGGACGCTTGTACACTGCTCTGGATGGTAAGCTGACAGACCGGGGCGAGCTGGGGAGCAGGCGAGCAGGGCGGGGGAGCCGGCGGTAGAGTGCACGGCTCCGGTGCCATGTGATATCTCTGCGCCCGGAGCTTGTGCTCCGCCAGCTCCACCGTAGCTATGCCGCTGCTCCCCGCCGCAGCCGCTGCTCCTCCTGGTCCCCACCACACACATATGCAGCATTCCCGGAGCCTGTACTATCATGACAGATGCCGGAACTGGTGCATGCGCAGTACAAACCTCTGTACTGCGCATGCTTCCAGCTTCTATCGGCTGCTTCAGCAATAACCCATAAAAGGAGAATCACGGTCCCGGCACCTGTATAATACAGATGACACGTGTGCAGTACCGACGTAGGTACTGCCCATGCGCAATTCCCAGATTTTAGGGGCTGCCTCTCGGAAGCCCTAGAAAGGCGTTCCGGAGGGAGGGAATACCTCCCAATGGAACTGCCTTGGTGGCTGGCAGGTTGGACTTCCAATAGGAAGTCACTGCCAGTCACTCACAGACTGCATCTGGCTTCACTACAGTGGCAGACTTTACCTGGGCGGCTGCAGCCGTGCAGCCCATAGGCAAAAACAGCCACTGGGCTCAACCCATCTTCACTGGGAAATTACTGCATAAGTTCTCGTCTGACTCATTTCACCTTGTGCACAATAATTTTCTTCAGTTATTTATTACACAGAGCAATTTCCAGTTGCAGTAACCTGTGCTGATGTAATTAATTGATGTTAAACAAAACATTAACATCAATTAATTAATTCAGCACAGGTTACTGCATTTCGAAAATTAGTAGAAAGCACCAGAGGAAACTATTCTATAACTGGTAAAATGAGTCAAGTTACAGCAAATGGTTATTTATCATTAACAGTTCAGTTCACAATTAAACACAGACACAAACACGTACAGTACTTTGTAGTGCTTGTTACAACATTCTATATTTGTTATTTCCAGCTTTAGGAAATACTGTAGCAGCATCTCCCTTCACTTCTGTATCTCTCATTACATCTACAGTATGTGCACCCAATACTCATGTGATGGCTTATATAAGGGAAGGTTTAGCAAAGACTGGAGAGAGGTAAGCTAGAGAGATACATTACCACCCAATCAAATTCTATCAACAATGTTACTGGCTGTGTTTGAAAAATAACAGGAGCTGGTTGGTTTTACACCAAAATCCCGGATCCGACCCAGTATTTGGAACACGGTTCCAAGCCAGGTCGGATCCGGGATTTGCACCGTTTACATTGCGGTACCGACCCACAGTGTAAACAGGGGCGGCGTTCGGAGATGACATCATCTCCAAGCGCCGGGACAGCGGCTGCGGTCTCGAGGTTGGGCATCCCCATTGCTGTAAACAGGAGCCAGTCGGATGTCTGTGACATCATCTAACTTTTACCTCCCAACTGTTCCGGGACAGCCCCCTGACCACTAAGCCACACCTCTTTTTTCATGCGCATACCTCTGGCGTGCAAAAATGTCCCTCCTCATTTTGCCCCAAAGTTGGGAGGTATGTCTAACTTACGGCAAGTGCCATTCTCCTGTCTCTAAAGGTGGCCATACACCTACAGATTTATCTTCAGATCTGTCTGGTTGGAACAAAAACATGGTTATGTATGAGAGCAAATGACAGTTGACCATGTGCTTGGAAATGCTGGAAAACTGACAAACTCAGATATCACCAGATTTTGTTCCAACCAGCCAGATCTTAAGATAAATCGGTATTTGTTTCCTAGCACGGCGCCAGCGATAAAGATTGTGTCCATCGGGACACCCCAAAATTTTTACATTAGAATCAAAGTAAAAGGGTCCCTGAGACCCGATTTTACATTAGCCACAATGTTAAATGGCCCCCAATTTTTATTGTTTGCCAACCCTGATGGGTCAAATGCCCCCCCATTGTTAACGCCACCCCACGATGAACGCCAACCTGAAGCGTGGAGAGCACAGCGAGCCCGCGAGGGGCGGTGGTACGCGTCCTCCGACCTTTTCATACCCCCACTATCCACGTCGGCGTGGAGTTGATTCTATATAGTGTGGAGTAGATTCTATATAGTGTAAAATCGCGGCCATCGCATCGGTCGCATCGCATGCCTTAACTTAAGGCATGCGATGGACGCGATTTTTTAATTGTCGGGGAAAAGGCTAAAAATAGCAATGAAATCGCGTCGGTCGCGTCCATCGCATACCTTAACTTAAGGTATGCGATGACCCACGACGGGCACCGTGCTAGGAAACAAGTACCGATAAATCTGTAGGTGTATGGCTACCTTTACTCTTCTCCAACTTTACCTAAGGCCAGTTTCAGGAATGTCTCCTGACGTGTAATTATTGGTTGGTGCAGGGGCGTAACAATAGCACCGCAGCCCCCGCGACCGCGGGGGGGGGGGGGGGGGGCGCTGTGCATGTGCGGGCGCCGGGGGCTGCAGTGCTATAGTTACACCCCGCTGCCCCGCCGCCATCCCCCGCAGTCGTTACCTGTCAGTGTCTTCTTCAGTACGCGCTGGTCCCGGCTCCCTTCTTCTGCTGTGAGGACCACAACAAAATGTCCGCCCCAATGTAGCAGACAGTTCTCTGAAACTGTCTGCTGCATGGGGGCGGACATTTTGTGGTGGTCCTCATAGCAGAAGGGAGCCGGGACCAGCGCGTACTGAGCGTAGGTAAGACTGCGGGTTTTGGGGGGGGAATGGATTGGCGGCGAGGCGGGGGTTGGTGCAGCGGGGCGGGCGAGGGTTGGTGCGGCGGTGCGGGCGGGGTTGGTGCGGGCGGGGGTTGGTGCGGTGGGGTGCGTGGGTGGGCGCCCTCCCTTTAACGGCGGGGGGGCGCCCAAAAGCTAGTTACGCCACTGGGTTGGTGGTTCATCGCTCTACAATATTATCACTTTTCAAAGCTTAGTACATCTGGCCCAGGGCCAGAAGTGGTACTGAATGGAAAGCTATTACATTCCATGATAAATAGTGGAGATTCTTCTTCTTATTATTACCAGTTTCTTATATAGCACACACATATTACGAAGCGCTTTACAGAGTATAGTTGAACATTCACATCAGTCCCTGCCCCATTGGAGCTTACAATCTATATTCCCTACCACATGTACACGCACACACAGACATTCTAGGGTTAATTTTGTTGGGAGCCAATTAGCCTACCAATATATTTTTGGAGTGAGGGAGGAAACCAGAGTACCCGTAGGAAACACACCCAAGCACAGGGAGAATATACAAACTCCACACAGTTACGGCCATGGTGGGAATCAAACCCATGACCTCAGTGCATTGAGGCAGTAATGCTAACCACAAAACTGTCCATTCTGCCTAAGATAATAAGTACCCAAGAGTCTCAGAGGTCTGGTGCCAACGACAGTGCCATGCCCTGGGCCACATAACTTAATGCTAAATATGCATCTTTATACCAATTCCTTTGCAACAAAAGTATTCATCTAGCATACCTGGAATATTGTAAGCAAATTTGTAAGTGTAAAGAAGATTCAAATGTAACCCCACTGCTGCCTATACAAAGAAATACAGCAGTTATGGCGTTAAAGTTTAATGTACTGTAATTCAGAAGGATAAGTGACGGTATAGTCTTCTATGGCCTGTGTGTACAGTGCATGGACACCGGCAGGTGAGAAGGGTTTCTATAACAACCAGGTGGCTTGAGATCAGGTGACCAGAAAAGCAGATCTGAAGCAACTATGAGGAAAACTAATACCGCTTTCACACTGCCATACTGTTTAAACCAGTATCTTTAAACATATTTAAAAAGGGTCTGAGCCTTCACATTGCAGTAGATTACCGTTTTAAATACCGTTTAAGTACCATTCACATCAGTCAACCCATTTATCCCCTGAACACGTTTCAAAGCAGAATGCAGGGGACAGCCTATCACAGGTCTGTAATCTGTTGTTTTTACTAAATACCATTTCAGAACCATTCTCACTGCATAAAAAACGGCTCTGAAACGTGTAGGACTCTGCTTTTTAAACATTTTGAAATACCGGTTATCAAAATCAACCGGTTATAAATCAACCGGGCACTTTCCCACTGCAGCCTGAAATGGGGAAAAAACGGCAATATACCGTTTAACAAGTGCGGTGTGAAGGGGTATAAGTAACAGAGGGGTAGGTTTATTAATGTGGCCATAAGGTTCTTTATGGGCACAGGTTCGCTTCACCACTTTATCGTAGTGAAGCTCCCCTGCAATTCGCCCAAATGTATCAATAGAGTGGCCTTCCTTATAGGAGTGCATTATCCCCTGCTGCCGGGGATATGCTGCCTCCCATAACGTATCCTACGCACCCGTCCGGCTGTGTAATCTGCACATGCGCCGGATACTTTTTTCTCGCAATACATACCCGGCACATGCGCAGTTTTCCATGTTTGGAGCAAAAAGCAGTGGAAGCACACAATCTGCCTGCCGCCTCCAGAGATGATGAGCAGAAATGAGCGATGCACTAAATACTAATTCAGCCCTGTCTCTGGTAACGTGGGACTGCGCATGCAATAATGGACACCTGGTGTTGCATTGGTGTGCCCGAAAAATGGTGGGCACGCCCATAGCAACGCTGGGCAGGCCCTAGGGAATGTAGGCTTTCCCTTGCCTGCTTGAGGCAGGCGGATGATGTCACATGACGTTAGCGCCAGTGGCGTAGCTACGTCTTGGGCGCCCCCCCGCCGTTAGGGGGGGGGGCGCCCATACCCACCCCCCGCCGCCGCCCCGTCGAGCACCCCCCCCCCGCCGCCCCGCCGCCTATGCTAACCCCCTCCCCCTCCCCCGCAGTCTTACCTATCGCGCTGGTCCCGGCGGCTCCGTCCGTTCATCTGCTGAGGACCACCACAAAATGGCCGCCCCCGTACAGCAGACAGTTTCAGAGAACCGGGACCAGCAAGAAACGTAAGTCTGCGGGGGATTGGGGGGTAGGTAACTATAGCACCGCAGCCCCCGGCGCCCCCGGCGCCCCCACATGCACAGCGCCCCCCCGTGGTGGCGGGGGCTGCGGTGCTATAGTTACGCCCCTGGTTAGCGCCCTCCCCCAAATTCGTGAAAGACCGTGTAGCAGAAAAGTATGTCCTGGCTTACCCTTCTGCTGCGGACAGAGGAAAAGTCAGAGCACCCATCAATTTATTTTTCCTCTGCGTGGGCGCATGCAAGCGGATGTGTTAGCGTAGCTAGGGGATTTGGGTGGAGGTGGGGGCGTGTGTTCACCAGGGCTACATTAAACTGTTCACTAGGCTCAGATTATATGCAGCCTAGCGAATAGGCCTAAATTACCCCCTATGTTGGCTCTTATCGCAACAAAGCAGGACTTTTTATGGGTTTAGCCCATTTTTGTGTTGCTAAACCTGATTCTTCTGGGCACACACTTGCGGCACTTAGGCCCTATGGGGGGCAGGGCCATCTTAAGAATATAATGGGCCCCTGGGCAAAATAATTTGAGGGCCCCCCTCCCCTCATAACCTCCCTCCTTTCATAACCCCCCTCCCCTCACAAACCCCCTCCCCTCACCTATGTGCAGCAGCAGCGGGTGGTGGGGATCCGGGCAGCGGTGGGTGGAAAGGTCCGTCCAGGAAGCGGCAACTCAGACCTTGATGTAGTGCTTTTTGCCACCGTGCGGGAAGCGCTGCAGATTTTGGAAATAATGGCTGGGCGCTGATTGGCTGAGCGTCCGGCCAATCACCATATGGCCAGTCTTTTAAAAATCAGCACAGCAGCGCTTCCTGCCCGGCGGCAGACAACACTACATCAAGGTCTCCGCTTCCTGGACGGACCCTGCCACACGCTGCTGCCCAGGTCCCCTGCACACGCCGCCCGCTGCCCGGGTCCCCTGCACACGCTGCCCGCTGGCCAGGTCCCCTGCACACTTCGCCCGCTGCCTGGGTCCCCTGCACATGCCTCCCGCTGCCCAGGTCCCCTGCACATGCCGCCCGCTGCCTGGGTCCCCTGCACATGCCTCCCGCTGCCCGGGTCCCCTGCACACGCCGCCCGCTGCCCAGGTCCCCTGCACACTTTTCCCGCTGCCTGGGTCCCCTCCACCCGCCGCTGCCAGGATCCCCGCTACACACCGCCTGCCGCCTTTCCCTAGGACAGTGCCATCTTCTCCATTGTGGTGGGCCCCTACTATCCTTGGGCCCCTGGGCAACTGCCCATTAAGCCCAATGGGAAAGACGGCCCTGATGGGGGGGGGACAATTGAATTGCTCTGATGGGCAACCATTATGTTATGGCGCTCGCAAAGCAAATGCATTCCCCCCATAGAGTTTTTCACAGTATATCTTTCCATAAGCTATCATAATAGCCACAGATAAAGAGAAATGAAACGTGTATTTATTTGTCTTTTATAGTAATAACTAAGTGCTAAGCATTACCATTCATTGCCTCATTCAGTTAATCATACTTTTCTATAAATCGCTCAGAGGGGTGCCACAACTGATGCGTTGGGTACACAAATAACAAAGAACAAATGCCAATCATTAAAGCCGCCACTAAAACTGTTAGTCATTTATATAACTTCACTTTAAATTCAGAGGGAAAAAAAAAGAAATTATTCTCATACATGCAAAGTTGAAAACATTTTAGAGTTCCCTTATATTGTCAGCAATGATTAATCAGCTTACGGGCTGTAAGGTGGTGTTAATGGATTGCAGATGTTGTAAGACACCTAATGAGCAGGCTACAAGTGCGCTGTAATCTTATTCATTCAGGCAGGTCCTTTATTAGCCGTGCTAAAGATTAACCCCTCTGCCGCTGGCAGCCTGTGATAAATTATTTTTATTGCGCACCTTTTTGCTTTTCCATGTGCAGAGGGGATTGCTGTAATTAGGTCTCCAGGGTGTGAGATACAGTTCTAGTCTGTAGTAATGTTGTCAGTAAGAGAATAGACTTGAAATCTTCTTTTTATTTCCCTCGATAATTTCCCAGCTTTGCTTCCCACCAACTACTGGCATCCATTCTTGGGTAAGACGGCCTGTACTATTTTCTTACAGGCCTTTAAAGCTCCTTAGACAACAGGTGCGGGGAAGAGTTTTATCATTCTTAAGGGAAAACCTGTTTCTAGCATATACTGTAGCTGCTAAAGTACACCAATTACCATGTTGCAATCTGCAGAGGGTCTTTTTTCTTATTAAACAATGTAAAAGCTGGTGAAACCTAACTTGCTAGTTAAATTAATGGACAGCAAGTTATTTTATCCCAGAAAACATTCATTTTTGTATTAGAGCGCGCAATTCTGCTTCGGAAGCGAAGCAAAAAAGCAAGTAACTTTGGCCCTTATTCTGATCGGTGCGGATATTCCCGCATTCTTACGGAGCGGTCCGCACGCCACGGTGTTCTGCCGCGTGCGGCCATCGTCCGTAGAAACGCCCACGGGTCCTCCGCATTCGGACGGACTCACTCTTTAAGAACAGGGCGTGTTTACGGACGACATACAAACCATGCGTGTGCGGGAGAAACACTCAGATTCTGCACGGTATTACAGAGTATTACAGAGTATGCTCGGGAATACCGCATCCGAACGGGAGCCAAGCGGTGCTACCGCCCGTAAGCGGAGTATTTACGCCAAACAACCCACTATTATGTATCTTCTGCAATACATCACATGACCCACTTATTCAATTACCTATCCTCATAAAAAACTTCTTATTTGGAATTGGAATCAATTAGATGCCAATATATCCTTACAAGCATGCCTAACACATGCATTGCACACATTAACCCTTACAGCAATTGAAGTGCAATGGTTTCAATTAAAGCACTGACAAGCGTCCTATTAGTGAGTAATGAGTAAAGGAGTCGATTCTATTGGGTTCAGGTGTTAATGCTTGTAGTCATTAGGCGGTACGTTCGCCTACCGCATGAACGAGTGGTGTCCGCAAAGCAATAGTACACTTGTGGACACCGCACATTTCTTCCCTTTTTGATCGCGTGCATTCGGAGTGGTATCCGAATGTACGCCCCCCAACATAAGTGTACTCCCCCGTGTCCGCCCATGTTTCCGCCCCGTTTTGCCCACTTTGAAACTACGCCCATGTGTCATTCCGCATGACGCCCATAATACGCCCATATTTCCCGACTGATTGCGGGGAACAGTTTGGGACGGGATTTGGCCGAACTGGTACGGAGTCAAGGCCTGGCACATGCGCGTTGCGTTCTCCACGCATGCGCAGACGCCGTAAAGACGCCATCCGAAAGTATGCGGTAAAGTACGCGTCAATCAGAATAAGGGCCTTTGTGTTTGGAACAAGTCATGGGGCTGATTCAAAGCCATTCGGTCGGGTCCCGATTCGGCCTCGTTTTCGATGGTGAGGACATGAGCAAATATATGAATGTGCAAACCCACTGTGTGAACAACTTTGGCGAGTATGGGTGGCAGCAGGGGAATGACCAGAGTTTTATGGGCTTCCTTATAAAAAAAACGCTGTGAGTTTTCCTGGAAATGCAGGCATGACAGAGGAAAATTATTTGTCAGTGGCCAGTGAATGATTTTTTTTTTGTCCGGACGGCCACATGTGAGAGGATGGGTTTATGGTACACATCTTCTCCCATGCTAGCGTGGGGATTCAGTTGGCGGGGTGGCTGGTGGCACTTACCTGTTTGCTGGGCTGACTATACGCAGCCTAGCGTACCGGTCCGAATCAGGCCCCATGATGCAATGCAAGAGGAGCAAATATATATTTATATAAAGGTGCATACACACTGGGCAATATATTTAATGATATCGCTTAATTTTGGCCCTTCTGAGCGACATTGTTTATAATATCACCCAATGTGTAAACAATTAATGACAAACAATGCGTGCTCCCTCAAGTTCTTACTGACCCCCTTCCCCCCCGGTGATCTGTATGTACAGAGTGGGGAACCGGTGATGCCAATAAATGATATCATTAACAATGTCATTCAGTGTGTATTCGCTATATCATTCACCAGGATTTCAAGGTAAATAATTGACAATATTACTCATGGACTGAATAATCAAGCGTATAAAGCAAAAAGCAAGTAACTTTAAAATTTGGAGCAAACCATATTGCAATGCAAGGGGAGCAAACATTTTTTTCTGTGCAAGGTAAATACTGTCTACATGTAGCCCACAAATGTTAGACTGCTGTATGCCCTATATTTATATGTCTGGACTGTAACATTTCTCTCCTCCTCTCCCTTCTTCTTTACATACAGTAACTTGCTGCGAGTTGTGAATGTGTGTATATATATGTGTGTATATATACAGTAGTCCGCAGCATGTCCAAACTGTGGCCCTCCAGGTGTTGTGAAACTACACATCCCAGCATGCATTGCCATAGTTTTAGCATTCCCTAATAGCAAAACTGTGGCAAGACATGATGGAACTTGTAGTCTCACAACATCTGGAGGGCCATAGTTTGGACATGTCTCCAGTTGGGGCTTGTAAAACATTCAACCATCCTAAGTAGACATTAAATCTGTGACACTTACACAGAATGTTCCAGACAATAGTTTTACTGTGATCCAGTTGGCTCTCAAAAGTATTCAACCCCTGTACGGTGGAATTTCAAAGTTTATACAAATGAAAGCTATTGCCTTAACAATTGGCCTTCATTAAGCCTCTATCTGAGAATCATTGAAAATGTCACATTTTATGGATAAAAGGCCCCCTAAATCAAATAACATTGGCTATCCTGTCAATATAAAGGAAGGCTATAAACATGAAGACCAAAGAGCATTCTAAGAAAATTAGCGTTATAGACATGTATGAGATAGAAAAAGGCTATAAAATGTAATATCCAAGTTAGTGCTGCATCATTCCTCCCATGCACTGCCTAGACAAGGTCATCCCTCAAAGCTCAGTATCAGAGCAAGAAGAAGGTTTGTGAAGGAAACACAGATAAGACAATGATCCCTTGGAAGGAGCCACAGAGCTCAGAGGCTCAGACGTTAGTGAATGTGCACAAGTCAACCAAATCGAGTGGTCTTCGTACAACTGGCTTGTATGGGAGAGCGGCTATAAAATCATTACCTCTAAAATCAGAGCATGTTTGGATTTTTCCAAAATGAGACAAACTTGGAGCTTATGGGCCCTAATTCAAAATGCTATGGTGGTACAAACCTAACAGGGTCTATTCCTTGCAAATTTCATGCCAACATTGGAATATGTGGGTGGCAACATCATGTTGTGGATATGTTTTTCCTTAGTGGGGCAGGGCATATTATTAGAAGTGAGGTGGAGATGTATCAACCATGAGAGAAAGAAAGGGGCTAAACCAGACCAGTTTGTTCGGGTCTGAATTCAGGCCCTGCCTGGCTGTTTGGGGTCTGCGCATGCACAAACCCCAGGAGCGGAGTAGGGGTGGGAGGGGCGGAATGGGGGTGGCAGCAGGGGAACACTCAATGATTAATGGTGTGTCCCTATAAAAATGTTGGGTGTTCCCCTGGTGGATACCTGCATGGGGCGGCGGCTGATGTCACATGACATCATCGCCCACCTCAAATTTGTCCAGCCAAGATTAAAGGCAGTTCAGACTGCATTGGATGTAAGCGTACACCATTCGGGCAGGGGGGTGGGGGTGTGGCGCTTGGCTGGACGCCAAGCAACGCTTACCTGTTTGCTAGGCTGCGAGTATATACAGCCTAACAACCAGGTCTGATTGGTTGCTATGGGCTACACCGCCACTTGTCTATTTAAGAAGTCTTAGTAAATCTACCCCCAGAAAAAGAGATAGATAAAAGGTAGGGGTATTAAAATAGTTGATCATTTTGGTGTTTAATCTTAATCTGGAATACTGTCCATCTTTACTAATTACATTATGTTTATCTTTGGCACTGCTGCAAGTGGTAATTTGGATTGTCACTCTCAGGGTATGATAATACATCAAAATATGTGCTGGTATCTTACATTTACGAGAGGAGTGTTTAGTGTGCACTGTAATATGGCATAATATGAACTGGGGGGCTAACCAAATGAAATAGCTGGAGCTGAAGAGGTTGATCAGCAGCAATCTTAGGAGTAACACAAGTTCTGTTAAAGGAATAAGCTGGAGCTCATGACGCTGATCCTACTAGGGAGAAGGTTAGCGGCTAGCATTGTACTGGTGATGATCTTCTGTCTCTGAGGGAATTTGAACCTTCCAAGCTCAGCTGATTGGATGCTGTCCTAGGAGTGGATGTTCCTTTGGCTGGCTTTGCCAAAATGGTGCTCGGAGCGCAGACCCCGCTAACTTCGCTACTAGCGGGGCTCTGACTAAGACGCTGCGCAGGGAGTGAGGGCCACCATGACCATGGACATCCATGCTGCTCACCCGCTGGACCACCGAAAGGCAAGAGACGTAGCCCCCCCCCCCCCCCCCCCAGACAGCAGCAGCCAGTGACTTTTACTGCTCCAAGTTTGGAAACCACTTCTCTAGTTGACGCATTAATAACCACATCTGTGGTTAGTGGGGGGGGTGCCTAAATCTCATTGCATCTCATACAAATGTATAGCAAAGTCAATGGCATCGCACCCTATAAAATCACATACGATTGCATGCAATTTTGCAGTGCAATGCGATCGCATGCTATGCGATGCGATCGCACCGCCCGGGGGTAAAAAAGAGCAGTGAATAAATTCAAACATAGGAAAATCGGATCACATGCAAAAATCACATGCGATGCGATGCAGTAGTAGTAGTAGTAGTAGTACGTTTATTTTACACAGAAATGCCCGCTACGCTATTTGCTTAGTGGGTGCCCGGCTACTACATAAGTACCCAAAATAAAATAAAAATCATACCTTACAAAGCTTATAGAAAACAGGTCACATTTCTGAAAACAGTTCTGTTAATAACATGTCAGATGGTGTGGATGACCAACCAATGAGAATCTAGCAGCCATTTTGTCAGTTAAATGTCTGGTTGCTAACTACAGTACAGGCCACATTTTCATAACAGATATCCATGGAACAGTTTCCAGAAAGAACCTTTGCTATGATATTGGAGCATGTTTCATAACATCACAATGCTGGAATGTCCGCCATAACAATGCACACCTACTTTTTATTAATTTTAGGGTGAATTTAAATAAAGTCCTAAGCAAGGTCACCAAGTAACTCACTGCTCCTTTAAAACTGTAAATGATATACACGCTCCCTGTGCTTGTACAACACTTGGCCTTTTCCTCATTTCGTATACATAGCCTGATAGATTTGGTTTCTGCTCCAATAACCTTAATTTGTGTTCTGCAACATGTTATCAGTCTCTCATTGTGTAAATGCCTTAAAAGATGAACGCGTAAATATTGTTCTGCTTTCGTGAGCAAGCCATTAATGGTGTTTAAAACACGTCTGAGAGGCCGAAAAGGGCCAATTTGATGTTTATAGCATTTTTGGGTAACTGCAGTTATAATCCCGCTAAAAGCAGACATCAGATGCCTGAAGATTTCTTGCTAACAAAGGCAAAAGTGCAGGCAATATTTTCCTGCTGTGGTGCCGTGATTAGATTTAAAGGGACAGGTACAAAATCTAATAAACCCTCTGTCTCGAATGCATAATTCGCAATATGCATCCTTATTAAACTATTATTTATTTATTATTAACATCTAACATAATATAGGGATTTTTTTTTATTAATATATTTTTATTGTTAACATTCGAATAACATTAACCCTGATGTAGGGCGGGATGTATTAAAATACATCGCCGGCCTTCGCCGCCCCCCCGCCGCGATGCTGCCGCATATGTACTAACATATGCGGCTGGCATCACGGTGCGGTGACGGAGGCCCCCCGCGATACCTGTACACGCTCTCCTCTCACGCCGGGGACAGCTATGTATGCTGTCCCCGGCGCTTCCTTCTCCCCCCTGCAGCCGGAAGGATGTCCGGCTGCTTCACTAGGGGGAGGCAGGGCTTACCTTCCGGGGTCCAGGAGGACCCTTCAGGAAGGTAAGCCAGAGGGGGGGTCGGCGAGGCGGCAGGTTTGCATTGGCGTCGGCGGGCGGCGAAAAGAAGCCCATAGGCTTCTATAGTGTATCGCCACCCAAAGGTGGCGATACCCTTCAGTGCGGTATCATTTTCGATACATTGGAAAATGTGGTAAAACCGGGGTTTTACCGCATTTTCCATTTGATACATCTCGCCCATAGTCTCATTGTTTGTTCTCCAGGAATGTCCTATGGATAGGGCAATCTTAAGGTATGGGGTCAGTGGGCAGCTGCCCTGGGGCCCCCCAATTCTAGGGGCCTTTGAGCTTGGGCAGATTTTGTTGTAGGCACATGCCTCCTGGGCTTCTTGGGAGGCAGTCGAGAATGCTGCCTGGTTGCTCTCATTGTGAATTACAGCTTACTCTACCTGCATCCCAGTCTGCATCCAGACAGTGAATGGTTGCAAGCATGCTGATTGGTGGATGACTGGAACTTTCTCTACCTCCCTCCCAGCCTGCGGTCAGACAGTGAATGTCCATCAATGTAATTGATTGAGTGTTGACAGCCATTCACTGTATTCACAGAAGTCAGTTCTCACTCTCCTTGCATGGAAAAGCAACCACACCTTCGCACCCACCACTGCTCACCAATTCAGACATGCCTCCCTCCTGGGTGGTAGTATGACGACATCTCCAACACATTGGGCACAAGCTTTTCCTGTAGTAAGGCACTGCAGAGCTGTCAATGCCCCTGTGCCTACTCTCCCACAATTTGTGGTAGACTCATGATTTTTGGGGCAGTCCCTCGCACCTGCCGAAGAATGGCCAGATACCCCTCATTCCACCTGCTTTCTAGTGAAGTGGGCATACCTGTTATTCACAGCACCATAGATGGAGCACCATAATAGAGAGGATGGAGCCCTATCCCTTGAAGCAAACTGGGGTGGGGCCCCATACCTTAAAGTGTCCCGAAGTACATAAAAGTATGTAGGTATGCGATACAAACAAGTGCAAATAGGGAATACTTACAGTACCAGCTATTTCAGCCTCTGGTAGACTGATGCTCATAGAGGAGACATTGCTGGTCACTTTGAGGCTGAATTCTCTTTCATTATTCCTCATCGCCCATTTTGGGAAATTTACACATTTTACAGGTCTTTGGCTAAAATGATGTGATTTACTTAACCCTTTGAGTGCCAACATCTCTATAAGAGATATGCAAAATATCCGCTACAAATGCCAGCGTCGCTCACATTTCTTATATAAATTCATATAAAAAATGTTGTGTAAAAAAGATTATGGGTGAGATTTAATGGGATGCAATTTTTAATAAGGTTCCGAAACCGCACCTTATCGTTTTTTTTCAAAATCAATTTTTTTGGGAAGAATTTGACTATTTAATGTGATTCGCAGTAAAAAAAATGCGATAGACAAGGAAATTTGCAATTTTTAGTCATGAAAATGTGCAAATTTTAGTCATGAAAATGTGCGAATTTGAGGATATGTGCGATCTTGGTGACATGGTAATGTGCATTTTTGTGTAAAAGAATAATGAAAAAAAAAATGGCGTGGGATCCCCCCTCCTGAGCATAACCAGCCCCGGGCTCATAGGTCTGGACCTCGTTCCAAAAATACTCAGGACACAAAGCATAGGGGTCCCCTGTATTTCTTAATCCAGCTCCGGACTCTTGGACCTGTCCTTGTTCCAAAAATAAGGGGGACAAAAAACGGGGGTCCCCCATATTTTGGAACCAGCACCGGGCTCCAACAGCCCACAGTGTAATGCCACAACCGGGGGGACACTTTTTACATAAGGTCCCCCGGCCGTTCCATGCGCACCATGGCTGGTCAGCCCTGGTCTGGGTACCTGGGGGAGTGGGGACCCCCCCCAATAAAGGGGTCCCCTCCCAGGCTTCACCCGTCCTGAGCTGAAGCCGGGGGCTGTCCTGGGCTGATACGCGTCAAATAAAAAAAAAACACATTGCTTTTTTCAGGTGAACTACAAGTCTCAGCAGGCCTGAATGTTTTTTTTTTTAAAACTACAGACACAGAGAAAAGTAAAAGTTTATTATACACACATTCCTTTTACACCTCTATACTTACAAATCCAGGCTCCAGCGGTGACTCTGTCCCCTGCAGCAGCTCACCCCGCACTGACTGCGGGGTGAGCCGGATTCCTCCGTTGTAATGACAGGGGAGAATTAGGCTGTCACTGTGCTAAGGAAGCACTCAGCCCTGATTGGCTGTAGGCGTCTCCATGGGAAAACATCTGGATGCGTGATGTGTGAGAAAAAATTGACAGGCCAAAATGTGTGATTTTCACGGCAAAAAGTGCAATATTTAGTGCAATTCGCATCCTACTGTATTAAATGTGTGATTTTCGGAAAATGTGCGAATTTGCCCATTTTTTTGCAAAAAAAATACACTCTATTCAATCTCGTCCTATATTTACTATATAAGGTAAACATTACAGGTCGTTATGATGAATAAAATGATTGCTTTGCAATTTTCACAACTATTTTGACAAATGCACTCTGCACTGTGACGAAAGGAAGCCCAGGACTTACTTTTTGACTGCATGGTTTTCTACAAATTGGGGGCGGGCGCTGACATTGTATGTTGTCAGCTGCCCACACTGAGCCTGTGTTCCCTGGGGCTCACCCAGCATTTGTGGGTGGGCCCCAGGGAGGCGCTCACAGCAAATCTGCAAATGTGCATTGGCACCTATGTGCTTGTGCAGACCCCTGACATCGACAGAGGCACCAAATTCGCTGCTCTATGCTCACATTACCACATCCTGTTACATCTGTCCCCCCCTCCTGCAGTGCACATGGTTTTGTCCATTTGAGAAGGAATTTGCCTTTGCGAGTGAACTGGAATAAGGGCCAATGAATCTACTGAAGGAGGGGAAGGGTCATAGATGACAAGCATGATTTCAGGTATACTTCACTATTTTAAGGCCCATGCTTCAGTGCAAGATTAGCTTTGGTCCAGCCACATGTCCTGAATTGCACTGGAGTACCTAGATTTAAACCATGTGGCATGTGATAACTTTCACCAGGGCCATGGGGAAGGGCAGATTAGTGTGGTCCAGACCGTTCCGGATTTGCTACATGCCCGGACCATACAGGGAGGCTTTATTCTCTTCCTCCTCCTCTCCCTGGTGACAGCTGTCACAGACAGCTCCCCTGGAACGGACACCCCCGAACCGGACACTACACACTCCGGAATGCTGAGTTTAAAGTCTGGTCTGGCATTCCGGTCTAGTCTAGGTCCGGTTTTTACCCATACCCAATTACAGCCTCCTCATGTGGTCCGGACCATTTCAGTTTTTGCTACATGCCTGGACCATACAGGAAGGCTTTATCTCCACCTCCTCCTCTCCCTGGTGACAGCTGTCACAGGCAGCCCCCCCGGTCAGGACACCCCTGGACAGGACACTACAAGCTCCAGAATGCAGAGTTTGATGTCCAGTCCGGCATTCCTGGATCTTGTCCGGGTCCGGTTTTTCCCCATACCCCGCTGCTGGAAAATGTTTTGTAGGCAGGCTGTCGGTTTCCAAAGTGCAAGCTGGCAGTAGATCAGAGCACAAGTGAAGGAGTGTATCCTGTCCCACCTAGACATCTGGCTTGTTCCCCGAGATTATTGCAAAAGTGAGTATTTTTTGTGGGTTTATTGTTATTTAATTTTGCACTGGCATACAACAAATTTATACAGGGCGGAGCAGCTATTGTACAGAATGGGGAATCTAAAGCCAAACTCAAAGACTATATTGGCAAAACTTCATATCACTGAGAAACAGCCTGTATCCCTGGAAATGTCAACTTGTGCAAAAGTTCTTCGTTCATCTCTTTCGGTAGGCGAAATGTTTACTCCCAAGGCACCCATGCATCAGACAATATCAGAAGTAACTACTGATGCATCTCCCTTTGCCTGATCGGTAGCCTAAAATAATTACTTAGCCAATAAAAAGCAGGTTTAATTGAGAACATTTGACAAACATTATGTGCTAATGAGTTTATTTACATCCCTAGTAATGGCAACAGTTAAACTAACGAGGCTTGCAAACAGTTGAGCAGAACTACAGTATTTTACTATGTTTATTATGGAAATACTCTATAACAAATGAAATGATTACAAGTTGACGTGGACTTGGGTAAGTACTGCACGGTTGATGGCTTTCACACCATTCCACTCTGCAAAACCTGACCTGGATCAATCAGTCCGTTTTCACAGAACGCAATTAGTGTTTTTTTTTTATTTATCTATCAAACCACTTTACACAGCGCTGTACAAAGATTAGAACATTGCTCATTCATAACAGCATCAGTCCCGTTCCCATTGGAGCTTACAATTGCCCAGCATATTGTTAAATATAGGTATCAGGGTAGACGGAGATGATCCTAATCCCTTGTGCTCTGACTGGTGTAATAAGACAGTAGGGAAATCTACAATCTAGCAAAATACAATTGGTGTCAAAGTTGCCTTATAAAACGTGTGGCGGTGCACCCATGAGAATTTATATTGGAGTATATGTATATGAAAGGGGAAAGAAAAAAGTCCCCTTACTGTTTGGAGCACTCACACCTAAAGTACCTATCGATGAAACGTAACCTTTACTGGAATGCAACAAACAATAATTACCAATTAATAGTTCATATGATATTAACAGAAGTAAGCAGCTAACATATAAATATTTACAACAATGGTTATGCCAAAATTATGCTAATATGTATTACCATTGAATGGTGAAAAGCAAACTTTATTTATTATAGCAATTTATTTATTATAGCAATACAATTTTTTTATTTGTTATTATTATTATTATTATTATTATTATTATTATTATTACTACAATAAAATTCTAATAATTATGGGAAAAATTTCCAGACATCAAATAGTAACTGCAATGGTTTACCATCACCTTAAAAAATGGTATAACTGAGAATAGGATAATGCCAGTATTATATGATGCTACTAGAGCAGTGGTTCCCAAACTGTGTGCCTAGGCACCCTGGGGTGCCTCAGGGCACTTGCAGGGGTGCCTTGGGTTGGTGGTTCAAGACCAATTCAAATTATTTATGATCAATATAACAGGCAAAATCCAGTGCTGGTGGTCGTCAGTCATAACATATGTGGACAAATAGAAGGAAATCCTGTCCCACACCATAAGGATAATGTATAAATACTAGAGATGTGCACCGGCCACTTTTCGGGTTTTGGGGTTTGGGTTCTGATTACCTTGAGGTTTTGGGTTCTAATGGGTTTTGCCAAAACACCTCCTAAGTGTTTTGTGTTTGGATTTCTTGGGTTTTGGGTTCTGATTTTTTTGTTAAAAAAGCATAAAAACTGCTAAAATCGCATAATTTTTTATTTTTTTTTTGCTCCTATGCTATATTAACCTCAATAACATAGTTACATAGTTACATAGTAGGTAAGGCTGAAAAAAGACTTGCGTCCATCTAGTTCAACCTGGTATAGATATCCATTGCTGATTTGGTAGGTTCTGGTATTTTACAGACAAATTATATTTCTTATTTGTACCCATGGATGTTTTTCTCCAGTAAATGTTTGTCCAACTTTGCCTTGAACGCATTTAATGAGCCAGCCATTACCACCTCTCTGGGAAGAGAGTTCCAGAGTTTGACTGTTCTGACCGTAAAGAAATTCTTTCTACTAGCTGAATGAAATCTTTTTTCTTCTAATCTATACTCATGCCCTCGCGTCCTAGATTCCTTTCTAGTAGAAAATAGGGTGTGTGACAGTTCCTTATATTGGCCCTTGATATACTTGTACATGTTGAGCATGTCCCCCCTTAAACATCTCTTTTCTAATGTAAATAGTCCCAAATTGCTTAATCTCTCCCCGTAGCTTAAATTCTCCATTCCCCTAATAAGCTTTGTTGCTCGCCTTTGGACTTTTTCTAATTCTATAACATTAATTTCCACTCATTTACAGTCTATTCTGAACAGCTCACACCTTACAATATTGTTTTTAGGGCAAAAGGTTGCACCGAGGTAGCTGGATAACTATGATAAGCCACACAAGTGTGCGGCACAAACACTAGACTGATATGGCACACTTAGCATCCCCTCTAGGCTGATACTGCACACCTAGAATTACCCCTGGACTGATATGGCACAGGTAGCATCACCCCTGGACTGATACGGCACATTTAGCATCACCCCTGGACTGATACGGCACACTTAGCATCCCCCCTAGTCTGATACGGCACACCTAGCATCACCCATGGACTGATATGGCACAGGTAGCATCACCCCTGGACTGATACGGCACATTTAGCATCACCCCTGGACTGATATGGCACACTTAGCATCCCCCCTAGTCTGATACGGCACACCTAGCATCACCCCTGGACTGATATGGCACGCTTAGCATCACCCCTGGACTAATACAGCACACTTGGCAGCACCCCATGAATTATACGGCAGACTTGGCTTACCCCAGGAATTATACGGCACAGATGGTGGCACCCCTGACCTGATACAGCACACATGGAATTATACGGCACAGATGGCGGCACCCCTGGACTGTTACGGCACACATGGCGGCAGGCATGGAATTATACGTCAGACAAATTCCTGCAGTAAAAATAAAAATGTGTATTCTTTTAATTATAAAAAAGAGCAGCACACCTTACTAAGCAACACCCCATGAATTATAAAGCACTCTTGGCTCACCCCTGGACTACAGCGCATTTAACAGCCCTTGCAGTAAAAAAAAAAAAAAAAACACCTTAATTTTATTTTCATTAAAAAAAAGGGCATCTCCCCTGGTCTGATATGGGACACATGGGGCACCCCTGGAATTATACGGCACACATACGGGCACCCCAGGACTGATACAGGACACATGGGGGCACCCCTGGACAAATACAGCACACATGTGGGCACCCCTGGATGGATACAGCACAAATGTGGGCACCCCTGGACTGATAGTACTGGTAGCCAGTGGAAACAGCAGATTGGAATTATATACTGCAATAAATACTGGTAGCCAGTGGCAACAGACTGGAATTATATACTGCGATAAATACTGGTAGCCAGTGGAAACAGCAGACTGGATTTTTATATACTGTGATAAATAATACTGGTAGCCAGCGGCAACAACAGACTGGAATTATATACTGCGATAAATACTGGTAGCCAGTGGAAACAGCAGACTGAATTTATATACTGTGATAAATAATACTGGTAGCCAGAGGCAACAGCAGACTGGAATTATATACTGCGATAAATACTGGTAGCCAGTGGCAACAGCAGACTAGAATTATATACTGCAATAAATAAAATACTGGTAGCCACTGCCAGTGGCAACAGCAAACTGGAATTATATACTGTGATAGGTATTGGTAGCCAGGGGCAACAGCACACTGGAATTATATACTGCAATAGGTACTGGTAGGCACTAGCCAGTGGCAACAGCAGAGAGCAGACTGCAGCAGACACTAGGCAGTGCAGGGCAGGTAGTGGCACTAGCAGCACCAGTGGACTA
This sequence comes from Crinia signifera, assembly GCF_055691185.1. Taxonomy (NCBI): domain Eukaryota; kingdom Metazoa; phylum Chordata; class Amphibia; order Anura; family Myobatrachidae; genus Crinia; species Crinia signifera. The sequence continues at coordinate 272,122,308 of NC_139220.1, forward strand.
TCACACTGTGACTGACTATACAGGAGCAGACTCAGCAGAGGCAGGCCCCAGCACAAAGAAGAGACAGAACACAGCACCAGTCATCCTTGCAATGGTGATGTCTTGATCACTGAGCAGAGACACAGTACACAGCAGCACGGGCCCCAGCAGAGACCACACACAGCAGCAGCACACCCTTCCCTATCCTTCTCCGAGATTGGAGTGAAGATGGCGGCGCGAGGTTGCGGAATTTAAGGGTTCCGTGATCTCGCGAAAATCCGACGCCGGGTGATGACGTTTTGCCCGTGCGCCCGGATTCGAGTAAGGCGGGAAGCGCCGAGCGCTGCTCGTATCCGGGCCCGGATTGATGACGTCCGTGCTGGCTCGGATCTGAGGAATCCGAGCCCGCACATCTCTAATAAATACAAATGACTCAATTTAATATTTTTTTGTGAATTTTTCAATAAGAAAAATTTGGTCTAGGGGTGCCTTGAAAAAAATGTTGATGTTCTAGGGTGCCATGATTTAAAAAAGTACGGGAACCACTGTACTAGAGTATAACCAATGTAAAGAAATGAAATATGCTCTTAGTATAGAAAAATACCTGTACAGGTAATTATAGACAGGGGCTCCAACATGTCGGCTGGGCCCTGGTCAAATGGAGGGGTTATGGACACCATGTGGGGCAGGGCCTCCGAAAGGGGGCGTGGCCACTCCCCCATGAAAAAAAATAAACTGCAGCTGTCACTCTCTTATGCGTAAGATCTTAATCAGGTCCACGACTAATTACAAAATAGTAGTTCCTTTTGAAACAAGGGTTTTTCTGTCAGTGTGCCAAGACAGACAGGGTTGGGGGACTTTGGCTTGGCATAGGTATTGGGAAGGGGGTGGTTAGTTACAGATCCTTTTTATGTGTAAATAGTCATTGTGTAACCCTCCTTGCAGTGTGGTTGCAGCATTGCGGAAGGGCATGGTTATGACCAGTTGCATAAGTAAATAACCAAGAGAGTCCGCACCTATAATCAACAGGGTCATCTCCGTGGTGCTCACTCCAAGGAATGCTTGTTTCAGTTGCATAAGTATTTATATGTAGGCCTCATAGCAGAAGTTTATAAGTGCCCCCACATACCATCCAATCGTGAAAAATATATACAGTATATAACACATATATCTTTGACAGAGAAGGTCGGCCCCATTCATCTCCAGGTCCCATAGCAGCTCCTCTTTCGGTACCCGTGGTAGTTACGCCCTTGGATACAACTCTCCTGCACACCCAGGCCTTTATAGATGCCCCCCTCTGTGCCACTGGAGGCAGAAGCTCTTTTATTGCCCCCTGTATCCTGGCAGATATACTGTAGGACAAACAGCCAGTTTTTCATTCTCTGTGTTTGCGTGTGACATATTTTATTTGTGTACTACTGCATTAGAAAAATGTCCTTATTACATTACTATAGCTCAGACTCTTTACTTCTCTTCTAAATGTGCTTAAGGTTCTTGCAAGTTTCCAAAGCCGGTTATCACTGAACTATCAAATAAAACATTTTCCCACTATTAATCCCTTTCCTCATTTGTCGCCGTGTTTAAATAATGCGATTTTACGGAATCCAGCTTAGTCACATCACAAATCAAATCTCCAAATAGCAACATAAAAGACTGCTCATTGTTTGTATATTTTTACCCATAGCTAAGACAGCAGGAGACTTCTATCATCATATTTAATTATCTCTGCTGCTTTCTGCAGTTGTCTGGCCTTATTAGTGGGACAGCGAGTGATATTGTAAAATAACAAAAAAAAAAGGGTAAAAAAAAAAAACCCCAGCAGGTGCGTAATAAAAAAGACCCATACTTCTCGGGGTCAAGTGGGTTGACATGTACAACTAGTTTTATTGTGTTTGTGTTTCACTGAATGCATGAAGCATCAATTATATTGTTTGTTTATATATATGAATTGTTATACTCATAAAGAACTGTGAAGAATTTCTACATTTCCACGGCCCCTTTCACACCACACCTCGGACTCGGGATATTGCCGGGTTGCTAACGTAATGACCCGATTCGAGGTGCGGTGTGAAAGCGACAAACCTTATAACCCGGGTTGAGCAAGCCGGTAATTTGACCCAGGTTATAAGAAGGGTTAAACCCATGTAGCCCTCTGTATAATGGGCAACCTGAGTTTATTGTGAACGCACTGGACCCGGGATTGTAATCCTGGGTGCGACCGACTTTGCGATGTGAAAGCGGCATATGATATATAGGGTCCTATTTATCATCCATCATGGACCCGGTACACATGTTGAAATGCTACTTTCCACATGTTTTAAGTAACATTTGTACCAACCAGTCAGCTCCTAACTGCCATGTCACAGACTGTGTTTGAAAAATGTCATGCAGGAGCTGATTGGCTGGCTGTTTATCACTCTCCATTTTATCACTTTTGAAGCTTAGTGCATCTGACCCTAAGTAAGAGCTGCTATACTGTATAAGAGCCGTTGTTTTTTGTGATTTATTACAAAGTAGATCTTTTGCTAGGCAGATCAGTTTCCCCTGATGGGGTTGATTGATGTTTTAGTTAAGCCTATCAGGGCAGTTGGGAAAGGTAACATTAGAGGGGAATTTATAATGTTAACACTTCCTTTTGTGTGCCAGAAATCCACCCTTCTAATTATATACTTTGGGAAGGAAGACGCTCTTGACCACAGGCCACATACTATGCCATAGGGGGTTGTGTTGCCTTCTCAACGCAGGTTATGCCCTTGGCCGGATGAGACATTTCAGTGACCTCATGTTATATATTTGGGAAGTTTATAGTCGCCTTTAATTTGGTGCGTGTAAGTCGCTGCCATTATTATAACCTTATTTGGCTAGAGCTGGTCATCCAGTGTTTCCTTGCCATCTCTTACCAGAAGGGTCATTCCACTTAATAAATACTTAATGTCCTTTTTAAATTTACACAGTGGATGTCCGTGTCTTTTTTTTAGTTATAAAGTAGCTTAATTATGATAATTTAAAGGTGAATCACAATAATCACAATAAATTAGCACCTGCATTGCTAAGATGCTTCGGTACTTGTGTAATATCACGGCGCCCGGCTACGCTACGTTTTCAGTGTAGGCTAAGCTACGTTGTCAGTGCAGCCCAACGGCTACCTAGCGTAGTCCGCGTAGTCAGCGTAGCGCGCCTGCCAACGTCTGCCTAGCGTAGTCAGCGTAGCGCCCCTGCCAGCTCTCCCCAGGGGGCAGCTTGTGCTGCCTGTGTCCTGAGAGTCCTCCTACTCCCCACACAGCCTCCGGCGAAGCTTCCATCTCCCTGCCTGCTGCCGTTCCTCGCCTCCATGCGGCATGCGAATTTATACCAAGTTTCGTGTACTTTAGTACTGAGAGAGGATCGGCGTGCAAATTTATACCAAGTTTCTTGTACTTATTCCCAATAAGCAGAAAAGTTTACAGGAAATTATACCTGGTGTATTTAAGTGTGCTTAAGTACTTAGTACTGAGAAAGGATACCGCTTTTCAATGACTGTCCATTAGTTTGGGATTAATTTGGCAAATGCCTCCATTTGAAAACCCCACTATCCACTCCAGCCCGAAGCGTGGCGAGTGTAGCGAGCCGCGCGAGGGGACATGTTACGCGTCCTCCCGACCTGTTCATACCCCCACTATCCACGTCGGCGTGGAGTCGATTTTATAAAGTGTGGCAAGCGCAGCGAGCCACCGCGAGGGGACGCGGATTACTTTACATGTATTCCGTGTCCTCTCGCGGGGCTCATTGCACTCCCCTCACTGCACTCACCACACTTTATAAAATCAACTCCACGCCAACGTGGATAGTGGGGGTATGAAAAGGTCGGGAGGATGCGTAACGTGTCCCCTCACTGGGCTCGCTGCGGACACGATTTTTACAGTTACGCCACTGCTACAATAGATTAGTTGGTCACCAGACATCACAGGCTCAGAGTAGCCAGAGACTTACTAGGTGGCTGCGATGAATACAGGTATATCCGGCCTGCTGCAACGTCACACACCCTTCCCCTAAAACACTTGGGCACGTCTCCATTTTCACTGACACTCCCTGCGTTATTTTCTGTCCCTCCTACTATTTATCTTGGCACTCCCATGAAAAGGGCGATTACCACCCCCCAGACGCCTACTTCCTGTCAATCACCTTGTGACCGGCTTGGGAATGGAAAAAGTAACATGTGGCCCGTACGTATGCAAAATATATCAATAATAGGACGCGGTGCGAATTCGCGGACGTGCGATCAGTTATGAATCGGCCCCTTAGAGAGCACTGCAACCTCCTTTGCCAAAAACAGATCTGCACATGCTCAGTACAGATCCAGCGCATATGCAGAGCTCATAACAATGGCAATACATAACATAAGCCATCTGGTTTCGTACTGCACGTCTCTGAATTAGGCCCTACCGAAGGAGTATTCTCAACCAGCCAATCTTTTCTCATCATCCGGTGTAAACACAGCTACTACCTTGGCATACAAATACAAGTGCTACCCTGAAAATTACAAAATGAAATATGCTGCATATTTGATCATTTTAAAATTGGAAAAAGGTTTAAATAAATGAAGGGCAGAGAAAAATAGAAACGGACGTCCCTGCGTTGAGCTTCCAGACAGCAAGAAAGATCTAATTTAAAGTTTGCTTTGAAAGAATAGTCCAAGCAAAAGCTTTGGTTACATATGCTTGCTAATACAGGTGTATACTATCTACCTCTTCCAAGGTGTTTCTGCTAATAGCTGGAATCAATAAAAGTAGCAATACTGTACATCAATTTTATATTCTTACATTGAGAGCAAAACTTTAACAGGTAGATCCGTAGCACTCCAGTACGATAATACAGAACATACCTGATACACCCCCACTGGTGTTTCCCCAAACAGTGCTCAAAAGGGTAAAGGGCAGGATGCTTAATCAATTAATATATGGTCAGTGATGCAAATAAAATAAGGTACTCACTACAAATGCAATAATAATAAAAAAAAATATATAATTAAACTGATTGGCCAAAAGCTATGTTCTTGACATCATAAAAAAAAAGTGATTTTTCCTTTACTGGTTCTAAATGACCTTTAGACCCAGATTAACTGTTCAATTCCATAATTGGTTTTTCCATGTGATTTAGTATGGACCACAAGCAGTTTATGGGTGTGCAAACCTGCAGTTTGAGCATTCAGGGGCAGTTTTATTAAGCTCGTGAAGTGATAAAGTGTCTGGTTTTTATCACCGGCCAATCAACTCCTAACTGTGAAGTTACAGGCTTAGTTTGAAAAATGACAGGTAGGAGCTGATTGGGCGGTGATAAAAAACAGACATTTTATCGATTCACCGAGCTTAATAAATCTACCGCTTCTTTCTCAAATGGACAAAACCATGTGCACTGCAGGTGGGGCAGATGTAATTTGTGCAGAGAGAATTAGATTTGGGTGGGGTTTTACTTCAAAGTGAGATCTATATTGCAGTGTAAAAATAAAGCAGTAAGTATTTTCTCTGCACAGAAACAAAATAACTCACCCACATCAAATTCTCTATGCTCATGTTACATCTGCCCCACCTGCAGTGCACATGGGGCAGATGTAACATGTTCTAGTTCACTCTTTCTGACAAAATCCTTCTTAGATGGACAAAACCCTGCACAGAAACAAAATAACGCACCCAAATCTAATTCTATCTGCACCTGTTACATCTGCCCCCCTGCAGTGCACATGGTTTTGTCCATCTGAGAAGGAATTTGCCTCTAAGAGTGAACTAGAATAAGGCCCATGGTTTTGTCCATTTTGAGAAGGAATTTGCCTCTGTGAGAGTGAACCAGAATAAGGCCCTCAGTTCTGTGGTTCTGAAGTAAAAACCGCATTTGATATGTAGCAATTTGCAAACCGCTGTTTAGTATATATACTCCTTGGAGCAGACGAATGCTGAATAGGCATGTGAATAATTGAGCCTCCTAGGTTTTTCCTGATTGGCTGATTGTGACAGCCTTGTTACTAGGTAGATTTAGGATCATGGGGTGGCATGCCTATCATGTCAGTAAGCCAATGGTAGAAACATAGAATTTGAACCACTTGGCCCATCTACAGTTGGAGTAGCTCTCATGGGAGCTGCTTCTGGCCATAGAATCGCCAATTGCTGCCCCACGCCATCCCCTGCCTTCCGATAGAAGGTGGCACGTGCAAGATGCTCGCATGCCCCCTTCTGACGGAGCCCTCCGCCATCTCCTGGCAGTTTCCACGCAGCCCCCTGCAGCCCCCACTCGCTGCCCATACTCCTTGCCCGTTTCCCTGAAGAGGAGATGGGTAGGGAAGCCGCTCCCCACCGCCTTGCTGACGGGAACCCGCGACCGTGTGAGACGCTCACGCATCCCCATCAGATGGAGCTCCTGTGCGCCAGCCTGCACCAGCTCAGGACATATGGCGATCCTGCAGGCTGGCTGACAGGTGCTCCGTCTGTACTCTGCTCCTTTTTTAAACAAATGACCTCAAATCATAATTGATCCTTGGAGGAGTGTCAGGCTTGGGAACTGTTAAATAGCAGTTGCCCAAGGCAATAAGCCTCGTTAGAATTTGTGAATTACGCCCTCCCACCCCTTGTATTTGTTTTGTTATTTTTTTTTTGACTGATTTTATGTTGGCGTAACTTTGTGTAGTTTTCCCGGAGGCAAGATAGATTTGCGAGCCCCCCCCCCCAAAAAAAAAACAACAACAACAATGGGGCTACCTGAGGCTTGTAGAAGAGAAGAAGGCTGCAGCGGCTGAGCAGCATGTTCCTCTTCATGCGTGGCGTTTGTGTGTGCCACTGCCTTCCCAGGCATCCTCCCCCCCCCCCCCCCGCACTACCTCCCTGCAGCCTGCGCGGCGTGCGCGCTGTCCTGTCACTGACCCGCAGGCTGCAGGACCAAGTTCAATTAGACAGTGCCGGAAGTTCAGCGCTGCTCTATGGCGCTGGCAGCTGCCTGTCACTGTCTGTGTGAAGTCAGCTGCGATGCGGATCCTGAAATAAACACCCGATTTGCAGCGGGTAAGTAAGTGGAGGTGGGGCGTGAGTTCTCAGGGGGACCCAGGGATACTTGCCCGCCAGCCAGCCGACTCTGGATGAGACAATGGAGTCGAGTGAAAGTGCCCCCGCCAGGGCTTTGCGCCCGGCGGCTGGAGCCTCCATTGCCTCCCAGAGTTCCGCCACTGTGTTTATTGCTGGTTTTTATGCACATCAAGGCAGGAGAACGCTGCAGCTTGGTGGCTTTTTAGGGTGTATGAAATCATTGTGGAGCACCTACCCTCTAATCCAGAGGTCCTCAAAATATTTGCTCTGGGACCCCATCAGACAATAAAAATAATTACAGGACCCCAAACAAGTTGATGCAGAAGGTCATCACATCACATGTGTAGTCAGCAGACAGCACATACATGGCAGCATTGTGGAGGCACAAAATGATGGGAGGAGTCTAAAAAAACAGACAATTCAACAGATTTTTTTAGACTCTTTGAATCACTGACTGAGATTAGAAAAGTCATCAGCCTGATGGTCAGCAACATGGATTTGCGACCCCATGATGAGCAGGTTGGGACCCACTTTGGGGTCAGGACCCACAATTTGAGAACCGCTGCTCTAATCAATAACAAGATTATACTGCTCTGTACGGGGTGACCTGAACGTGTTCTGTGCGGTGAACGCTCAGGCTGGTCCAAAAGGGTTTGTGAGTCCCCTTGATGTGTCATTAAGTAGGGTGGGCATAAAGATCGCAGCTTGCACCGTTTACCCTTGCTAGATTAATCACAATTCAAATAAAAACCTGTAACTTTTAAGCCAAGCTGTTGTGTTCATGTCCATTATTTTTTACGTTAAGTTATTTAAGTAAGAAGGTTTAGCATTCATTGCTGGTCATAGCTTTTATTCGTAGGTTTAGGTTGTCTAAGGGGTACAGGTTAATTCATTATGGTTCAAGGTTTTTAAAGGGTTAATTAGAAATAAACTAATGATGAGCTTACTGTTGTTTTAGGTCATTGCTGAAAACCAGGCTGTAGCCTAAGATAACATTCATGCACTAGGGGGCGCACTGACTCTACCTTTCCTCTGTGTGCACTCTTTCCTCTGTGTGCTCCAGAAAATGCTTTCTGCTAATGAAAGACCATCAACATATTTTGACATTTTTAAAGTCAGACTTCAGCTATAACCATCTCTGCACAAAAGAAGCTTTTCCCTTTGTAGGACACCAGACCACAACCATGTATTATCTTACTGTAAAATCTCACAGTTGCAGCTCTCCGAACAATTCAGCAATTCTAATTTTTACCTGATGATAGGAAAGTACATGCATAATCGGCTGATGAAGAGCTTACTGCAGTTTACGCCCCAGCAATGATAATTACAGGCTGGCTGTAGTTCACTTTCTTATTGGCAACATGCCACTATTACAGTATATTCCCCAACAATACAAAACAATGCAACAATCCCAAGAAGGTAACTGACCAACAGTTTACCTCTAAATGGGGGCCTGACACTGTAATAGGGTGATTTATCCCGACAGAGGCGTAACTCTGGGAGGCAAGGGAGTCATCTGCCGCCGGGCTCCTGCTCTCAAGGGGGCACCTCTCCTCCCTGGCAAATTTAAATCAGTTCATTGAAGGCCTTCAATAATTGCTTCTGTGGCTGACTTCCCCTCCAAAAAGGACCATAGACATCACACTCTCTTTATTTTAAACATATACATACATACATACATAGACACACACACATGTATACATATATTTATATACAGTGGAAGGAGGCTGTCATGTGACAAAAGCGTGCCTGGAAATTTTGGGGCATGGCCTAGCGCAAGGGGTGTGGCCTTTACTCACGGCGCTCCTGCGAGGCCACACCTCCATTTTTGCTGTGAGGGCATGAATGGACGCTGTGTGCGTGTGCACAGCATCTATTCACGGGTGACAGGGGAAGACTCCTAACTGCCTACCCCCCTGCCACGGGACACTGCTGACCCTGGGGGGGAAGAGGGAACATCCCCAAAAAACACTCACACACACCTGCAAGTAAATGGTATGTAGTTAATGCTGATGGACAATAGGAGGTGGTGGACGGCAGCAGGGAGCTCCGTTGCCAATGGGTGAAACTTATGTATGTATTTTTTAATAAGGTAAGATTAATGCTCCTTTCAGACCGCACATATTACCTGGTATTTTGCGTTTTTTTACCGTTTCAAAATGGTAATATGTGCAGTCTGAAAGGTCCACAGTGAATTTACCGTTTCCAAAAAACGGTATTTGGAAACGGTAAAAAAGCAGGGTCCTACCCATTTCAGTGAGCACAAGCTGGTCCCGCTCTTTGCATATCTAATGAGTGGGACCCGCTCGTGCAGTGAATATTTAATGAGCAGGTCCCCACCCCCTGCATATGGAATGAGCAGGTTTTGCGGTGTGAAAGCAGCATAAGATAAAATAGCCACAGCAATTGGTTTGTGAGTGTTGTGTTTATAATATTTTCTATACAGGTGGATTAAACATGCAAGGGGTGAGGGGAATAGCCCCAGGAATTAAGCCCAAACAGGGGAGTGTCTTAGAAGCGGGATCCCATTTTGAGGGGAGTACCAACTTCCTGAGAAATTCCAGGCCTGGGTTAATAAATTTGAGTCTGGACACTGCTGTATCAGGGGCCTTCATGCTGTGTGTCCACTGCTATGGCTTCAGCTTCCTGTCCAGGTTCTGCCTGGTGCTGGTTATAGGAAAATAGAGTAAAACCCACTGGTGGCTCCACAGGTGTTGCCTCAACCCTCTCCAATCCATTCTTTAAGCTGCTGCTACTGTAGGCTCATATTCCTCTCCTGCCGCTCTACCTCCACCTCCCCCCTCTGTCTATCTCTTCACTGGCTCCCCATTCCTTTCCGAGTTCTCTTTAAACTCCTCACCACCTACAAGGCTCTCTCCTCCTCCTCCACCGCTCCTTACCTCTCTTCACTGATCTCTATCCACACTCCCTCCCGTCCTCTTCGCTCCGCGGCCGCCCTGACCTCTCACCTAATCACCTCCTTCCACTCCCGTGTCCAAGACTTCTCTCGTGCTGCCCCCCTGCACTGGAACAACCTCCCGCCACCCATCAGGCTTTCTGATTCCCTTACCTCTTCAAGCGCTCCCTCAAAACCCACTTCTTCCGACTAGCCTATCCCTCCTCCTAACCTCTTTCGCTCCTCCAATCCTGCCTCCCCTACCCCTCCATCCATTCCCATCCGATCCTACTTATCCTATTGTTCTTCGTTCGTCCACCCACCTCCTTTTAGTATGTTAACTCTTATGAGTAGGGTCCTCCTTCCTCATGTACTCACCGTACCTCTTTACCTCACCAGTGCTCCTGCCCTGTTCTTCCCTTCCTCTACTTCATCTTCAGTCTCCTCGACAATTTCGACACCTACTTCAGAACTGATGCTGATTTTAGTTCTACCAGCTATACCCCTATTTATGCTGTATTTTATCAACAAACCCTGTACGTTATCTTGTAATTTGTTTTTTGGTTTGCTATGTACGGCGCTGCGGACACCTTGTGGCGCCTTATAAATAAACCTACTACTACTACTACTGCTGCAGCACAGTTCAAAATTCAAATAGGGGAGCCACACAAACTGTCAGTTAGTCAGGTTGGAATGGCAGTTGGAGGTAGTTGGTGTGGCTTCCCTATTTGAATTCTAAACTGTACTGCTGCCCCACCTCTGGATCCGCCACTGATAAAATCCCTTGTTATGACTTCACCAAACAAGAGGCGGGGAAGTGGGACAAAAGGGTGCCAAGCACTTCTCCAGTCACCCCACCAGGTAAAAAAGTGTACAACCAACGAAAGTGACCATGCAGACCACTCTCCTTGTCACCAATCCCACACCCATCATTATAGCCTTGTCTGAATGACAATTAAAGCAAAGCTATTTAACATAAATCTGAAAATAAGATTGTTTTTTGAGGTATGGGAAAGCCCCATATCCAGCAGCTAAATCTGGAATAACCCATGTAAAGTCCGTGAGGGAAATTTACTGGAGATGGGAGTTCTATTTCACATGGGATGTTGCTATGAGCAACCAATCAGATACTATCTGTTATCCCTGGGCAACCAATCAGATACTATCTGTTATCCCTGGGCAACCAATCAGATACTATCTGTTATCGTCTAGAACAGGGCTGGGAAATTGCGGCCCTCCAGATGTTGATGAACTACACATCCCAGGATGCTTTGCATTAGTTTTGCTATGTGGCCATGCTGAAACTGATGCAAGGCATGCTGGTATGTGTAGTTCATCAACATCTGGAGGGCCGCAATTGCCCAGCCCTGGTTTAGAAGGTGCTAAATAAATGAGAAGTAGATTCTGATTGGTTGTCCATAGCAACTTCCCGTGTAAAATAGAACTTCCCGTGTAAAATGGGCAACCAATCACATCCTGGCTACTGTCTTCTAGAGGGTGGTAAATAAATAAGAAGTAGCTTCTGATTGGTTGCCCATAGCAACATGACCTGTGAAGTGTATTTCACATCTTAGTAAATTTCACCCTTAAGGTTTGAGGAAGAGGCCTTCAGTGCTTGTTAAAGTACAGTATCTACACATGAATAGATTCTTATGTGGACTGATCAGTTATAACAATATGTATAATGAGCTTTGGAAACATGCATTAGAGACTATTGACCTTTAACTACACTACCTTCAACACTTCTTCTCACGCTGTGTCCCCAAAGAATTCCTTGAAAACTCTTCTCTTAAAATGAAATAAATTTAAATTAATTAATAATGGAAATGTCCCTCTACCTTTAATATCTAGATTTCATTCAGACCTCAAGGTCCAAAGAAATATTATGCACCAGCTTTCATTGAAGAATATTAAAACAACTGTCATTTCTTGGTAAAATTCATAATAATCGGAGAAAATAATATATTCACGCAGTGGGGTTAATGGGCTATTTCTAAGCCAAATGAATGTTTTTCATTACTGGCTAAGAAGAAAAAAAAGAAAGAAAGAAAAAAAACACGTAATATCATAGAAGTTCAAATACCGTTTCCTAGGGACTCATTATGTATCATGCAAATTGCAAGAACTTCATTAAAATAACATTTATTCAATCGCCACATGAATGAAATTGCAGTGTAGATGAATTACTTACCTATTAAGGCAATATGATTAGATCGGTGTATTAGCATTTTTTTCTACACTGATATATAGACTTACAGTGTATCACCAAAATGGGACAACACCGTACTGGGAAGGTAACTCATAGTCTTTAAGCTACATTATATCATTTATATTCCTTGAAGCTTCCTGATATTGATGCTAGGTGCCAGAGGGGTATGGTATAAACCAGTGGTTCTCAACCTCGGTTCTCAAGTACCCACAGAAGTTCTAAGTCAGGTGCACTCATTACTCACTGACACATTTTAAAAGATCCACAGGTGGACCTAATTAATTCACTTGTGGTTATGTGTGGAGACATGGAAAACATGCACAGTTGGGGGTACTTGAGTACGGAGGTTGAGAACCCCTTGTATAACATCGGAATCCCAACTGTCAGGAGTCCGACAGGGGAGGGTGAGCACATTGCGGGCTAAGGGGGGTATGCAATCGACTGCCGCTATTTCCGATGGGGGAAATAGCGGTTGCTCCCTATTCAATGCTGTGTTTAGCAACAGCATTGAAGCGGGATCAAGGCAGAACGGGCCCGTTCTGCCGGCTGTGGATTGTCGCGACCCCGGCCACAGATCGCCAATCCATGGTCGTTTTTGCTGCCACGCCCCCATTGCGCCGATCGACAGGCGGGACATTGAATCCCGTCTGTCGATCTGGAGTCAATCAGACCACAAATGGGCCATCACGGCTGTCGGGAGGGATGATCCTGGATTGCATACCCCCTAAGTATCGCTACCTATTCTATTCACCCACTATTAGGGTTGTGGACCCCCATGAGGGAAAATTGTCAGTGTAAGTTGGGATTCCGACTATATGGCTCCTGACGGTCGGGATTTCGATATCGGAGAAATGACCGTCGGAATCCCGATTGTCGGTGAGTCATCCGGCACCCGTTCTAGGAGAGTATGCATTCTCCATGTCGACATTCACAATGTTAACAATTCAACCCCTGCAAAATGTCGACATTCACTATGACATGTCAAGAATGTCAAGATTGCCACTTCTGGGACAGCTGCTTTTGCTGCCTACCCCTGCTCCTGACTTTTCGGGTTCTCTAGTTTAAAATAACTATTCATCCTTGAACACCGTTCTAAGTATCTATGCTGAAGGTATTGTAATCAGCACAAAGAATAAAGGAAAAGTGACAATACTGTTTTTTAACACTCCTTTATCTATATCAGCTACAGTGTTTAATGTGTTCCTTCCCCCTCCTTTGTTAGATGAAGATAAAACACATCAAGGAAAACCTCTCATATACTCTCGATGTGCATTGTTCTACATTAAAACAGTTATTTCATGGGTGGGCTTTGATGTCAAACAACAGAAAACTGTCTATAACATCATAAGGCGAAGACTTGAGCTCTCCCAAAAAAATCTTAATAAAAAGTAGCTGCGTCTTTTCGAAATCCATCCATTGTCCGATACGTCTATGCGCAGTATATAAATTGGAACTTACAATGAATGTGAACGCCATTTCCGTGCATACTGGGAGCCACGATTGTTCTGTATTCAATGTCCTTTGTTGATCAGGGATCTTTACTGTGGTATCAGAAATGCATCAAGCAGACAAAATCTTCAAATATTTATTGAGCACCCAAGCCCATTCTTCTAGCACAATAGACGGGAGAGAGCCCTCTGCTTTGCTCCAGGCAAGCTTTTCTTTTATTAACTGTAAATTAATAATATAGAATTTGCCAAGTTGCATAATTTTAGGGAAACTTTCCTCTGTTTCTGCTAAAATATTAGTCTGCATACATGTGAGACAGTCTTAACTTTTCTCTGCTGCCCTCCAGGAGGTGCAATGAAGGTGAGGTCCAGGTAACAGTCCGGCTCTGTAGTCAACTGCTGTACAGTATGTTGTGATGAAAATATATATTTTAAAAAATTAGTGGGGACGTGTTCTTTTTTCTCTTTGCACTTTTTGGTTTTCTCTTATTCAATGTTGTTTGTATGTGTATTTAGTGTGCAAAACAGGCATTTATATACTGTGCATGCATTTCTATTGGTCCGTATGCTGCTTTGGTTGCTCCCATACATCAACAAGATGGAAACAAATATTAAACATTTTGATTCCCCTATCTCTAAAACAATGGGACTGGTGATTTGGGCCCCCATGCCAGATGGCCCTCCCCCTCCTCTATGGAACACGTTGCAGACTGTATAATTAAGTTATAATTTATACATATGTTACATTACACTGCCCAACACTGCACTGCATGATGTTTTTAATCTGGTACATTATCCTGCATCCTGCACCAGTGGCGCCGCTGATGGCTGCCTAGACGCAGTGCAGCTTGGCGGGTATGTGTTCCCTGTGTGATAACTGTACTGTCTCTGCTTATATTGGTATCTACCTGGCTGCTGCAATGACCAGTGGCACCACTGATGGCTGCTTAGGCGCTGTGCAGCTCAGCGGGTATATGTTCCTTGCGTCTATATCACTAGGATAATTCTAGCCTATACCTGTATGTGTTTGCATATCTGTCACTGTTTAACTGTACCTAACTGGCTGTTGCACAGCAATCCAAGTCAAATTCGTAGTATATGCAAGTATACATGGCCAATAAAGTTGATTCTGATTCTGATGTACTGTATTAACTACATATACTGAATATATAGTAACAATGGGCCCCAACAATGCATTCTCTATTGGTTAGCTAAGCCCCTATTGGAACTGGTCACACCTCTGGAGGCCGACCACATCCCTAAGCATGGACCCTACCAATGCATTTCCTTGGTGGGTCCTTCATGCCCCAAACCGACGGATCATCAATGGACAATGATCGTCAGTGTGGTTGAGACTGGGAATTTTGGGGAAAAGATGCATGGGGGACTTTATGTGATGACAGACAGATCAGAAGAGATGGGCAAAAGTAGGCAGGATACAGTGAGGGTGGTTTTACATAATTGTGTCAGAGCCTAGGCCAAGATGTAAATGCATACAGAGCAGTAACTGCCAGGTGCCTTATGACTAGAAAGAGTGTCTGAACCCCCCCCACACACATATTTTCAGTGGTGGATTATACAAGGGGCAACAGGGGCAGTCGCCCAGGGGCCCCCACACATCTGGGGCCCCCACATTGGTCTCCCCTTCCCTGGTACCTGGCCAGTGCAGGGATCCGGGCAGCGGAGTCTTTGCAGCACTAGGGAGGCAGCGGGGTCACTGAGACGCATGGGAAGTCAACGACGGGGTCCCTGCGGTGAACAAAAAGTCAGCGACGGGGTCCCTGCGGCAGATGGGAACTAGTAGCGCTACTAGTTTCCATCCGCCGCAGGGACCCCGCTGCTGACTGCTCATCCACCGCAGGGACCCCGCTGCCTCCCCATCGCTGCATGGACCCCTCTGCCCGGATCCCTGCGCTGGCCTGGTACCAGGGTATGGGGGGGGGGGGGGGGGGCACGGACCTTTTTTGTCCAGGGCCCCCACTGACCTTAATCTGGACCCGGCATATTTTAAAAATAAATATTAAAAGCACACTGAAGGTGCACCAACAATAAAGTGCGGAAGATGGCTCCTTGAGGAAGTGGTGTAGCCTCTCTGTAATTTTATAAGTTTAGCACCAATAAGATGTGTGAGAAGATTCTGCTACATATGCATGTCCCTAGGGCCACTTCAGAACCTGAGAGGCAAAGACTTTTCTGTTATGGCTTTATCACTTTTATATAGTGAATCCTATTATCACCCTGAGGAAAGTATACGGACACATGATTGTGTACATATGGTATACAGCCAGCAGGCTGTCAGGTATACTGGATCTTCTCAGCTATCATGGCTGGCATGCAGACATCAGTGGCACCAAAATAATTAAACGTTTTCCATCCTCTTAAAACAGACTTGGGCAACACATAGCTCCCCTGGTTCTTGTGGAACTACTAGTCCCGGCATATAACTGGTCACAGCCCTGCAGTAGCTGTAGAATTTTTGAATGGAGCTAACATCTCTTCTGTGCAAGCCCAGTAGTTAGGACATGAGACTGCCGCACAGGACACACATAACACACGTCTGACCTCTTTATTCACAGCACACATGTCAGTGATCATCTTAGGTCCAGAACATTACAGTGTACACAGCAGAGAGAAACCCCCCTTCCACGGCTCAGTAACTGGCAGCTGCTCAGACTGTCATGCTCGTGTCATGCTCCACCCAAAGGGCACGTATAGTTCCATGTATGGAGAGATTGTGAGAAGAGATTCTAAACCTGGCACCTAAAAGTGTGGGTGTGTGTGCTGCCTGCTACATCTGAGAGGAATCTTGTAAAATTACTTATATACAAATGTCGATGAGCCCCAGAGCAGTTAGTAAGAGATACTATACTTGGTAAAGTGCTGGGAAATGGTGCTGATGATTCAATGTAAATGTATCTGTCTCTCATTCCTTTTTTCCCCAACAGTGTAACAGTGTAATGTGGGCTAGGTGACATGAAGGAGATTGCTAGACTAATGAGGGAGAGAGGGAGATTGCTGTTATTTCAAGGAGTCTCACCATTGACCCAAATCACAAGGACTTTTCATAGAAAGAATACAACATGGGAATTTATTGATTTATTGTGCTAAGAATTTTACCGTTTTTATGGAGCAAACCCCTGGTTCTAAAACATATAGAGAGGGGGGGGGGGGGGTTGTCTAGCTCCCCCCGAACCAGCACTGAACGCTAGTACCAGGGGAACAATGCCACAGCCAGGGGATTCACTTGACCAGGTCACCAAGGCCAAAGCACATAAAATGGGAACCCCCTCCCCAATAAAGAGTTCCCCCCTCTTGAGTGTACCCCAGGCCTGGGTTGAAGCTCACAATTATCCCCACACCAAAGGGCGGTGGTCGTGAGATTGATAGCATATGCAAAAGATAGGTAAACGTTAAAGTAATATTGATTTTTTCAGCTCCAAGCAAGCCTCTCACACATGCTGGTGCTCGGTACAATCATAGTATCATCTCCCTATTATCCTGCATACATACTAGCTGTACATGCAGGATAGTCTCCCACCCTGTTCTAACGACTAATTTCATCAATGCGTAGCGGGCAATTTGGCGGCAGCTGAGAATGCAGCACCCAACATGGGCCTTCAAAATTATTTTAAAAACATGGGTGCAGTCACTTATTTTAGAACCATCTCTGTAATCCATCTCTTCTGCCTCATCACAGAGTCAAATAACCATCTTAGCTCTGTTCTGCTCCCTTACAGCACGAAATGCTCCAGGGGAGTGCAGCCATTTTATAACCTCTCAGACTGACTTACAGTAACTGTGCATCTTTTATGTCATGTAACCTGCAACTGGCTCAACAGTCATTCTCTTCTCCCCCTGCTGGCCCTTGTTACAATGTCCTAACACAGTAAATAACACAACAATAAAAGGAATATTAACAATTTATAGACATAAATCTATGTATAGGTCTAAATTAAAGTGGGATAAGGGACCTCCTGACGTCACAGGGGAGGAGAGGGGTTGGAGAGAGGAGGCAGGGCCGGTGCTAGGGTGTCCGGCGCCCTCCTGCAAACCATACATTTTGCGCCCTTTCACATTGCCATTGCAACAAGCTGCAGCCTGATTGTGGGAGCTTATGCAACATGCGATCCTATGGAGGATCTCGGGTGCATGTACATGTATGCATACACCATCTCAGTGCTGTGTCCGCAAAATGTCGCAGCCACTAAAGGTGCCCATACACACTGCGAGAATTTTATGGGCTAGATCGCATCGCATGGCATGCATGCAATGTGTGTGCGATGCGATCCAAAAGCAGTACAAAAAGTATGTGCAGCACATACTTTTTGTACTGTGCGATGTGATGCCCAAAGGAGCAGACATCGCATCGCACACTGCTATTGCAGCGTGTATGGCCACCTTCAGGCACATAACCCAGCCCATTATTTAAAAAGTGTCTAAATTAATATAAAAAAAATCTACAATTATTTAAAAAATTGTTATAAACATGTATAATAAAAGGCTCACTGTTCTTTTGCTGTTTAACTCTTGTGCAGTCTCTCCTCTTCTATCTGCGTAGGCAGGACGCTGAGGACGCCATTACACCCCCCTCGTGACTGAGAGGGAAAGGAGAGGAGAGAAGGAGGAGATGGAAGAAGAGGGGAGGAGATAGAGGGGGCGGAGTGTTGAGGACTGACAGTGGCACTGGCACAGCACACTGAGAAGAGGGAAGGAAGGGGGGCGGTGCTGCTGCCTGTTCGTCATTTGATTTACAGCTGACAGGCGCAGGGAGCAATGGGTAAGGGGCGGATCCGGACATGACATGTCATCCAGGCATTCACAGACAGCGCTACATGCCTCAGCGCAAGTGTCCGTGTGGAAGAGGTGGCAGGTCACAGGAGGAGGACAGTGTGTGCGCGGTGCAGGGAGCTGCTCAGCCTCTCCATACTGCCGCCCGCTGTCAGACAGGCGCTGTGGGCGGCGCGCAGACTGTGTGCACTCACGGTGCAGGGAGCAGCTCTTTATACTGCTGCCCTCCACTGTCAGACAGGCACTGCGGGCGGCGTGCAGGAGGCAGTGACAGTGAGGGCTGAGGCATCTTTAGCAGAGCAGGGAGGGAGACAGCGCCTTTTCAGCATGGCCCCTCCCTGCTTTGCAGGAGCTGCTGAGTGGGTAGCGCCGGCCCTGAGAGGAGGAGCAAGCTCAGAACAAGGGTCGCTTCGCTCGCCACCTGGTTACTAAAGGCAACCAGTGGTGGCATAGATAGCGAAGGAGTAAGTCCCCCGGCCTTGCTCCTCCCCCTGGACATGAAAGGTCCTTTAGAACACTAGAATTTAGCAACTACCATAAATCTCTGCCTATCTTTACATGTGCATATATCACACATTGGAACCAGCGTGTGTAGCCAAGGTAGGGTCTGTGGTACCACAGGTTACTCTGCGACCACACTGTGTATTTGTATAGAGTTGCTTGGATCTTTGCTGTCATCAGTGTGTGTCTTAATAGTACATTTCCAGAGGGAAATACAGCATTAGCATATTTTTTCACATCCATTGTGTACAGGATCGCAGCTGCCATTGCTTTAGCGTATATCTCTGAATCAGGCCCATTGGTCCAGTTAGGTTTCAAAAAGATTATTGTTGAACTATATGATTCAATCAAACAGCAATAGTGACATGCAGTTAGAGGGTTGTGTAAGTTTACAAAGAGAACACATGAAAGTTTTGTGAGAACTGTGCAGGGAGCGGGTAGAATAGGTTTTAAAGGTTATTTGCAGCTGCATTGTACAGTGTAATTGTCCTCACCTTGGCCCTTATTCTGGTTGGTGCGGCCAGAGCCGCACACGGGGCTCCGGCCGCACAAACCAATCCCCGCCCACCCTACGGATCGCCACGGCCGTCCGTACACGGACGGCTGGCGATCCGCATAAAAATGGTGGAGGCGTACGCCTCCACCATGGTGGGAGCTGCCCCCTGCATTCGATGGTCGTCGACCATCGAAGGCAGGTCCGCACGCCGCGGCAGCTCCCGCAAGCTGAGACCACACGGACAATCGTCCGTGTGGTAGCTTGTATGGGGGCTGAAAGCTGACATCCGGCGACGTCAGCTTTCCGCCCCCATGAGCTGCGTCATGCCCTCATTTCCATGCATACGCCCCGCGTTTGCATGGGAACGCCCATGAAACGCGGGGCGTACACATAGGGAAATGAGGGCATGATGCCTCTCACGCCCCTATACGCCCCCTTTGCGGCGGACGAAATACGTCTGCGGCGAAGGGGGCTGCACATGCGCAGATTCACCTCTGCGCATGTGCAGAGTAAAAACATCGGCGGTACGGCCGCACGCGGGCCGTACCGTCCGAATTAGAATAAGGGCCTTTATATGTATATAGACTGCATCTCTGATGATGATGATGATGATAATACTAACACGAATAATAATAATAATAATAATAATAATAATAATAAATGACAAGAAACCACATTCTCCCAAGTTCAGTGAGCATATTATGATGGTCATCATCTCACGTACCAATAAACAGTTTTGTTGTCACATGCTAATGATTGCTATAACCTCTGTTGTGGAGTATTTAATAATAGGCTTCTTACATGACTCAGTTCCTTCTTTATATACTACCACCTTCACTGCCTTTAGCTCTCAGCTGTATGAATTGTTTTCTCGTTTCACCTGCAGGGAGAACTCCTTTGTCAGCGTACTGTGAATTCCGCATTTCCACAGCACCAGGGAGCTCAGGGTCTATATATAAATTCAGCTATGATGCCCCAAAATATATAAATCTCACATCGCACAGGCAGCTTGCACAGGCTGCTCCACTTGTATTATTTATCAGCAGCCAGGCGACTGCCACGCTGATAAATCTCCGGGATCCAGCACATCGGTGCCGCTGCAATATATGTGCCAGACCACTTGGCACATCTGATTGCTTCGCCCGAGGTTCTACTTCCAGACAAACAGGAAATGAATTGCATTTTATTTTCCTGTCACCACACACCATTTCACTATGATGCTGCCTAAATCTGCAGCATTGTCCAGAGCTATACCAGAGAACGGGGAATTCTCAGCGGTGCGTCCAGCCATGTCAAGCGCAGCTTCCCCTCCTGCTCGTACACCGCTGTTGCATTCATAATACAGGCGGAGGTATAAAACTCAACTGAGAGAATTTCATCAGTCACCTTGATAGGTATTTCTCAGCACTGTCAGTGTGAGCTGGAATGAGTTATACTGGTATTTGTATGTTACATTACATGGGAGGAGGAAGAGCAGGGAAAGATTTCAGATTGTTTGCAAAATTTGTTTCAGTTGAATATTAGGTATCAAGGAAATAAACACACACTGAGGGAAATTTACTAAGATGGGAGTTCTATTTAAGAGGGATGTTGCTCTGGGCAACCAATCAAATGCTATCTATTATCATCTAGAAGGTGCTAAATAGATAAGTAGATTCTGATTGGTTGGCCCTAGCAGCATCCCATGTGTACTAGAACTCCCATCTTTTTTTGCTTTTGTTTTGCCGTCGGGGACGTTTTGCACAACATTTTTCTTACTTGTGGCATACCTCCCAACTATCCCGCTTCTATCCCTGCAGCAAGTGGGGCTGGGGCATGGTCAGCAGCTCACTGTGCCGCTAGCCGGGCCCCACCAAGCGGCCACAATGCGGACATGGCCTCCCGAGAGGGTCGCAAGCATAGGCCACACCCCCTTGATGCTAGGTCACAACCCCAAAATGTTGTCCGTGCGCAATGTCCCTCTTTAAATTGTTTCAAAGTTGGGAGGTATGCTTGTGGTCCCTGAAAGAAATGGACATTTATTTTAGGGAACATGTCAACCTTAGTAATTAATAATGAGTAAGCTTAGTAAATTCCCCCCACGGTATGCTGTATTATGGGCCTGATTAAGTAAAGCAAAAAAGCACAGAAATGGAATGTTGCACTGCAGGTGGGGCTTAGGTAACGTGTAGGGAGAGTTAGATTTGGGTGGGGTGTGTTCAAACTGAAATCTTAATGGCAATGTGATATTAAAACTGTCTAACATCTGGGAGCTTCATGCAAAAGCAGGTAGTATTTACCTTGCAAAAAAACAAAATCAACTGTATTTGCTTCCCTTGCGTAGCAACATAGGGGCAGATTCAGGATCCAAATTTGGCCCCAGCCCGGTGGTCGCATGTGCAAACTCCGACAACGAACGACTGGGCCGTTGGTAGTGGGGAGGGAGGACCCCACTACTACTGCAAATGCACAAAACACTGGAAAAATGGAAGCCACACAATTTTCTCTGTGATTTCTACAATGCTGCTTCCATCAGTGTCGGACTCCAAAGGGGTTATAAACACACCAGTGTTACAGTGAGTTGGGCCGGAAATGCTGGGGCTCCAGCAGCAGCAAGAGGAGGAAGGGGAGCTGGGCCACATGACAGCAGGTGGAGGAGGATGAAGCTGTGCCTGGCCACCCTGACATGCGCAAGCCGGGGCTCCACTGATGCGGGAGGAGGAACGGGATCCAGGCCTCCCAGTGGGGTCTCGGGAGACAGCGCAGCCACCACAGCTAAGCAGTGTGTGACAGCCTGATCCGAGGTCCTATCACATCTGCCTCAGTGACAGGGTCGTGCGTCCCTGTCACTGAGGCAGATGTGTAGATGCCGCTTTCCCATTGATTTTTAATAGGCTTTTCAGATGCTTTTGTCAGTGGGAGGCACAGCTCCCGCTGCCTCTTACACTCCCACAGTGTCCCACCTCATAAATAATAAAAATAATTAATAAGATATTTATAGCGCAGTATATGTGTTATAAATATTTTTGTAATTTTTTTTAAATCATTTATGACAGGTGAGGTACTGCCTCCCCTGCCTCCCTGACTGCACGTCCCTGCAGTGTTATGGTGGCAGTGTGTTTGTATGTGTGCCAGCAAAATGGCTTCCGACACTTCCAGAAGCACTCGCTTAAATGCCATGTTATTTCTGTATTTCTGACTTTTTCAATATGCTATTAACAAGTCAGAATTAATAGAGTAGTGATATGGTCGCTCATGCA
This sequence comes from Crinia signifera, assembly GCF_055691185.1. Taxonomy (NCBI): domain Eukaryota; kingdom Metazoa; phylum Chordata; class Amphibia; order Anura; family Myobatrachidae; genus Crinia; species Crinia signifera. The sequence continues at coordinate 272,144,910 of NC_139220.1, forward strand.
CCCACCACCCGCAGGGTTTGTCCAACACTCCAATTGCTCGCCCACCAACACCTGTTCCCACTCATGTTTCTGAGCTTACTGGTGCTTTTGAGATCTGTGCATGCGCAGTGAAGTATGAGCATTCTACTGCTCAGACTCCACAACGCTGTGCAGCAGCAGTCATATAAAAAAATGCTTAAAAAATGGCCGCCACACCGTTTTCCTGGAAATTCGTAATCCGCAGTAGGGTCAGAGTGCTCCACTGCTCAGACCCTACTGCTCAAAGGGCTCCCGTCACTGCTTCCAGCAGAGAGGAGGGGGCCTGGCTGGAGGAGGCTGAACACCGTCCTTCTCCTCTCTCAAATTCCCCTTGGTGCTATGCATCCAGAAGCAATGGTAGTCATGTCTGGATGCTGGTATATTATCACAAACCCACCACAACCCACCACAAAAGGTATGTACATGGGTGCAATGTCTGACATTTTAGGCCCATTAACTGGAATACTAGGGGTTTTTCTAATTGAATCGGTCCCCCGCACGTTCACACGGGGGACCAATATTTGCATCTGCCTAATGCAGGCACAATTCTGCGCATGTGCAGATGCTGGGTGCATGCGGGCACGGCAAACTACATGTTTGCTGTCCCACTCGCACATGGCAGTGCGGGCGGTGGGCATGGGGCGGTGGAGGGCACAGACCATGGGAACACCCAGCGTTTCATGGGCGTTCCCATGAAAACGCTGGGTATTCTCATTCAAATCGGCGGGTGACGCGGGTGTGGGGAGCGGGCAGGTGACGTCAGCAGAGGTCAGCTGCCCGCCGTTTCCCGCACAGGGTGCTTGCAGATCAGGGACACCACAGAGGTGTCTCAGATCTGCCAGCGCTGGAGAAATAATTCGATGGCGGCATTTAGTCCACACTGCAAAATTCGCAGCATTGCATGTGGACCAGAATTAGGGTTAAAGTTTATACTGGGGCATAATGTGTATAATGTATCATTTTATTGAGATTAATTACATATTAATTGCTTTGGGGACACCACAAACATTGATTCACCCCTTTTGTCTTCCTAAAATTGAAGCAGTTCTTTAGAAGTTTAGCAACGCAAATCAATATTTTATTTACTGCCTGCAAGAATCAATGTCAATGAACCTTATAACAAAAATGCACAATTGATCTTTTGGCATTTAATTAGATTTTACTTGTCACTAAGGAGTGTAGTAAAACTAGAACGTAAAAATGGGGGAAATTCTAAAAGCTATAATATATTGTGAATTGCAGCCCTAAGGGCAATCAGTCCTCTCAGCACATATCTTCCTGGTAAACATGTTATAAATTATTAAATGGCAAATACAAGACTGCCCTTTGGTACTCTGTCCTAAATGTATTTGGGCTTGCTATTTCATGGTATTTATTTACTGTACATTGATGCGCAGTAGTGCAGACAGCCTGACAAAGCACTAGGGACTAAATCATTCATTGTCCTATGTTCCCTGCTTGACTATTTTAGGTTTCAGCATTAAAATAAACTCAATTCATTTAAAATACAACACATTGCTTTGTAATAGAAGGACGATTTGTACCCAGACCATCTGACCAGTTACTGTTATTGGCCGCTTTGTGCCGAGGAAAACTATCACATATGACAGCACAAAAATTATTAACATGTTAATTGAACTATTAAACACCAATTTTTACTGTTACATAATTAATGTCATATTCACATATATTAAAAACACTAATTATAGGCATTTTGTGTTGAGTGACATTTGTACTAAATACCTGTATGTTGAGCGGAGTGACTATATATATATATATATATATATATATATATATATATATATATATATATATATATATATCCACATATTTTCTGAAAGTCTTTGATTCGTAAAAGCAGATAAAAAATTTTACGCAATGCAGATTTCCTTATGCGTTTATTTTCATATTGTAGACATGAGTGAGGTATTATCAATGTAGAGAAGAGCCCAGCACGTTTCGTCTACATAGATACTTCATCAGGGGTCACTGTACAAATTAACATTAATAAAGTTGTAAGTCAGACATGGGACTTCAAGATATACACAAAATATAAAATAACATTACAAAACATACATCAACAAACGAACAATGTGTAAAGATGTAAAATCAAAGAGTTATAAGGAGAGGAAAAAGCTGGAGTATTTACAGTATATACAATCTGGACAATTTAAAGGTAGATGAGGATTCAAGTAATAGATGTACAAAAAATTAACACAGTAATGACATACCAGTGATGTATAGTGGCTAGTACAAAAAGTACTGCTTCTTAAAAGGTAAAAACACACTTCATTACCAATTTGGACAAAATCAGTATTATTACAAAGGAACAGTTACTATAATGTATTTTTCCAGTTGGACACCAATATGTACAGTACCTTCATTGACGCAATGGATATTTTTTAGTGAGGGGGTATGATATTGACCTTCTCACTAGGGCTAAGCATAAAGCATTGGCTATCCCGAGGGAGGATTTACTTAAACCCTCTACTAAATCTGACCGACCTGGACGCACTAGACTTCCATGGGTGAACCACTTCAACACTAGCAGTGATTCCATCCGTTCTGTAGCTAGACGACATTGGCCCATTGTCAGCAGTGATAAAGACCTTATGCTGACTTCCACTGACCTTATGCCCTGTTATACTCGAGGTAAGAACGTTAGGGACTGGGTGGTCCGGACAGATATTTCACCTCGTCCGGATGTGGCACCCCAGACTTCCTTTTTAGGTAGGCGCAATGGCTGCTTTCGCTGCCTACACTGCACGACCTGTAGTAGTATGACTAAGGGTGATAGCTTTTACCATCCATTTAGTGGTAAGCGGTACAGTATACGCCATAGGGTCACCTGCACCACACGTTATATTGTTTATCTTATTTCCTGTCCGTGTGGGTTGCATTATGTTGGTAAGACTGACCGTACTCTGCGTGACCGCATGGCAGGTCATCGCACGGCGATCCGTTCTGCTCTGGCTACAGGCACTAGTGACCAGCCTGTTGCACGCCATTTTGCACAGGCTGGTCATAGTATGGCCAACTTAAAATACATCATTATTGACCATATACCTGCTAAATTGAGGGGGGGTAATCGATCTTTGGATCTTTTGCGTTGTGAATCCCGTTGGATCCACCGTCTTAGGACCATGACTCCCTATGGTCTTAATGACCACTTGGGCTTCCATGCCTTTCTGTGATCTTTATTTATAATCTGCGTTAAATTTTTAAGTTTTAATTTTTTGGTATGCCAATACTGTCTTCTAGTATAACTATTGTATACTGCCAATGTTTGCCTTTTGTCCCTTGATTGAACATGTTCTAAAGGGTATATACCCCTTTTTGTCTTCCTAGATGGATCTATAGTGACAGCGCAAATTTCGTCCTCTGATTCTGCTATTATCGTCATTCTTTCATTTATTTATATGATTGATCTATTTACATGCATGTATTGTTGTAATTGTTTGCATATATATACTGTGTTTTCTATAAAACTTTGCTGCATACGTTTTTGTATTCATATTCTGTATCAGCGCCTGTATTCCCTATGAATGCCGGCTTCTGTATCTGTGTCACATGACCGCGGGTTTGCTCTGCCGCGGCATTAGGCTGTGCGCCGCTATTCAGACGTCCCCTTGGCAACGCGTCTACACTTGTTGTGGATGGTAACCGGGGTAACGATGACGCGGCTGACGCACGCTGATGACGCGGCGGGAGGCTGCCTGGCGCGAAACGTGACCGGTACGTGCACGGGTGAACGGGGATATAAGGTGAGTGATTTGTATGTGTTTTTTATGCCTGATGACGATTATTAAAATCGAAACGTTGCATTGATTCCTGCCTCCGTGATTCTTCACCCTCCTCCGTGTGCTGCAGTTGCTGCTTCCTAGCAGCGTGAGTATTGTATTTGCCCTCTCTGTGGGGCCACTGCTGGCACCGGGACTTTACCTTTTCTATTGTGGCTGTGCCTGACCTTCTGGACTGTATATATATATATATCCACATATTTTCTGAAAGTCTTTGATTCGTAAAAGCAGATAAAAATTTTTACGCAATGCAGATTTCCTTATGCGTTTATTTTCATATTGTAGACATGAGTGAGGTATTATCAATGTAGAGAAGAGCCCAGCACGTTTCGTCTACATATATACTTCATCAGGGGTCACTGTACAAATTAACATTAATAAAGTTGTAAGTCAGACATGGGACTTCAAGATATACACAAAATATAAAATAACATTACAAAACATACATCGACAAACGAACAATGTGTAAAGATGTAAAATCAAAGAGTTATAAGGAGAGGAAAAAGCTGGAGTATTTACAGTATATACAATCTGGACAATTTAAAGGTAGATGAGGATTCAAGTAATAGATGTACAAAAAATTAACACAGTAATGACATACCAGTGATGTATAGTGGCTAGTACAAAAAGTACTGCTTCTTAAAAGGTAAAAACACACTTCATTACCAATTTGGACAAAATCAGTATTATTACAAAGGAACAGTTACTATAATGTATTTTTCCAGTTGGACACCAATATGTACAGTACCTTCATTGACGCAATGGATATGATCCTGAAGTATCATAAAAAAAGATGCTATACGGGGTATTCAATCCCCGCCATTATTTTTGACGGGGGAAATATCGGCAGGTGCAGATTGACAGAACGGGCTCAACTTTGAATCTCGACAATCTACAGCCGGTTACGCGGACATGCCCCCTTTTTGCCAATAGCGAATCGGGACATTAAAAACGGGCCAGGGTCATGGCTGTCGGGACAGATCGACAGTCTTGGCCTGGGATTGAATACCCCCTTATATATAAAATCTTTGTATATCCATACCCATAGTTGGATGGTATATGCTGAAATAGCCTAAAGTTGTGAGTCTGTCTCCTGATTACTAGATAAGTCCTGCGAGTGCCACCGCCCACTACTATATGTCTATTTGTGTATTCCTACAGATTGGAGACAATACCACACACTATGAATTGAGTGCAGAACCATCCATCTCGGATCAGGCCTGCAGTTCCAACTGGAATTCAACAGAATGTTGCATAAACTAAAGAGTTATGAGCAAAATAATATTTGTCCTCATAAACTATTGCCTAGATGTTCCAAACAGCCCATCTCAGGCATGACGGGTCCTGCACCACTCTGATTGTGTTAAGCATCTTTTTTACTTGAATATACAGTACATCTTAGACACAATGCAGTGTGTCAAAACCACTTAACAAGACTGCATTGATTATTTTTGATATGCTACTCTTGCACATTTGTCTGTAAATGACCCTGTATCGAATCTGTTCTGTTGTGCCTCATCTGCGACTTCGTACCTATTTAACACTTACTCCTATGTGGCTAAAGTCGCAGCCCAATGTATCTGGTACAGACTGAGTGGTGTTTTACTGCATTTTTAATGCGAGTAAGATGCTCATTTATATTAACAAAGTGGCTTCTCTGCAGTTCCCAGTTGAAAATGTAAAGATGCTTCATGTGAGTACCACTTTAAAGTGGCAACGTATAATTGCCACCACTTTGTAATTATTTATCCCCTAGAATGTATGGTTTTCCCAAAGGCTTTGGTATGGAACCAGAAACTGGATAGTGGCACGGAGCCTCATCAGGAGACAACATTCAGTTGAGTGAAGAAATACTGCAGACGATGAAAGTTTCCGCACTGGTGTACTGTATGCTGACTTTGACAATACCAATACCTTTTATGGAAGACTTTGAAAATTTTGAACTGTCAAAGCACAAGTGCATTATATGCAAGAGCATGTACCTGAATAATATAACCAAAGTCTTAAGGGCAGAAGGGAATCCGGCAACTACGACTTCTTCAGAATGGAACCACTGGCCCTGGCCCATGGCTGAGTATGCCAATATTCATTCAATACTCTTTTGCGGTGTTGGACTGGGGGATGCAATGATAGGGTCCCATGCTTAGGGGTATTGAAAGTCCCCAGAGGGGATGTGGACAGCTGCCATAGAGGTTTGGCTAACCATTAGAGAGTGCATGGTCTGGGCCCCATGATAAATAACTACATTAAATACTGCAAGTGCATGTTTCATAACAGCAATGCACTGTAGAAAATATACCATAGTCCTGTGTAGTATAAGGCAATATACTGTACTGTAGGTACAATTTATAATTCAAGTGCACTGTCCGGAACCTGGTCCCTAGAGAAGAAGGTAGGACTACACACAGTAAGACCTACTGGGGGTTTTCCCCTATGGACCAATCCAACCCTGCCTTGACTGTTTATAATAATTCAGTCAGCCTCAACTTTTTGCCTTTCTCTGCGCTATACTTTACAGTACCTACAGTACTGACTCCAGATCACTTGCCAATGTCTTACCCAAGTGTACAATAGACATCCTATAGAAAACCAGCACTCAGCAGTGGAGCCTAATGCTCTTTACTGGGGTCCCTGGTAAAGACTGCAAGAAAATAGAATTTTATATTGACTTATATAAATTAGAAGTCTATCTTTATTCTATTACCTGATGTTAGAGACTTGTGGCCTTTTTATCATCCCTTATGAGCCCGATACACAAGGGGGAATGGAAGTTTCTGCACCATTTCTGTAACAGGCCCATTCTTTGTTAGGGGCCTTATATTAAGCAAACTTCAAAATTGTAAAGTTCCTGGAGCCCCTCTCACATGCACTTTTCATAGGAGCTGTCCTCCCAACAGAGCAGGTATACGGTCATTAGGTCGACAAGCATTGAGTCGACACCAGTAGGTTGACAATGGTCTAGGTCGACAGGTCATTAGGTCGACATGGGCAAGGCCGACAAGGGGTTTTTCACAGTTTTTTCGAGCCGACATGTGCCGACAGGTGGTATTGCATGCCCTACCATCCGCTAGGGCATGGTGGGAGAAAAAAATAGCGTAGCGAGGCACCGCGCCCGAAGCATGGCAAGTGCAGCAAGCCATTTGAGGGGACGCGGTGCTACGTTTCAGTGTCCAGGTCGACTGTGTCGACATTCGGGTAAATAAACTGTAAAAAACCGCACTTCAGCCTTTTGACTGTCGACCTTGCCCTTGTCCACCTAATGACCTGTCGACCAAGACCCATGTCGACCTCTCTGCAGGTCAACCTAATGGTGTCGACCCAATGATTGTCGACCCACTGCAATAATGCTGAATTGCTCCAGTAATAATGTATGTTCCAGGGAAATCCTCCGTTAGTTCTTATACATTTCTAGGTTTACATTTGAACACATTAGGAGACATTTAAAAAATGTAACGGTCTTTTATTTGGAACTGTAAAGCATAACCGATAAAGCCTGAAACCAGAGGGAAAGAGGTTCAGGGGAAAGATGAGAACAAATAACTTCACAGAAAGGGTATTGGAAAAGTGGAATAGCCTTCCTTCATAGGAAGTTGAGGCTAAGGGCCAGATGTACTAAGCTTGAAAGTGATAAAATGGAAAGTGCTTAAGTGCCACCCAATCAGCTCCTAACTGCCATGTCACAGTTTGAGTTTGAAAAATGAGGTAGGAGCTAATTGGTTAGTGGTTTATAACTCTCCATTTTATCACTTTTCAAGCTTAGTACACCTGGCCCTGTACAGTCATTTACACATGCTTTCGATAGACATAAGGGTATCCTTACAAAGACCTGCCTTTGGCTGCCTTTGACACTGTTGACCACCCTCTCCTGCTCAACACCCTCCGCTCCTTTGGCACCACTGGCACGGTCTTCTCCTGGTTCACCTCATACCTCTCCGATCGCTCCTTCTCCGTCTCCACTCCGAGCTCCTCCTCTCCTACTACCCCCCAGCCAGTCGGTGTTCCCCAAGGGTCAGTCCTTGGCCCTCTCCACCACCTCTCTGGGCACCCTCATCAGCTCCTATGGTTTTCATTACCACCTTTATGCTGATGATACCCTAATCTATCTCTCCTCCCCCGACTTATCCCCATCACTCCTGTCCAAGGTCTCCGAATGCCTCACGGCCATCTCAGCCTGGATGACCCAACGCTTCCTGAAACTAAACATGGCTAAAACTGAACTTCTAATCTTCCATCCCCCGAACATCCCCTCTTCTCCCACTATCTCCATCAGCATTGGTGAAACCGAGATCACGTCCACCGACCAAACGCGCTGCCTCGGTGTCATCATTGACTCCTCCCTCTCTTTCACCCCCCACATTCGTGCTCTCTCACAGTCTTGCCGCTTTCACCTACGCAACATATCACGCATCAGACCATTCCTCTCCAGTGACGCGACCAAAATTCTCATTCACTCTCTTGTCATCTCCCGCCTTGACTACTGCAACATCCTTCTCTCTGGGCTACCTCTCACCCGCCTCGCACCTCTCCAATCCATTCTTAACGCTGCTGCTAGGCTCATCTTCCTCTCCCGCCGCTCTACCTCCGCCTCCCCCCTCTGTTTATCTCTTCACTGGCTCCCCATTCCTTTCCGAGTTCTCTTTAAACTCCTCACCACCACCTACAAGGCTCTCTCCTCCTCCACAGCTCCCTACCTCTCTTCACTGATCTCTATCCACACTCCCTCCCGTCCTCTTCGCTCCATCGCTGACCGCCGACTGACCTCTCACCTAATCACCTCCTCCCACTCCCGTGTCCAAGATTTCTCTCGCGCTGCCCCCCTGCACTGGAACAACCTCCCGCCACCCATCAGGCTATCTGATTCCCTTACCTCCTTCAAGCGCTCCCTCAAAACCCACTTTTTTCGACTAGCCTATCCCTCCTCCTAACCTCTTTTGATCCTCCTATCCTGCCTCCATTCCCCTCCGTTCCTACTTATCCTATTGTATTTCGTTCGTCCACCCACCTATTTTTAGTATGTTAACTCTTATGAGCAGGGCCCTCCTTCCTCACGTACTCACCCTACCTCATTACCTCACCTGTGCTCCTGTCCTGTTCTTCCCTTCCTCTACTTCATCTTCAGTCTCCTTGACAATTTTGACACCTACTTCCGAACTGATGTTGATTTTAGTTATACCAGCTATACCCCTATTTATACTGTATCTTTCAACACACCCTGTACGTTACCTTGTAATTTTTTTTTTTTTTGTTTGCTATGTACGGCGCTGCGGACACTTTGCGGCGCCTTATAAATAAACGTACTACTACTACTACTACTACCTAAACAACAATAATAATAATAAGTTAGTGTTCCCAACTCTTAGCATGGTCTTGCACAGGGCATAATTCTGCATTGTAATCAGTAAATCACATTAGAATTTTTATAGAAACCTACTGCAGTCATCAACAATAAGTATACAGTACTTAGACACTATAGTAAGTAACATATTCTTTAATGGAATTAGTCAGAGAAGTATAATCAAATGTGGAAATGACCATGACCAAATCAATAAAGTGATCAACTGATGCTTAAATCTGGCCATTGGCTAAGCTATTGCATACTGTATGAGAATATATTTTATAGTGCTATTATTTATGTTGCGGGTAAACGGTTCAAAACATAGAAAACTCCTTCAATAATCTATAATGAAGGTTCCACAAAATAAAATTTACACTACTTCATACTTGCATACTGTACTTTTGAAAACTAGTTTCAGGGAGATTATAGTTGGTAGTGGAATTTTGCAAAGCAGCCCATTGAGTGAGCGTGTCATGCTCCACCCTCTATTTACATATACTGTATACTGTATGGAGATATTGTGAAAAGAGGAATCTTTTAAAATGACATATATCCAAATGTACATTAGCACCAAAGGAGTTAGTAAGAGCTACTATACTTGTTACAAATGATGCTGATGATTCAATGTAAATGTATCTGTCTCCCATTCTTTTTTCCCCCAAAAATGTAACAATGTAATGTGGGCTAGGTGAAATGAGGGAGATTGCTAGACTAATGAGGGAGAGAGGGAGATTGCTGCTATTTCAGGGAGTCTCCTGCAGAATGCAGGAGGGTAGGCAACTATGCTCCATTTACCTTTGAAGAGTGCACTTGGCTTTTTGGTACTTTTCTTTTTTTAAATGCAATATTTAGTCAATGTTTACTATATACATGTTTACAATACATTTTCTTTTTTTTAAACTGTGCTCTCCATGAAATACTGTTTCCTTTTTATTTTAATGAAACCACTTGTTAATATTAACTTACCCCACTGACTAGGTTATAAGCTATCTCACGACTCACGGTCAGTGTTCTTTCTACAATTTGTTGTTATATCTCTGCTTTATGTTGGCAAAATTTCACCCACTGACCGGTGCTGCAGAGTACTGTGGAGCCTTACAAAGCAAGAACAATAATACCAATTAAAAAGAAACACAAAAACCAAACATACATACACAAACACAAATACAATATAAACACACATTAAAAGGTAACAATACCCAGTTTTTCTCATTAAATCGACAGAGTTGACATGACTTACTTTACAGACACCAACTTCACAGGGGGGGATTGAAGTGGGATTATTTCAAAACAAGTGACGCTGATTGATCCCTTCCTAACACAGAAAAATATGATTGCAGGGTAAAATGTATTAGTTTTTAAGAGACACATGTAATACCCCTGCCAGCCAATTCTACTGTATTATTGTGTTCTAGACCAACCAACAGTCATGCAGGGAAGAGAATCACACGAGCACAGCCCAATTGACCTTGAGCAACAATAGCTTTATTATTTTGTAAATCAAAGGATTTGTGCAGCTCTAGAATATGTTTGAATTGAATTATTGTTGTTGGGATTATTACAGGAAGATATTTGCCAGTCTCTAGTGGTCCTTTAAAGCCTTAATGATTAGTTTTATTTATTTGATGCATATTAAATAGAGATTTCAGCGATTATATGATTTATAAGAGAGAACTTTGGGTAATAAAAGACTTACGGCAAACAGTCAATACCTGAATATTTCTGTTGCAATGTCATTTTGTTTTGTAATTGAAAGTAGCAGTTTACCAGTATTGTTAGGCTTCAGTCATCTACCAACATCTCATGCAGCCAATGTATAGGGCTGCATGATAATGCGCCATTGCTGCAGTAACAAACTATTACAGCTCTATCAGCAGTAACCTCTAAAGGTGCCCACACACTAGAAAGATCTGTGATCTTAAGATTTATCCTAAGATTTCCCTTGAACTCCCCATCTGCCCAACACAAAAGATTTCGTTCAAAGGAGTACATTTTGACAAAAGATTTATCTTAAGATATCAGAAAAATTATAATAATGGGCTGGGCTATGTAGAAGGTAATGGGCTGGGCTATGTAAAAGGTATTGACAGCTCAGTGCACATTCTGCTCTGTCACAAGTGGATTTGGTGTATACTTGCTGAACTTTCCACTTAGCTACTGTGCTTAGTTAGAGACATGGTGGGGATCTAACCCACGACCTCAGCGCTGTGAGGCAGTAATGCTAACCATTACACTATCCGTGCTATATCTATATATATATATATATATATATATATATATATATATATATATATATATATATATATATATATATATATAGGAATACATATAACCCCTAATAATTTTATGGCACATGGAAGGAAGGACAGTATCTCTGTGCTACCAGTACAGTACTGGGAACTACAGTGTCCCAGTGCTCCTTCCCAGTCTGCACATCTATACTGTAATATAAGACATTTAACTCTAGATGTTAAACCTGTAAGTGCTGTAAGATAAAAGTTACACAGGCAACTATGCATAACCCCCTCCCAAATCAGCAGTACCTCTAAGACCCTACTCCTAGTACTGCCATCATGCACTCTGATGAGTGTGAGAATGGGGCAGTGCCATCCCAGCGCAGGCTGCATGTATACAGCATTAGCCCTGCTCGGAGTGTGGTTACCCTACTCACAAAGTGCACTCATCCCCACCAGAAGCAGCTCACCCACCCCTCCTTTGGGAAATAAAGACACCCAGAAGTAATGGAGCCCGCTTCTCCTTACTGGAGCTCGCTTCTGAAGCTTCTCCTGTCGCTTCTCCTGCTGTGTCCCCGCCGGCTCTGGCACATGTCCGGCTGTCAGCTGCCGGGGGAACACAGCTTCCGGCTTTACATGCCGCGTCAAAGCCACGCCCCCAACACATGACCAGAAATTGGTCCGAATATTTGCATATCTTCCCTGCAGCAGGGAAGATGAGCCGACGCCGCAGAAGACACACGGGGACGCGCATCGGATGGTAAGTATTAAAAATAGTTAACGATGTTCACACAAAAATCGAACGATTAATCGTTCAAAAACAATGAAATCGGACGATTAATCGTTCTAGTGTGTGGGCACCTTTACTCATCAGCGATATGCACTTACACGGATGTATAATTTATGCGTCAATGTTAAGCCATCTATTGTATGACAATTTTACTCCTGTCAATAAACTATTAATCATAACCTTTACCTAATAAACACAATGACCTATATATTTAGCGATAAAATAATTTGAAAACAAAGGCATTCTTCCATCAGCTGATCACAAGACACTAGTGGCAGCGTGTATTGTTTTTTTGATCCTTTATTTATATGGTGCCACAAGGAATTCACGGCCCCTAATTATAGAGTACATAAACAATTAAACAAAACAGTGACTAACAGCTGAATACAGTAGAGGACAAGTACAGGGTATATATCCGTAGCTGCATTAGCTGAGGGCAATGGAATAAGCAAGGGCGTAACTACCATAGGTGCAAGGGGTGCAGCTGCTATGGGGCCCAGAGCTGAAGGGGGCCCATCTTTACTGTTTTAAGTAATGTTTTACACACATTTAACACCATCAGTTTCTAAATAGGGGACCCTTAAAAACTTTTGCTATGGGGCCTGCGAATATCTAGTTACACCTCTGGGAATAAGTATTAGCGTGACAGAAAACTGCATTACTTGGTGCAATCAAAGTAGTGTTCATTCTAGCACCCGCGATCTTTGAATACCCATGCAGTTCCTCTTCCCTGCCTGGGGTGTTGCTGTCTGCTTTAGTGCTTCTAGCACAGTGTGGTCTGTATATCAGCACTGATATGCAAACCAGACCTGTCCTAAAAATACCACAGCAGACAGTGACACCCCAGGCAGGGAAGAGGAAATGCATTGGTTTTCAAAGATTGCAGGTGCTAGAATGAACACTAAATCAAAATAGGGTTTAAGTAAGAGAAGGATAAGCACATGAGGGAAGAGGGCCCTGCTTATGCGTTCTGACATTTGCTATCTCCCTGTGTTGTGACACTCACCTACCTTTTATCAATACCAAGAAACCACCTCCTGTGCTGATGATAATCCTTATCCCCCACAGCAATATGACCACCTGTTAACTGCGTTCGCCACCAGCAAACTGACCACCGAAAAGCAAAACAGCTATGTCACAAACACATACACACCCCCTCCTTCATATACAAACTGTCTGGCCTATTGAAAGCAACTGAACACAATCATATGGGACGTATCTATAAATTCATATGACTCACATAGCCACCATGCAACCAAACATACTTTGAAATACAGTAGATGCCACACACCTTCCATTGAACACCCCAAACCCATTTATCTAGGCATCACTCCTAACCATTTCATTGCTACCTCTATTCAATGATCCCTAAACTTAATAAAAACTACCCCAATTGCTATATCAGCTAACCTAATTAACTATCACCAAGGTGCACCACAAGCCTCAATACTCAGCAGCTGCACACAGACATAGGATGCAACCATATCAGCTCATACCATTACTTCCCAGCCAACACAAAGTCCAAGCACCTAAAATGATGGGTCCAAGCCTAAACCAAAACACAATAGCCAAATTTTGCCCCCAAAAAACAACCAAACCACCTCACACCATTGAAGTACACCTGAAACAAGTAAGTAAACAAAACATCAACTAAAACAACCCAGCAATACCAGATAACCAACTAAACAACTAGAAAAAGACTGTAGGTCAGAAATGCTCAAAACCCATTGACATCACAGACAATATAGGAAACCACAGAAGGGGAGAGGGTGCCAAGCAACCGATTTTAAAGTGGAATATACCTTTAAAAGATCTGGAAAGTGATAACGAATTAGATGTGGCTACTAGCACATGCCATGGCACTTGCACCACACTTCAGCACAAACTGCAAACATAGGGCCCGATTCTGCTTAACTCATATTGTTGTGAGTTTGGCCCCGTTCCGATGTTTTGGGGACTGCTCATACGCATGTGCTGTTATGTGCGAATGACTTTGGTTTCTTGCATAGTCGCTGAGCTTTTTCGCAATCAGGGGGTGGACAGGGAATGGACAGGGGCAGGCACATGGGAACGTCCAGCGTTACCTGGGCATGCCCACAAAAACGTGAGTGTGTCCAGGAAAACGCTGTGTGTCCCCATGCAAATGCAGACAGGCCACTGTCTGCCAGGGGTGGTCGGCTGACATCGCATGATATCAGTGCCCGCCCCATCTTCGTCCCAGATGCTCGCAAAACATAAGTCAGTCTAGGATCACTTATATTTGCAAATGGGTGCCACAATCATTCGATGATAGTCGACCAATGTATGATTGGGAGCGTGCACATCAATTTGCATGCAAATGCTGGCAAACGTACGGGAAAGGGGCCATACATTTGTACAGCTGGGGGGGAGGCAGTTGATATGTGGGGGCGGGATAAAGCGTTTTGTTGGAGTGGTCTGGACAAAGCAGGCATTTTCAAAACTGCAACTGAGTCTGAATCAGGCCCTAGATGCACCCTAGCCCCAAGATAAACCACCACTGCCAGAACCACTGCTGATGAGTCTCAAAAAACCTATATAATTACGTACAATCAGAGGTGATAAGAGAGGGGGTGAGGGTCAGGGCCGGTGCAAGGCATCTAGATGCAGAGCTGCCCATCTCCCCCTCCCCCCCCCCAGCTACTGTACATGGTTATCTGAAGCAATCACGGGGGGTGTAGTCTTCTGTCAGCCAAATATCAGCTGCAGCAGCAGTTCTGCACCGGGAGCCAGCTGTAATGTCTTCCTCCCCATTTCCTGGAACAGCTAGTCAAATACACACATCTCTAGGGGGGTTTGGTTCTCCACAGAGGCATGGGCACAGCAGAGTATAGGGCTGGGCCGGTGTTCCTAATCCTCGGCAGCATCATCAGCATGGCCTCCCTTGCCTAGGGCGTTCGTGGCTCTGCTAAGCGGCCGGATCTCAATGAGTGTACCCGCTGGGGGGTAATATGAAACAATCATGCTCCAGGTAGTACTCACAGGGGGGATCGGGAATATGCAGCAATTGGGTATGGTCATGTGTGGCACACTTCTGCTGTGTGCAATCATGGAGGGGGGCGGGGAGGTTTTACTTTAATTGGTGTCAGTGTCTGAGTTCCAGCTCCTGGGCTGGTCACACCCAGGGGACTGCTTCATCCCTGCACATCGAGAAAGAAGAGGAGGTGCTCAACTCAATGTACAGTACATTGCAGTGTGTGGTACTGCCCTTCAGTGTCCGGCGACCATAGGCAAATGCCTAAAGCTGCCTAGTGGTGGCACCGGCCCTGGAGAGGGTACTAATTACTCGGGCCCAGGTTTGATAGAGGGGCCCAGTGCGCCCTCATTAATTGGCAGCAACAGCTATAGCACTTCTTCTCTACCCAGAACATGTTGCTCTGTGCTAGGCTTTATGTATTTGGTACTTCTTTACTTTCGCTACTTCCGGGTTACGCTCGCCACAAACTAAGTAAAATAAACGAAGTTAACGCCATGCCAACATGGATAGTTCATACCTCCACTATCCATGTTAGCATGGAGTTGATTTTAATTAGCGTGGCGAGCGTAGCGAGCCACCGAGCCCGCAGCGTGGGCGAGCGAAGCGAGCCCCGCAAGGGGACGCTGGCGCCGTGAAAGTAAAGAAGTACCATGTATTTTATTCTACACCTCCCATAATAATGCCACACCCCCTAACATTACCTGGCCTGGCCGGGTTCTCTACTGACTTGTGTACAGTATCTGTACGGATACAAACGGATACCTCCTACTTCCATGTGTACAATTTTACTGTTTCCAAAATTACCCATACGACAGTAACACAGGTGTCCTAAGGCGAGCTCAGGGAGGACAGAATCCTCCCATGGAGCAGAAGGGCTCTCTGTTCAGGGAACCCTCCCGTTTTTGGTGACAGTCTTGTGTCCTGTCCGGGGCCAGCAGTGTCACACGGCGGGGTTGGGGGAGGGGGGGGGGGTCTAGGACAGGTGAGAGACCCCCTACTCGTTAATGCAAAGCGGGGATTAGACACTGTGCACATGCGCACAGTATCTATTTAGAGAGGCAGAGTGGCTGGGGGCATGGCCAGTAGCTTACACAGCGCTGGCCATGCCCCTGTAGTGAAGGAACATCTACTGTATCTATCTATCTATCTTTTAAAGTACAATGTATCTTTTTCTTAACTTGTAGTTATAACTTGTCTGTGAAATTTCCCCACTTCACAACAACAATCCATTTGCCAAGTGTCACCTGCTCTCCTTGACCTTCTGTTCCTTTCTGTGGTGTGAAAAATGAATAGTTTCCATATGCAACCAATAAACAACCACAGCTTTTAGTGTCTGCAGCCGCCTTCCCCAGTCTTTCAATTAAGGTTCTAGTCGCCTGTAGCTCATCTCGCTGCATGGGAAGCCGTCTGCATGTTTGTGCTCAGTATGGGAACTCAATTGCTGAGGAGAATGTTAGGAAATGCACAACAAAGTCACAGCTCTGTATCCATGCTCGCATTCTGTTATGGCCTAACTTAATCATTGCAATTATACTGTATGAGCGTGTGGAGAGGAATGATGAAAAACCGCTATTGTCAGGAGCACATAGTTGCTAACATTTTAAAATAGTTTCCAGGGACACTTTGGTGATGAATGCATCTCAGTATGTTGTGCGTGGTACAGTCTTGGCAGACATTTGAGGGCTAGAATCCACAAACTGGTAAGGAATGCTAAATGAACTTGGTAATAACATTATGTATTTATTAACATTTATTTATTTAGCGCACACATATTCCGCAGCGCTTTACAGAGAATATTTGAACATTCACATCAGTCCCTGCCCCAGTGGAGCTTACAATCTATATTCCCTACCACATGTACACGCACACACACACATTATAGGGTTAATTTTGTTGGGAGCCAATTAACCTACCAGTATATTTTTGAAATGTGGGAGGAAACCGGAGTACCCGGAGGAAACCCATGCAAGTACGGGGAGAATATACAAACTCTGCACAGTGTCTGTGTGTCACTGAAACACTGCCACCTGTTGGCAGCAAAGTGAAACTACATCTGTTTCTCTGTCTCACATTAGCTACCTTACTAGCTTTCGAAGTGTTTGTAGGAGGGACAAAATGCTCTGAATATATGATTGGTATTATCTATCTTGAACTATTTCATTTATAATAAAGGAATTTCACACAGGTGACTGCAATCATAAATGATGAGGAAAGTCCAGGTAGAGAGCATTTTGTCCCTCCTGGAATGTGTCATGTTGGGAGGTATGGATTTTGTATATTAAATTTAAATTGCTGGAGTATATTAGATTTAAAGCAATAGTGTAATAATGCCTGAGTACCGGTCACAGCTCCACCTAAGTGAGAGACATAGATTTTATAGTTCAAAGACAAATGAAACAACCGTAAAATACACATAGAAAAATAAAATCTATATCATCTATCTGGTCACCTGCAAGAATAGCTGCGGCCTCTGTGCTACTTACATACTGTATATGGACAGGGATCAGGAGAGCTAGTGGTGTCACTGTGCTCTGGCCCTGGCCCTGACAGTGGTGGCAGGGGTACAATATCCCCCCTTAATCAGGCTATAACTTAACTGAGGTGAAAATATTTCTATTTTTACTTCTACTGTGCCAGAACGATGAACTGTGTGTGGTATAGAAGATGTACATGATTTAGGTCAACACCAAATGTTTGACATGCATTAGGCCAAAGGTAAAATAAAGATTCAAAAGTATAAGGTCGACAATGGTTAAGGTTGTCACATCCAAAAATGTTGACATGGTTAAAAGATCAACATACAGATGGAGCCCCTCTCATTCACTGCAAGCACTCACCAGAATGTCCCCACTGGTGAGCACTGGCAGAGAGGGACTCCATTAGACTGGGACTCGCGAACCTCTCACATGCACGCGCGTATCAGTCATTTGACGGCTGGGCATCTCCACTTTAGAAGGATGGGCAGGGTTAAAGGTGGGGGGGTTCAGGGAGGTGATGGGGACCGCCTCCAGAGAGGGGGCAGACGGCAACGGGGTGCTCCGTTGGAACGGTGCGTGCGAGTGTCTTGTGCGTGCATGCCCCCTTCCGATGGATGGCGCATGCCCACTTCCAATAGGCTGGCTCCAACTGCACAAATGGTTGACATGTTTTTTTTTTCAGTTTTTAGTAGTATATGACTACGTTAAGTAAAAACATATATGCATACCTCCCAACATGACCCTCTCCAGTAGGGACAGTATGCTCTATTTCTGGACTTCCCTCTTAATGTATGATTGCCATCACCTGTTTTAAACAGGTAAATGGGTAAGAAAGGTGTTCCACAGAGGTGATAGCAATCATACATTAAGAGGGAAGTCCAGGAACAGAGCATTGTGTCCCTCCTGGAGAAGGTCATGTTGCGAAGAATGATTAAATGTGTATGCACTTTGCTGAATATCAGCGTCGACGGAGGTCACGTAGTATCATGCCTCCCAACATGACCCTCTCCAGGAGGGACACAATGCTCTGCTCCTGAACTTCCCTCTTAATGTATGATTGCCATCACCTGTTTTGAACAGGTTGTCTAATAAGAAAAGTGTGTCACCACAGGTGATGGCAATGATCCATTAAGAGGAAAGTCCAGGAGAAGAGTGATGTGTCCCTCCTGGAGAGGGTCATGTTGGGAGGTATGATAAATGCTTGCAGGCTCGCTTCAATCACCAATCACTTTGGGCGAGTTGGCTTCCACTGCTACCGCTTCACAGGTTACTACAGATTTCCTAATTGTTGTCCACCTGGATAGTACAGTAAGTCAAGCAAATGTTGGAAAACATGTAAAAAATCAAAACAAAAATGTACAGTATCAACGATTTCTGCATCGGCCATTGTCATATTGACCTTTTAAACTGGTCAACCTTTTGAACCTTCTAAATGTAACCACTTTTTACAATTCATCTGTCGACCTTTTATTATTATACCTAATGCATGTTTATCTATCATCTGGATACCAATTCATTTTTTTATATTTGTTTATTTATTAACAGTTTCTTATATAGCAAAGCAAATTGTGTTGCGTTTTATGTAATGGAGGTACGAGCAGATATGGACTAGGGATGGGTCGGAGAGTTTGTGGGCTAAAACCAGTTACAGCTCAAAGTGAAAATACATTGCAGAAGCCGTCATTTTTAAATGACTAGTCTATTGCGTAAAGGGCCTTCAGATTGCAATGGTTCTTGTTGGGGCTGTATGATATCGTGACCCAGCAATGTTGGTTAGGGCTCAAAAAGTGGACAAAAGGTGTGAAGATAAAATAAGTGAGGATATGTTTGGAGTTTACTATGGGGATGTGATTTATATAACTTTTTACACAGGGCCTAATTTAGCTTGGCTCACTAATGTGGGAATTTGTAGTGGACTGTGAGGAGAAAGCTTCTGTCAAGACATTAAGAGAAAATGCCTCATACTAAATTGTGAGAGAATTACAAATGGATCACCATAGTCCATTACTGTCAACAAGAGCCATTCCAAGGGGGACAGGATGCTGTGTTTCTGGACCTGCCTCTTAATGTATGACTACCATGTTAATGGATAAGAAAGGTTTTTCAACACAGGTGATGGCAATCATAAATTAAAAGGAAAGTCAAGGTATAGATCATTCAGTCCCTCCTGGAGAGGGTCATGTTGAAAGGTATAGGTCACTGATCAATATCCATTTGCAAATCTATAACGAATTTCCAAGCCATCGAAGAGTTTTTGCCGTCTGTGCGATTGTGAGAATGTCTGAGGCTACCACTCATCTGTGACTGAGACAGGGTGGAAGTTGTCAGCACTCACCTTGCAGTCGCTTCTCAAAATTGCCTCAGCATGCCTTTTTTTTAAAGACACACCCAGAAAACATCAGGTTTCCACCCCAAATACCGGCTCCCTGTCAGACAAACAGTGGCATTACTGTGTTTACAATCCATACACATTTTTAGTCACCAATCCCCTCGCACTTGCACAATGCATACTGTATGGAAACGCAGTCTTTTCATAATCACTCGATTTGAAAAGTCTCTGAATAACAAGCCATGCTGAATAAGGCCCAAAGTGCACAGCTTCAAATTGTTCCCACTTGCTTGCAGACCTATATGCATACAGTAGGTTGTGCACTTGCAGCATCTCTGTAAATGGTAATGAATGCAATACTGTAACAGGTATGTATTAATGTCTACAATACTCCTATAAATGCTGCTAAGAACTATAGTTTTAGACAGAGAGAGGGAGGGGCAGAGAGAGAAGGATCCCAGAGTGCTTCCATGGTCGGATTATTGTGCCCTTAAACTAGAACAATAAAATTAGGTAATAAAATTGAGCAGCATGTATATAAAATTACTGGAACGTATCTCCCCCACTATGCCCCTGCCTCTGGAGAGAGATAAATCATTCATTTCCCTGCGTTGGAGTGACCGCTTGACTTGCTTGTGGCTTTAATTCACTCTGCAAGCTGTTGTGGATAAATCATGCTTAATACTTCTGGGAGAGATATTGTCTATATACATATCTGTATCTGTCAGGAGAAGGTGTATTGGTGGCTGCATATGACGAGCGGGAGACATGAGTTATAGGTGTCTGCTTTAATTATTATGGCCCAGGGCATGTCTGCCTGATTCTTGCTTGTGATTGTTAAACTTTACATTTGGAGTGCATAGGCTTGGTGCTATGAATGAGATGCTTGTGGGTTATTGTATACATATTAAATACTGTAGAAATCTCTGTGTTTTATCATGCTTTATCTCAATAGCTTTCAGCCCATGGCACAGAAATCTTATGCTTGTGATAGAAATATGGTGGTAGTTGAGTTACATTTCTATGTTCCTCCTGTGGCTGGGTGTCTTTACTGGGCTTTAATTTACTATGATGATTCTAATGCGGGGTACACACCAGGACGACCCGCTCACGATGCACATCGTGAGCGGGTCGTCAGTGTCTCGTCCGACCCGCTCACGATGACGCGGGAGGGCACGACCCGCTCACGATGTGCACCGTGAGCGGGTCCGATCCGATGGCGACCCGCACCCGGTTCTATGGTCGTCATTGAGATCCTACCTGCAGCAGGTAGGATCTCAATAACGACCGACCGACCCGCGGGACCGCGCATCGGATCGGAATCGCTCCACACCAGGTCAGAAAAGGGCCCAATCAGCACACAATCTACATCCGATTGATCGGAATTGGATCTAGATTGTGCTGATCGGGCCCTAGTCGTCCTGGTGTGTACCTAGCATAACACATAACTAGTGGTTCATATGCAGCAGCGGCTCGTACCTTATTGGGGGAGGGGGACTGCCTCTGGCCGCAGCGGGGGTGCCGCGATTCAGGCACCCCCATCCCTCTGTCGCCGCCGCTGCAGCTGCCGCCTCTTCTGTCCTGGTCCCGGCGCAGTACACACGTGTACTGCCAACTTCTATGGGCTGCTTGGGCAACAGCCCATAGAAGCAATCTAAGCTGGAGCACAAATGAAACAATGTCTTAGCATACACATTATTTTGAATACGTCACTATTTCAACTATCATGATCAGAGGCTTACAACAAAGGCTGCCTGGATTTAGCAGTAGCAACACTGGTGCCATGTTTCTCTACGTACATGATCACAGGCAGAAAGCAGAAACAGGCCCTGAAAATGTGCTCGACAGGTCTGTGTCAAGGACGTTTTCACTGCCATTCCCCCGTTCCTTCCTGTCAATTAGTATGCGAATAAATCTTCACTGTGAGTGGCATCACAAAAGTGTCTTGGCACTAGTGCAGTGCAGTGCATGAGCAGGCTTCCGATAAATTGCACAGTTGCGTGAACATCAGCATTTTGTAAAAATTCTGAATCAGGCCCAATATTTAGTTATTCCTCTATAGCAGGCATGACCAAACTATGGCCCTCCAGCTGTTGTGAAACTACAAGTCCCATCATGCCTTGCCACAGTTTTGCTATTAGGGAATGCTAAAACTATGGCAAGGCATGCTGGGATGTGTAGTTTCATAACAGCTGGAGGGCCACCGTTTGGACATGCCTGCTCTATATCATTCTGATCCAAAACTACAATATCCTTAAACTCAACCCTTTTTCAAACACTGATGCACTTACATCTATTAGATAGACAGATGTGTCTGTTTCACTGTTCAACATCAGGAATGGACTGGATGCTTCAGATGAGTTGCAATTATAAAATGTACATTACTATATGTTTTTGCTTTTATTATTATTGTACAGTGCCCATTAAGTCATTCTTCACAATTTGCTACTTAATTCTAACTTAATTATGTAACGTTGACAACAGGTTTATGAAACATCAATCAAATGGAGCTAAAAATAAAAACACAATTTACAAAGAAAATATTGTGCCTTGTACTTGTCAGTAAAACATGACATTTTAAATCACATTTCTAGGTTTCAGGGCATTTTCTATCGGTCAGAGTATATGTGCAGTGAGTTAATTATGTTAATTTATATTTTGTCCATTGTGTGTTTGAAAGCAATCCTAAAGGCATAGTTTGTTTATTACGGAAGTGTTTATTGAGAAAAGTAGTGATAATATGGCAATCATCTCATTAAAATATAACTGAACACTTGCCAACCGTGAAAACAATATACAGGACATTCGCTGTGCAAGAGAATCTGTAGTGTATTTACTGTGCTCAAAAAATACTTGTGGAATCACTGGGAGGCTCAACAGGGCCGGCTCTACCATTAGGCAGCTTTAGGCAGCTGCCTAGGGTGCCAGGATCCAGGGGGAGGGGAGGGGGGACACCACCAAGTCTGCCTATAAAAAAATCATGGCTGTCTATGAGGAATGTGTAACTTCTAAGACCTCACCACCATAATTTTCCTTGAGGCATACATTCCTACTTTACTGCTCCCTCCTCCTTGTACTCTATTGTGGGTGTCAAAGGGAGGCCTACAGGGAAAGCAGGGGACTTGTCCATCTTCCCGGGAAGGGCTGGGAGGACCAAATTATTTTGGGAGCCTCTTTTGTTTTGGGAGGGGGGGGGGGGGGGGGCTGCAGTAGGTTAAAGTTTTACCTAGGGTGCTGAGCAGCCTTACACCGGCCCTGAGGCTCACGAATATTGAGTCCCACACTTGGCACCCTGGTAGGGTGGGCAAGCCTCCCGCATGTCTGTGGAACATACCCCCCCCCCCTCTTTGAAAATACTGTCTCTGTTGGTACAAATTGAGCCACGAAAAGTGAGAATACTATAATGCTGGCGGGGCTTGATGATGTCAAGCTCCACCCTAGAATGTATATTATGTCCGTAAATTTCAACTAATAGTGATTCTGAAATATATTCTACCGTGATTACAAAATTAGTCATAGGGGTGCTACCACTGAAGGTATATAAAATTAAAAGACCAAATAAATTTCTATTGTACAGTATGATGTTCAATTTGATTGTGTCAGTTTGTAAATACATAACATCCATTATAGAGTAGTGGATTTTGGTGCTGTCTTTCCTGTATTGCACTCCAGGCACTAGGACCAGGTACAGGCAGGAGGTGCTACCTCCAACCCAGTTGACGTCATGATGCATTTGCTGCCTGGGTTGTGCCACTGTGTAGAGTAAACTATGCTGTGCGGACACACATTACTTAGCTCCTATAAGTGTTAGCCTGTACCGCTGTGATAGCCACTGTAGTGTGCCGAGATGTACGTTGACACCTGTGTTTTGGTTTTGGATCTGGATTCATCTTTATGTTTTGGTTTTGCAAAACCATCCTCAAGTGTTTTGGATCAGCTAAAATCAAGTAATTTGTGCCTGTTTTTGTTGCTGTAGTATTATTCACCTCAATAACATAACTTAATAACAGTTACAGTAGCATCATCACATAATATTAACTCAACACAATGGAATCCACCATTACATTCTCTGTAGTACTTTGATTTATTTTTCAGGAATATGTTGTTTATTTCTACAAAAAGGAAGATAATTGGGTCATGTGCTTATTATCTCTTAATGATTTATATTCTAACTCGTAGATTAGATGGAGCCATTCCTATGGTTGGTGGACTGCGCATTCCCATGGGATTGCGGGTGGGACGAGGTGTGCTGGGCAGCTGAGGTCACATGACGTCAGGCGCTCAACCTGTTTTCTTCCTGCTGCCCCCAAATATAAGTCAGTCCCAACTATGTTTGCAAGGGCAGGGGAAATCATTCGATGGTCGCAGACCATCGGAAGATTTCCCCTGCTGCGGGCACATGACCTTAGTGAAACATCCCCTCGCATGGTTGCTAGGGGAAACTGGGGCAGCGTGCATTCGTGCGACGTTACAAGGACTTGGTAAGCGGAAAGTTCACAGCGTACTGAGTCAACCAGAATGATCACCTTAGTCATTAGTTCCACACGGCCGCCAAACTCGTAGTCTATTATATTTGACCTTAAGTCTTTCATATGTCACAAAATGGGTCTTAAAGCCTCTAAATGCAGACTTAGACAGTAGTGTGCAGTACAAGTGTAATAAAAGGAGCGAATCAGCTTCAACAGACACTTACCGGAAATATTGCTGCTATATATGGACTCAGGAGACATGACGCATTTCAGTTGCAATCAAGAATAATTTTTTGAAGATACAGCTCATTGCCATTAGTAACCCACAAAACAAACATTCAATAGCAAGTTTGTAGAGGCCAATATCAATTCAATGCTAGCAACTATATGTCCTAGAGACACAGAAGAACATTGTGTAAGGGCTGCTTCTGAAACAAGCCAATCTATGCAGCTGCGGCACGGGCATATAAAGTCGGTCACCTGGGGTATGATAAGATCCAAAAAATTTCAGGTGTGAAACTGATGGAGTGTTTAAAGAATTACCATTCAACAGTTCTGCATGTACAGATACTGACAGTAGGTGTTCCAGTAGTTTCCCAATCGGAGACACACATGCACACTAGGGAATAGCTGTGTAGCAGCATTTACACAAAGTCGTAGAAGTAACCAGCAAAAAACACATACATAGTTCACCTGTAAAAAGCAATGTTTTTTTTACACTTTTACATGTATCAGCCCGGCGTCCACAGCCCACGGATACCGGGGACAGCCCCGGGCTTCAGCCCTGGATAGGTGAAGCTTGGGGTGGACTCCTTTATTGGCTGACCAGCCACGGTGAGCATGATAAAGCTGGGGGACCATAAAAAGTGTCCCCTGGCTGTGGCATGACTTCGCGGGCTGTTGTAGCCCGGTGCTGGTTCCAAAATACGGGGAACACACAATATTTTTGTCCAACCTATTTTTGGAACCAGGACCTGTCCAAGAGTCCGGGGCAGGTTTCAGAAATACGGGGGGACCCCTATGCTATTTGTGCCCCATATTTTTGGAACCAGGTCCGGCTCATGAGCCCGGGGCTGGTTATGGAGTTATTTCGGAACATGCGATAAAAGCGCATCCTATTAAATGTAACCCCATGTGTCTTGTACTTGTAAAGAATAGGGTGGACATGGGTTTTTCTAAATATTGGAAAGAGTGTCTAGGTGAAACCAAATAGAGGATTGTATTTTCAATTGAATATCATTTTAACATCTTTAATTCATCCACATGTATGGCCGGTGCTACATTGTAACACATCTTTCCCTTCTGTAACTCTAAGCATCTGTTCAATTGTGCTGAAACAGAACATCAGTTGTGTTTGTGGAATAGTAACACAATTAACCAAGTACCATGTGTCACACTTTCAAAGGCAAGAGGAGAAAAAACAATGCAGCAGCTTTGTTGGATTTTTTTGTGCTCTAAAGAAGGAAAAATATTTTTGATAACACACATTAAATAAGTCTTAAACAATCTATCATTAATATTATTAGCACTATTGTTTAATCACTCACAGCAATGCACAGCATGCAAAAATCAGTGTCATGCAAGAAACAATGACATGAGTACAGAACATAAAATAAGGGTGGCCAATTGTAATAGTATACATTAACCCCTTACCGACGCAGCCTGTTTTTGCCTTCCTGACAGAGGCCTTTTTTTCAAATCTGACAGGTATCACTTAAGTGGGGATAACTTTTTTTGGCTTTTACTTATCCCAGTGATTTTGAGATTGTTTTCCCGTGACACATTGTACTTTAAGTTAGTGATAAATTTTGGTCGATACAGTTTTTTTTTTTTGTGAAAAATACCAAAATGTCGTAAAAAAATTGAACATTTTGCAATTTGCTAAATGTTACATTTTCTGCTTGTGAGACAAATAATCATACCACTCAAAATAGTTAATAACTAACAAAGACCATATCTATACTTTATTATTACATCATTATTTCAACCTGTTTTTATTTTTTTGGACACAGCAGAGTCAAAATTATGCACATCACACAGTAAACGCTGCTTTTGGCTGTTCACGTTTGAACAGCCAATCGCAGCGATCGCCCATGGCGGGGGGCATCACTGCCCCCCCTGGGCAATGAGGGAAGATGTCTGCTGTCAGGGACAGCAGACATCGTCCCTCTGTCACCGCGTCTTTAGACGCGGTGACACTTTGAAGTCATGACGTACATTTACGTCATGTGTCGGGAAGTACATCCCGACCATGACGTAAATGTAGGTCAAATGTCGGGAAGGGGTTAAATGATGAACAAACTTGGATTTTGGGACGGCAGATGTTGGGTGAATCAAGTACTTTTAAGTATATTTCAGAAAACAATTGTGGCTTTGTAGGCTGACAAGGGGCCTCATTCAAACTTAATCGCAGAGCAAAATTGTTCTCAAAATGGACAAGCCATGTCTACTGCAGGTGGGGCAGATTTAACATGTGCAGAGAGAGTGGGTGGGTTATATTGTTTCTGTGCAGGGTAAATACTGGCTGCTTTACAGTATTTTTACACTGCAATTAAGATTTCAGTTTGAAAACACCTCACCCAAATGTAACTCTCTCTGCACGTTACATCTGCCCCACCTGCAGTGCAGCATGGTTTTGTCCATTTTGAGAACAAATTTGGTGTGGTATCGAATTCCATCTGTACACAGCAGAAGTTGGAGTGTGTGAGGAGAAGATAGGAGATGAAAACTCTAAGTAAGGGTTCCTATAGAGCAGGCATGTCCAAACTATGGCCCTCCAGCTGTTGTGAAACTACAAGTCCCATCATGCCTTGCCACTGATTTGTTAATAAGAAATTCTAAAACTATGAAAATGCATGCTGGGAGGTGTAGCTTCACAACAGCTGGAGGGCCATAGTTTGGACAAGCCTGATATAGAGAAAGGTAGCAGGGTATTGTTGTAGGATTTTTAGGCAAAGTAAATATTTTTATTTCAACTCTGCAGGGCATGGGTATTTCCACAGAGCAGTCATTTTTAGGATGGATTAAAGTGGAATAAACAGGTGAAAGGAATGTCAACTGGAAGACAGTTACTTTAGTTATATGATGATAAGGAAATGAATTAGCAAATGGATCAAATCTTAGAAAGAGCCATGTTCTGTTGTTGAGTTTTTGCATTCATTGTTCAATGCATACACAAATGATGAAAAGTAAATGTTACAATCTATCTTAATGGGGACCCTCTCTATCAATACTATGCTTCTTAAGGTGGCAGAAATCCATGTGTGATTCTCTTATCCATCATCCACAGCATTTAGCAAATGTTGGGAAGCAGAAGTCAATGGGTGAGATTTAATAGGATGAGAGATTCAGAAAGTGAGAGATTTGGGAAGAAATCTCCAATTTTTTTTTAAAGCAGCAATCATTTACACTGCAACACCAGTTTGATTTTGCAGTATAAATGATTGCCGCTTTAAAAAAGCTGGAGATTTCTTCCCAAATCTCTCACTTTCTGAATCTCTCATCCTATTAAATCTCACCCACTGTGTACAATCAATGATCTTCATTTTATTTGATTATGGAGTACTCTGTTACTCAACACCTGTTCACTGTCCTATATACAAAGAAGGAATGGCAGAAGTCACACTATTCCATTTATTTTTTTCACACCTTTTTCTTTCCACTCTGGTGGATATTGTAACCAGCTGCCTTCTGTATAGGCTTATCCTTAAATTAGTTATAATGCACCTGGAAAATAGCTTAACACTCTCTTGACTTCTTAGTGCAGGCATGTCCAAACTGTGGCCCTCCAGCTGTGAAACAACACATCCCAGCATGCTTTGACATAATTTTAGCGGGTGTGGTATAAATTCCAGACGGTCGGGATTCCGACAGTCATTAGTCAGACGTCGGAATCCCGACTGCACAGCGGGGAGGCGTGGGATTCTCGGGATTCCGACGTCGGAGGAATGACTGTCGGAATCCCGTCTGTCGGGGAGGCGTCCGGCACCCAATTTTAGCATTCCCTAAGAGCCTAATAGCAAAACTGTGGCAAGACTTGTAGTTTCATGACAGCTGGAGGGCCATAGTTTGGACATGCCTGTCTTAGTGCAAAAATCACTCACACTGGGGTAAATTTATTAAGATGGGATGTTGCCCATAGAAACATCCTATCCCAATATTTATTTAGCACCTTCTAGAAGATAATTTATAGAAACTGATTCTTTGCTATGGACAACATCCCATTTTCAATCAAGCTCCCATCTTAGTAATTTACCATACTGAGTCTGAGGTGTGACTACTGTATTTTTTATTATGTGTATTTGTTCATTGACAACCTTTTTTCACTATTCTGTAACTCAGGGGCAGATTTATTAAGCTTGGAGAAGAGATAAACTGGAGATAAAGCGGAAAAAAGGTAAAAGGAGATAATGCACCAGCCAATCAGCTGTGTTTGAAAAAGACAGTTGGGAGTTGATTGGCTGGTGCTTTATCTCCTTTTACCTTTTCTCCGCTTTATCTCCAGTTTATCTTTTCTCCAAGCTTAATAAATCTGCCCCTTATAGATTGTCTTTATTAATTGTTAGATCTTCCTACTTATTTTTTTAAAATAGATACTTATTAATAACAATTAAAGTTATATTTTAGCTAATTTTAGATTTTCAATTCAAGTGCGTCCTCAAAAAGTGAGTACTGTGATTCTATTTGTTTGTCATTGATAATATGTAATTGAGAAGGAAAAAAAAACTCTATCATCTATCATCCAGTAATTTGTGTGATTAAGATGTTTATAATTATGTCAGTTATGAGGCATGTCATGTGGAGAGGATGTATCTTCTGCTTAATATAGGTAACATTTATGAGTAACATTGGGGCAGCATGGATGGTGTAATGGTTATTATTACAGCCTCATGGCACTGAGGTCATGGGTTTGATTCCCACTGTGGCCCAACCGTGTAGAGTTTGTATATTCTCCCTATGCTTGTCTGGTTTTCCTCTGGGTACTGCGGTTTCCTCCCACAATATAAAAATATAATGTTAGGTCAATTTGCTCCTAAAAGAAAAAATGACCCTAGAATGTCTGTGTGTGCGTGTACATGTTGTAGGGAATATAGATTGTAAGCTCCACTGGGGCAGGGGCTGATGTGAATGTTCAAATATTCTCTGCAAATGTGCTGCAGAATATATGCGTGCTATATAAATAACTGATAATATATATATATATATATATATATATATACAGTGGTCGAAGTGGGGCGGTATACGGGGGTATGGCATACCCCCACTTTAATCTGAAGATAAAAAAAAAAAAGTTTTTTTCCCCCTCAGGATGCTCTCTGATCACTAAGCAGCACATATTGTGCTTTTGTAATACCCCTGTACAACGGGGCAGTCTGGCAGGGGACGTTGATTGACAGGGGGGTGTCTGAAGGTGCGCACTATATTCACTCTTTACTTTTCCATACCCCCACTTCAAAATTTCCATACCCCCACTTCAAAATTTCCACTTCGACCACTGTATATATATATATATATATTCAAGCTTTTGCCGACAACGTATTTCCAAATCTAACAACCAACTACAAAATTCCAGATTGGCTGTGCGAACTTGCAGTTTTGGCACCAAAAAATGATGATATCAACAAGCTCAATGAGCAAATTCAATTGAAACTGCCCGGCAAAACATTCAAATACAAATCGATCGACACAGTAATGGACGAAGAACAAGCCATCAATTATCCGATTGAATTTTTGAATTCATTGGAACCATCCGGAATGCCACTGAACGTTTCAACATTGAAGGTTGGATCACCTGTGATACTTATTTGCAACTTAAACGCACCAAAGTTGTGCAACGGAACCAGATATCTGGTAAAACTATAGATATCTGGTAAAACTTTGTCACATGACCACCCCCATCCATTCACCAGAAGTCATCTGGCTATAGATAATTAGTGCTTCCCTTGCGAAGCCGGGGTGGGTCGCTAGTAAATAATAAAAGAGCAACACATGATAACAATACTATGCTATGCAAATGTAATATAAAAGTACAGGTGATAAAATGGCCACTGTGTGGTGCTCATTAATATAAACACTGCATTGTTTATATTAATGATATATTTTTGGGGTGCCTCTGGGATATGAGTATACTGGGCCCCAGGATTTATTTTACCGGCCCTGACAGTGAGTACAAACGGGGCTGTCACGATCAGTGACATATGACTGCGGAGATGGCGGTGGTGGCAGGCTTTATAAAAGAGCTTGCAAATCTCATATACTATTACTTGACTATTGGTAGGTATGGTATTGTTCTCCTGTCCTCCGTGGCAGAGAATGTATGCAGAGCATGCTTGGAAAGGATGTGTTCTGCAGAATCCACTTTGCTAGCAGCCTATTAATATTGCGCCTGTACCATTGTTTTGACGTCTGTAATAGAAATACATAGGTGGTTAACCAAGCCTGGAAGATTGAGTTATGATTATTATTCTGAAAGAGAAGCCATAAAGGTAACGTCTGCACTGCGTGAGGGGAAAAATGAATTTGCAGTTACCCTGGGGTTATCTCGTAATGCGGTACAGTTGTAAGAAAGTTAATATGGCTGAATTCTTTTATATAGCTTAATCCCATTCTGTAATTACAGAAGCGGCTGAAAGGGAAATAAAACAGCTACTTAGACGGGCTAAAAATGTCAGTTAGACAACTTACACTGAATAATCAATAAAAGTATTTCACTTGTGAAGTCTGCACTGGTTAAACAGTCACCGGGGCGACGTTTCAGGAGACCTAGATTTTCATTTATTTATTTTTACATTGCAATCTTTATAAATTAGTAATGTGCCCCTGAATTACGGGAGAATAGCAGTATGGTGCTCTCTACTAACCACCACAATCTAACATTTTTCTGTTCCGTACTTCAAAAGAATTAACGGGCCACGAGACTAAGAGGAAACACAGCACCACATGATACAAAAATCTGTACATTTTTGGAATCTTGTATAGAAAGTAGGATTTACCAATACTTTCTGATTTATAAAAACTAGAATCAGGGAGATTACACGTGCCGTTGAGGGGGGCGTGTCACACTCGGCGCAAAGGGAGTGTCTAGATCCACATATGGGTGTGTCTGTTTAAAGCATTGTTGCAACTATAAATTTGCTGTGATATTTCTTCTAGTTTAGAACAGGGTTGCCTACCCTCCCGGAATGGCCGGGAGGGTCCCGAAAATTGGGTCACCATCCCGGCCCCCCGGAAAGGTGGGCAATCCTCCCAGATTCTGGGGGACCACCGCTCCCCCCCCCCCCCCGATTGCCCCGCCCCCCCCCAACCGTGGCATTTAAATAACCTTTTCTGCCGAATTCCGGGGGAGGGGCGGGGCTAAAGTGTCATAATCACGTCATTTAGCCCTGCCCCCTCCGCGGAGATCGGCAAATTAGGTCACTTTCCTTCATGGGGACAGGGCTTAATGACGTCACGTTTAAGCCGAGCCCCCCGAACTCCTGCTGAAAGTCTCCTCTCCAGGCTTTTCCCGGAGAGGAGCTTTCAAAAGTCGGCAACCCTGATTTTGAACTAATTTAGATCAGTATACAATGAATACAATACATTCCAAATGCAGTTTGACCTTGTGTGAATTCATCCACAAACATATAAGTAACACTGGACTGTCTGCATCTTGTAGGCACTAAGTACATTTATTGGATGTGCTATTTTCCATACCATCATACATTAGCCAAATCAGTATGGACATCAGATATTATTTTTCATGCTCTTTCAACAGGCGTACTGCAACCAGTTGTAAGGTGTCCCACGTGGGCCTAAGCAGGGGCTCAGTCGTGTCCTGACCCTGACCTATGACATGGAGGCCCAGCAGTGTGATGTCATAGGTCACGCATGCCACATCCCACTAACAAGCCTATCTGCCCACCTGCATCCAAAACATTCCATCAACTTGTGGTCCACCCACATCCACATCTTCCTGCCTGTTGCTCAGTACTCATAGTATTGTGAGCAACCCTTGCCACTGAGGGATAGGGAGAAGGACAGTTGACAGGCACTGTAGGAGTCAGTAATTGTTATTTTATATTTCCTGTAGGTAGCAATGTAATTTATGTGGGGGGCAAAATATTTTTTGTGGGGAGCAATGTGGTTTATGTAGGGAGAAATATGAAATGCTGGGATTACCCCAGAGAATGCGCGCATGCCCCTTCCTGCTCGGGATGGGCAAATAAGGTCACATGAAGTGTGGCATTAACCTGGTGGCGTTAACCTGCATGCTAGACTGCAAATATGCTCAGCCTAGCAAGCAGGTCTGAATTGGGCCCTATGTTTGTAATTTTCGTAAGCTTTAGCTTTATTAATAAATAATGAAATCCTTAATGAATACCTCTGTGCTGATCTACTGTCTGTGTATGGGGAAAGTATTCTTGTCTCTCTGCTGTGGTGTAAAAGAAGTGCTACGGAAAATGCTAGAGAAGAGGAGCTGGAGGAAGAGCTGATCCCTGCTGATGCGCTCATCTCAATCAGTTGGAATTTGTTACCCCTTTTTTTTAAAAACATGTGAAAACAGC
This sequence comes from Crinia signifera, assembly GCF_055691185.1. NCBI lineage: Eukaryota > Metazoa > Chordata > Amphibia > Anura > Myobatrachidae > Crinia > Crinia signifera. The sequence continues at coordinate 272,177,900 of NC_139220.1, forward strand.
TAGTGGGTCAGACGCACAAGATTAAGCAGCATGAATCAGCTTTGCTGGGTCCCATTTCACAGTCCAGCAGCAACGGAGGGTGCACTGTTGCTTGCTGCAGCAAAGGCTGATTGGTACCAGAAAGGTACCATCCTTTTTAGCAGGTGTTAGCAGGGCTCCGGGGAACAGGCTGCCATCACAAATTGTGGGGCCCAGGACTGACAAAATGGCAGGTCCCCCATAGGGGAAAGGTGGGCCGTATATACTTTTTTAATACATAAAATACCTATAGCACACCTTATATACACCTCTTTGAGTCTGCATTCAAGATCCAGATCTGTAGGCACATTACACAAAGCTGCAGATGGGTGAAGCCGGGCACTGCTACTGGTTTATTCACAGTACCTAGCAATGCCCGGCGGGCCTGCGGAAGTGGTGTCTGGTAAGCTTGGGGAAGCGGCGCCCGGCGGGTTTGGGGAAGCGACCCTGCGAACAACCATGAAGTGCGGCAAGCGGTCTCCCTGCTGGGAGGAGTAGGTGGAGCTTCTCACTAGCTCCCAGAGAAGCAGACGAGGACTTGGCTGCTGCTGTCTGCCTGCAGAGAAAAAAATAATAAAGCAAATGATAATAAATGGCATGGTGAATTACAGTATGATTTACTGCAAAAGTCAGGTTTGGAAAGTGAGTGCGTATTTGAAGTGGCAAGGTTGGTTTTGTTCATTTCAATAATCGCTACTACAATGTGTTTCTTTTGAGCAAACCTCTTCTAACAGTATTGCATGGTGGCCAGAAGAATAACCTCTAACGGTCATAGGGAGAGATTAATAATTAGGGTTTTTTCCCCTGAAACTTTCTTTTCATTTGCTTTTCGTCTTACAAAGCCCTAGGAAAAAAAATACATTTAAGCTATTGAAGATACAACAGTACTGTCGGACCTTTCTATGAGTCCATAAATGAAAAGCCTTCCTTCTCAACAGAACGTCGGCTTCTCTTTGGAATGGCGTTGTGCTGTTCCAATGGATTATGTGAAGATACCTATTTAAAGAGACTGGCGTTTCATGGTTTTACTGAAGAATAGGCACACATTGTAAATGAATGAACACAAAAGAGGAATACAGGCCAAGGGCGGGCCCCCAGGACTTCCCAGCACAAAGGATCCTACTGTTTAATTATCCTCACTATATAATAGAGGACTGCATACAAGATTCATGTTCTAACATTGGGCATAGTCCCTGTATGGGCAGGTGACTATAAGGGAGGATGCAGTTTATAACAATTCACAGTGCCACAGCCTAAAATCTCCCAGTCTTTAGTGGCCCTGCTAATGTTTGTACCACATCATTAGATAAATCAGTAAATCTCCTACAATTTAGATAATGAAGAACATGTCATAAAGATTGAGTATCCCTCACAAGCGTTTTAGATAAGGGATTTTTTCGCATATTGCAATTTTTTTTCATACTTACCTAGTCCTCTGGTGGTGCCCCAATGATCCACCAACATCCACGGTGTCCCCCGGGGTCCACGGCGGCCTTTAGGATCCTCTTTAGCGACATCTTGAGTGTACAAGCTCGCCCTTGATGTCACTGGCACATCCGTGCATTCGTGCAATGCCCCTTTGGGACCAGAGATGCAGCTCGAAGAAAATTCCGTCCGACTTGAACATCGGGGGGACGAGGTAAGTATGAAAAAATGGGGAGGGGAAAAAACAAACAAACAAAAACCCCCTAAATATTCTAAAAAGCCACGGTTTTTGGAATATTTCAGTTTTTGGAATACACGGATAAGGGAGACCTGACCTATATTTTGGAGAACTGTTTAAAAAAAAAAAAAAACATGTGTACCACAGGTGGGGCAGATGTAACATTTGTAGAGAGTTAGATTTGGGTGAGTTATTTTGTTTCTGTGCAGGGTAAATACTGGCTGCTTTATTTTTACACAGCAATTTAGATTTCAGTTTGCAAACACCTCATCCAATCTAATGCTCACTGCAAATGTTACATCTGCCCCACCTGCAGTGCAACATGGTTTTGCCTAGTAAGGAGAAAAATGTGCTTTGCGATCCATACTGAATTAGACCACCATTTTTCAGAAGTTGGTGCATGGCCTGTGAGATAGTCACTGGATTTAAAGAGGCATTTACTGTAAGAGCAAACCCTACATGGTATATGCTATCTTGCTGGAATCTCCCTGGCTCCCATAAAGACTGTAGAGGACAGATTGTTTGGATGAAAGCAGCATAAACTCACCAGGTTTTAGCAGTAATCCTTAGCTTGCACACTGGAGTTCGGCTGGGGCTTGGCTTGCTTGATTGGCAGGTGGCTTGATTTGCATAAAGAATGTTGATAGGCTGGTTTGAAGTCAGAGGTGTGGATTGATGGGTAGATGATCCCTGCTTCCAGCTATTTCTGCCTCTTTCTTCTGGAGTCATTGCCCTCCCTCCTGCCCCAATTATTAGTTTAAATTTCAATTATAGTAATTTTTCTTTAGCGGTTTTCCTAGTTAATTGTTGTCGGCTTATTTTGGCGGAAAGAACGGTAGTTTCATTTACATTTAGCTGGTGGTTGGTGTCGAGATGTGGGCATCACCGATCCAGGTGGGCCCACATCTGGATCTCAACAATCATTTTACTTTGGAAAATCGAAATTTTTGCGGACAGCTTGTGTGTCAGGGCAGGTGGCCCAATTTTTTCTGGCTCGGGCAGAGTGGTGAGCTCTGCCTTAGTGATATATGCGAGGTCAGGGGCAGAGGCAGATGGTCAACCCCTGGCCTTAAGGGCAGATGGCCCTTTGGGAAGTCCGCATATAAATTTTTCTGTTGCCAAGGACGCTGGCAGTTGGCCGGTCCTAGGAAAAAGGGCAGGAGGCCCTTGGATCTGGAGTTTATTATTTTCATTACTTTTTTATTTTACTAGCTGATGTGATTTCATTGCCATGTAGTTCTTTGCCTGCCACCTTAGTTAGAGCAGGGACGTAAATTTCAGTTAGTTTCAAATAGGCCGCCCCTGCTCAAAATAAATAAGCCGTCCCCTTTAAGCCCAATTCAGTTGTACGTGTCATTATCTCATAGATAAGTGGTGTAAGTGTGGATGAATGCTTATGCCTGTGTGGAGTTTAATATTGGGCTATTACATTTTTCCCCATTGCCTGATGCAGAGTTGAACACAAGTCGGCTGAAATTACTCCCGAATCGCCTACATGGAACTTAGGGCCTGATTCAGGTCCGCCCTGCTTAGCGAGTGGGAAAGCGCCACCGTGGTGAACCCATGCTGCCAGCGCCACCCGCATTGCCTCGCCAGGTGTATGAGAACACATCTTCTCACATGCGGCCGAATGGGAGAGCATTCATTCGATGGTCGCCGACCATCAAATGATTTCTCTCCCTTTCACTAATAAATGTCGGTAAGACCAGGTTACTGGTATCATTCAGTGCGCTGGGGAAACAATGGGGGGGGATTCAGACGGATTCATTAAGGGCCAAATTTGTCCCCGATGTTCGAGGTTTGCACATGCACGATTATGAAGTTTGCTCTGTGAAGGGCGGGCAGTGGACGGTAGCTGGGTAACACCCAACATTTTATGGGCATCGCCATAAAAAAAGTCGGACGTTCCCTTAAGAACGCTGGCGCGGCGACGCCTGCTCGGGGAAGGCGGCTGACATCACATGATTCCCGAAGTCTAGACTCACCTTTATTACCGAAGGGGAGAAAAATCATTCAATGGATAATAGAAATGGGGCCAGTACAATATTGCTGCTTGTTTTCTACCCCACAGCCAACCCCTGCCCCTCCTGCATGGTTATGCGACCCATGCAAATTGCTCTACAGCAGGCATGGCCAAACTATGGCCCTCCACCTGTTGTGAAACTACAAGTCCCATCATGTTTTGCCACAGTTTTTCTATTACGAAATGATAAAACTATGGCAAGGCATGCTGGGATGTGTAGTTTCACACCAGCTGGAGTGTCAAGGTTAGATATCAATGGTATATTTGCACCTATTTATACTTACCCCTTACTCTGAACTAAGCCCAATATGTCTAATCTTGATTTGTAACTATTACATGTTTTAACAAAAATGAATCTTGGCAGCTTCCATTTCATAATTATGATGGATAATTACCAATTATTAATTCATATAGTTTTATTAAGACATGCCTGTCAAACTGGTCAATTTAAATACAAGAAGTTAAACAGCCATGAAATCTAACAAATATAGATTGATTATATGTAAAAGGTTCTGTGTTGTTATTGTTTTAAGATATTTCTTCACATTGGGGGTTATTCTAGTTCATTCTTTCTGACAAAATCCTTCTTAGATGGACAAAACCATGTGCACTGCGGGTGGGCAGATGTAACTTGTGCAGAGAGAATTAGATTTGGGTGGGGTTTTTCTTCAAAGTGAGATCTATATTGCAGTGTAAAATAAAGCAGTCAGTATTTACCCTGCACAGAAACAAAATAACTCACCCAAATCTAATTCTCTCTGCACATGTTACATCTGCCCCCCCTGCAGTGCACATGGTTTTGTCCATCTAAGAAGGATTTTGTCAGAAAGAATGAACTAGAATAAACCCCATTGTCACAATAACTAACTTACCACAGCAGAGTTCAAAGTGCAGGTGTGTGGTTTTAGACTTCACACCCTATTGTTGTTAGTCCCGTAATAGAGGGTAGTTGTCTGTGCTACGGTAGCCCTACGTGGTGTTGCTCTTTGTATTTAAGAGTTTTTGGAATTACCACAAGATTACTGGGCATTTTTTTATTAGGCAGGAGATTTATTAAGCAAGGAATACTCTGGGTTTAATAAGCTATTCAATTATTTTCAAACCTTTTTTCCGAAGAGTAAAAATTCTGGTATCAAAAGGTAACTAACTGAGCTGGCAGGAAAAGTCCTAGTAAAAATGCTCCTTTGGAAAATACCGAGTGGGGAAACCCATCAGGGGCTGCATATTATGTAGACACTTAGTGGACCCTCTGATAACACATTATCCACTAATTGAATTGGTCATGTGCTTTGACTCCTATTAAAAACACCTGTTCTCCGAGTGTAAGTAATGAGTTAACAGAGTAATGCGTTTTCCCCAGCACAATAAATGTTCATACATCTAACACGACACAGAGGAGGTAGGGCTAAAATGATACAAATGATCCATTTTAGCCCTGCCCCCTCCATGCATGCCCACAATTTGCGGTATTTCTTGCAATGGGGGCGTGGCTTAATGAGGCAAAGCTCTGTCTCCTTCCCCCTGAGTATAGCTGAAAGTCTCAGAGGAGGCCTGAAATGTCAGCAAGTATCAAATACAGTATGAACTAGTCATGTATTAATATTTACTCTATTCATGTCTTTATTTTTTCAGTCAATCTCTTGCTTTCTGCTTTGTTGATAGACTTTACGTTTCATGCCCAAGCAGGAAAGAGCGAGTGACAGTCCGACACGTTCCAGCTTGCTGCCAGAACAGATAGCTGCTTCTTATTAAACACCTTTTGTTCGTTTACATGCAAATAACAAATGTTTTATTGACAAAGTAAGCCGTATGAATTGGTAAACTCCTAAATCCACACAGATTGATAAAATAATTTCTCTAATTGTCTGTAATTGCTTATGTCATCTTAAGAATTCACTCCAGATGACAATATTAATTAAAAAAATGGAATTGAAGCAATTTATTCATGGGAAGAAGCAGTAATGTGCAGAATGCCTCCAGCTGTATCCACCCCTATCTGTGTGTCTTGCCAAAAGCATGTACCAAACACAAACTATATTCACATAGCACATACACAGGGGTAGATGTACTGTATGAAGCATTGATAAGGGGGAAGTGAGCCAGAGGAGAAGTGTCCCAGGGCAACCAATCAGCTGCTCTGTATAATTTTATATTATGCAAATGATAGATGTTACTTCATTGATGATTGGTTTCCATGTGCCACTTCCCCTCTGGCTCACTTCTCCTACCTTATCAATGCTTCATACATCTACCCCACAGTACTGTACGTCCCACAGTCAGTAGACCGATTTAGATGATGATCTCAGAAATGTATTGGCCTGAGTGGTGACTAGGAGATTGCTATGCACAGAGATATACCGATGATGGGAGGTTTATTATAGGGGTGTCATGTGTGTGTTGCTGAATTGGTTGCAAACTCAGATGCTCAGGCCTGATTAAGGCTTTTTGGGGGCACAGGGCAACAAAAAGTCAGCCCTCTAACTCCTCTCCCATGTGTGATGCCAGGGTGCATGTAGGGAAGGTTCAGTGCTGCTGGGCTGGGAGTGAAGCCACAGATGAGGGAAATTATGCCAGCGACACACTGCTCCTTGTCACCTCAGTGTCAGTAGTTCATCGCTGTTATCACCAGAGTAGGTGAGCAAATGCAGCAAGGAGATTAGACAGCTACACAGGGGACAGTTATACAGGTAGAGTCTCCCATATCCGGAGATCCGGAGAACATAGTTGACCAGAAAAGATCCCAAATCCAATAGGTATTGAAGCAGTCTATTTTCTCTTTCAATCTCTACCAAAGAGGAAGTACAGTGTTTTACAGTGTTTACATCTTTATCATTACTACTGTATATTATTTCAGCAGTTTATACGTGGATTTTTTTTGTTCCCCCTCTGCCCCTTTTTTCATACTTAACTAGTCTCCCAATGTCCACGGCGGCCTTCAGGACCTTCTTTGGCATCTTCAGTGGTCCCAGGAGTGCATTGCGTGTGTGCACGGGTGCCCGGGCGCGCTGGTGATGTCATCGGCACACCTGTAAACTTGCTCAATGCACCCCAGGGACTGCTGAAGAAAATGCTGAAGGCCGCCGTGGACGGCGGGGGACGCTTTGGGACCATTGGGGGGACCAGTTAAGTATGTTAAAAAAAAATATCCAAAAACCATAATTGGAGTAGTGAACTAATTAATAATAAAAATTCCCCTTTATTTATTCATAGGAGTATTGTCTTGATTAAACTTTTTTTTTTCATGATCATTCTTTTGAAATTGTTTTGTACATTTTTGTATCATAATTTCCTCCATATGTTTGCTGATTTGTAGCCACCAGCCTTAGCAGAGGTTCATCACATTTCACACTTGGGCTGATGCATCTGGGTTACAGGGTGTGGCAGGGACAGCAAACCTCCACATGAAGAAGAGTTTGTATACGATGTGACACCTATATGTTGCAATGATGTACCCTTTCTTACTTATGTAGATTACCTGGTATGCTGTTTGCCTGCTACAAAATAAAGACCAAGACTTCATCTTATCCAGTGTCTGTGATTCCTTGTCACAAGGGCCTCTCAGATAGCAAGCTAAGGCTGCCTAAGTGCTTGTCATACAGCAACCTGGTCCTTCCGATATCTTGTGCTTTATCTGCACCTGCCCTTTTCTATGCGGAATCCCCCTAGCATGCCATGGCAAGTTCTTGTTTTATCAAGCCTTTGACGGGGTTGATTGAATCTTCACAGAAAGAGATGTGGTAGCAGGGAGAGATTCTGTTTGTTGGCAAACACATTATGCTCTCTTGACTGTATTTTGATTGAATGTGTTTTATTGACAGTAGGTAAGAAATCTCCAAAGGTGACGCGTGCAGATAAAAATTATATAATCTGCCTCAGTGATAAAATCCTTTCATCTGTGCATCCATCAGCATTTCCAGGATCAAAAAGATTGACTTCTAAGTAGAAAATTACAGGAGCCGACATATCCAAGATGGATCTTTGTTCATTCAGAAAGAAAATATTGTGCTTCCTAAATACTGCTAGCAATATACATCTTATTATGTATCCCCGACATGTCAGTTATCTACGGGGAGCTTTCTCAAGCCCAACAAAATGTGCTTTTGTAAACTACAGCATTAAGTGTAAACTACATTGATGATACAAAGAGATAAAAATTACTCTTTCTAATACATCTATTCATAGGTGGTTTGAATACATGTATAAAACGCTGAAAAAATATACAGTCTTGATTATAAAGATGCAAAACACTGTTCAGATGGAGCCATCCTCATCTGTCCTTTTAATAGGATTAAGTGAGCCAGAGCTGTCAGACTTAATCCCCTGCTGTATTGTTCTATGTATTGTATTGCAGCTAAAAACAATAGATGATAATAAGCCATGGCTCACCAGAGAAGGCTAGTTGAGGAAGGCTCCATTGTACTTCCTCTTTGGTAGAGATTGAGGCCCAGATGTATCAAGCTTCAAAAAGTGATAAAGTGGAAAGTGATAAACAGTCAGCCAATCAGATCCTGCTTTTCATGTTACAGGCTGGGTTCGAAAAATGACAGGGAAGGGCTGATTGGCTGGTTGTTTATCACTCTGTACTTTATCACTTTTTGAAGCTTGATACATCTTGCCCTCAAAATACACTTCTTCAATACTATTGGATTTGGGAATTATGTTCCCACCAAAGATCTAGACAAGGCAAATAAGGGAATAAGGACATCTCACCACACTAAGATCTACTGATCTACGAATAATGTCTAAACGAGTGCAAGATGGAGGGAAGGTACAAACAATGGACCTGATTCAAATGTGGTTGGTGGTGCTATCATTGCTTACATGGAAGCAGCAGTAATAGCACTAATATGGTAAAGCAGCAGTAGGTTCTTGTTTCATCTGATCACCTGCAACATTATTTATCAGCTACATGACATATGGGTTCCGACAGATTCTGTCCTCCCCTGAAATTGCGGCAGAGTGCCTGTGTTTTGGAAAATGGAGGCGGTCCCCAAAAAGGTCTACAGACTGATAGTGTGTACAGCGTGGCTGATCTGCACCTGACTGCGCACGAGCAGTACATGCCTAGTGAATGTTCAAAGGACTGATCATCTCACAGGTGTTTCAGATGTAATAAATGAGGACAGACGCTGCATGCTAGTTTCAAGTAGCCATGTTAAACAAGAACGACAGTAACAGGAAACCGCACCCCCAACTCCCATGGCAACAATAGGTGTGGCCAAACACATAAGATTGAAATTACACAAACATCTCCCTTTTTTAAATATACTTAAGGTATAACATAACTGACAATGCTAATGTCCTTCATTAGTTGTTTCTTTAACTATAAATCAAGTCTGTCAGGTGGCCGTGACTGACAGGTGCTAAGTAGGAGACTTCTGTCTCCCACCATTTCCTGTCTCATACCGTAAAGAGAAGATGGCCCCTGCACATGCTCAGTAGAGATCTCGGTGGCCATCTTGTTATAGGGCTAAAAGCCTCACTGGATACACAATAATAGAAAGAGGGAGGCGTGGCCACGGCAGCGCGGGAGTAGAGGTGTGTGGTGAGCAGCTCCCTGAACTTCCATCCTGAAAACTCCCTGAGCGCTGGCGTTTGGTGTTACAGCCGTCTACGGTGCACAAGTGGCGGCAAGAGGAGTCAGAGTGACGGCCCGGCTACAGGACGTTATATACCTGCTGGCCCGCACGAGAGGCGAAGGCTGACCGGTGGACGAGAGGTTGCGAGGCACACGGAGGTCGGGAGTATAGCGCCGGCAGCAGCAACGGGTTCCTGTCCCTGCATCCCGGCGAGGTGACGTCTTGCAAGCGCGGACGGCGGTGTGACGCTGAGGGCGCGACGACTAACACGCTGAAGGAGTCGGGTCGGAGGACGCGCGGCAGCACGGTGGCATAGGAGGCACCGGGAGTAAACGAAGTAACCTGCCTCGACGGAGGTGTTTGCACCAGTCGCTACAAGGAAAGGAGAAGGTGGTAGCTGGGGGAAGAGAGTGTCAGCCGAAGGCGGATTACAGATTCAGGTACAGGGTGAGGTGTGGTGGGTGCTGGAGAGGAGAAGGAGTTCAGCTCAAACAGAGCGGAGGCAAGAGAAATATACTTCCTGTCCCTACATGGTAGGAGAACTTTGCAAGTGTTTTGTGCTTAGCAGGGGATTGTGCTGGACTGTGTAGGAGAAGTGGTTGCGCGGATTGGTTGTATACATGCTGGATGAATTTGTGCTATTATCTGGCCATATCAGAAATATACAACTGTACAGCGTAAATTGAAATATCCCTTGCCTACCCCAAAAGCCATAATGGGGAAAACAGGAAACGCAACAGCAGCGGCAGCCCGACTTGAGCGTTACGCCAGAAACCAGAATACCAACACCCCCACTAGCACCCCTGTTACCACACCAGTTAAAAGCAGTGCCCCCCAGCCACCCCCAGAAATTTCCCTTCAGCAAATAATGGAAGCCATCAAGGGCAGCGAAGATCGCCTGATGGAGAAAATAAGTGAAATACAAGCAGATGTAGCACTGGCGAGGCAAGAGATTAAGGAGGTTAAAGGAAGAATAACCGAGGCAGAGAGTCGTATTTCAAAAATCGAGGACAGTAATGTACTCCTGGTGGCAAAAATCGACCTGGTTGTAGAACAAGTAAAGGAAATGAGGACAAAAATGACAGATATGGAAGGAAGACTAAGGAGAAATAACTTAAGGTTTACTGGGTTCCCCGAAAGGGTGGAGGGGCAAGATGCGATTAAATTTATGGAGCAATGGTGTGCGACCAAGTTTGGAACGGAGAAATTCTCCAAATCTTTCGCTATTGAGAGAGCACACAGGGTCCCTTTCAGAAGTCCCCCCCCTGGGGCACCGCCTCGTACCTTAATAATAAAACTCCTAAACTTCCAAGACCGGGATGCCATCCTTCGGCTGGCAAGGAACTTTGAAATATTAGAGCATGAAGGGGCGAGAATCTCCATCTTTCCCGACCTCGCAATAGAAGTTCAGAAAAGCAGAGCAAAGTTTCTGGACATTAAAAAACAGCTGCGAAAACGAGGAGTTAAATACTCAATGCTCTACCCAGCAAAACTGCGGGTGATATTTGATGGCCAGACTTTCCTCTTTCAGTCACCCATGGAAGCCGCTAAATGGGTGGATAAGTGGGCATCAGGGGATATCCAGATGGCAACAGAATAAATATATGTTAATTAAAGTTCAGGGAGCAGGCCGCACGTTGGTGGCCTTAGTGAGTTAAAGTCTCCCAGGGGATAGGGGGTCATTTGGCTGTGGGGATAGGTATACCGGAGGGTGTGGGGTATACAGGGTGGGGGGAGGAGGGGGGGGGTTGTTATATGTATAAGTGTTTGTATTATGAGTGTTGCAGGTCCTAACATAGAGGTTACGAATTTAATGGGAATAGCTATAGGGAGAGTGAAATGGGTTAACTCGCCTCTAAGAGAATATGTACTACTTATTGTTTCTTTTTGTATTAATGGAATCCGCTGATATCTATCAAATGAATGGCTGGGATGGTTAGATTACTTTTTTGGAATGTAAGAGGAATTAATGATAAGATAAAGAGAACTCTGGTATTGAACCAAATTAAAAAATCCAAAGCAGACATTATATGTCTTGCCGAGACTCACTTGGTGGGTAATAAGGTGAAATCATTAAATAAAATATGGGTGGGGACGAGCTACCACTCATCCTTTACATTCAACTCCAGAGGAGTCTCAATTTTATTTAGGAAATCCCTGCCATTCATTTGTAAAAGGATCAAAATCGATTCAGATGGGAAATACATCTTTTTGGAATGTGTTATTGGAACATCTCACGTTTATCTTTTGTCGATCTATATCCCGCCCCCTTTTTCTTTTGATGTGTTGAAAGAGGCATTGGAATTTATTTCACTATCCCCAGATTTGCCAGTGTTATGTGTGGGAGATTTTAATAATGTCCTGAATAATGATTGTGATAGATGGAATGGTGGGAAGAAGGTGGCGAAAAGGGGCAATATGGGTCTTGAAAAATTTATAAATGATCTAGGATGGGTAGATGCCTGGCGGGAGAGAAATCCATATGCTAAGCAATTCTCTTGCTATACTCCTCAGTTCCAGGCATTTTCACGGATTGATATGATTTGGGTTACAAGGAAACTAATGTCGAAGGTTGGGGGAGTGGAGTATAAAGCAAGAGGGGTGTCTGATCATTCCCCTCTGGTATTGGACCTCTTGGATGAGGAAGATAGAGGGAATAGATTCTGGAGGTTCGATGCCAGAAGGTTAAACGATCTAGGAAATGAGGAGACCTTTTGCAGCGATCTGCGGGAATTTTGGGCTATAAATAAAGGGACCACTACGAACGGCTTTGTATGGGAGGCCTTAAAGGCACATATTAGGGGTACCCTAAAAAAACGGTTATCAGACCAGAAAAGAAACAGTAATAAAAAAATACTGGAATTGGAGAGAGAGTGTTTGGTGATGGAAGAAATATATGTGCACAATAATACAGAACAAAATAAAAATAATTGGATTAAGGCTAAAAAAGAATGGGTAGAATTATTAGAATCAGTAAATAAAAAACACCTCCATTATAGCTCTTTGTCTAATTATGCCAGCGCAGATAAATCGGGATCCTTCTTAGCTTATTTAGCCCAAGCAGATAGTCCTTCTAATATAATTATGAGGGTGAGTAATGGGAAAGGAGAGATAGTCCACACCAACCGACAGATCGCTGAGGCATTTACGGAATATTTTAGCTCAATATATATGACTAAAATCCAGGGTAAAGAGGAAGAAATTGGGGCCTTCCTAAGAACAATAGATATGCCAACCATATCAGTACTAGGTAAAAAAGAGCTGGAAGCATCAATTACCCTAAATGAAATAAAAGAGGCCATATTGGATCTCCCCAATGGTAAATCCCCAGGCCTGGATGGGCTACCGGGGGAGATATATAAAAAATATCTAGACATTATAGCACCCATCTTTATGGAGATCTTAAACTCAAGCTTTTTAGAGAATAATCTCCCAAGATCAATGCTTGAAACTAAGATAATAGTTCTTCTCAAGGCGGGGAAAGATTCAGAGGCAATGGAATCCTATAGGCCGATATCTTTGATATCGGTAGAAGCGAAAATACTGGCTAAAATTTTGGCTAAAAGATTAAACAAATTTATAAGTCAAATTATACATGAGGATCAGTCCGGCTTTATGCCTGGGAAAGATACATCTGTGAATCTTAAAAAGGTCTTTATCCATCTACAGGCCCCACATACAGACGACCACTGTCCGGTAATTGTATCATTAGACGCAACTAAGGCGTTTGATGTGGTGGAGTGGTCGTTTCTATGGGGGGTCCTGGAGAGAGTTGGAATTGGACCCAATTTTATTAAATGGGTGCAATTGTTATATCAAAGACCAGAAGCCAGACTCATTCACAATAAGTAGAGGCACTAGACAGGGGTGCCCCCTTTCACCCAGTTTGTTTGTCCTGGTGATAGAGCCTTTGGCTTGTTTACTACGGAGCCATCTGGCCAATGAAGGATTTAGACGAGGGGGAGGCAGGGATGTTTTGGCTTTATATGCGGATGACGTGTTATTATTTTTGAAGGATGGTAGCGTGGGAGTTCCATTGGCTCTGAATTTAATAGAAGAATTTGGGAAGTTCTCAGGTTTTCAGGTAAACTGGGGGAAGTCCAGTATTTTGCCTTTGCGCCATGGGGGCGTGGATATTAGATCACCACTTAAAGTGGTGAACTCCTTCAAGTACTTGGGAATATGGGTCACTTCCGATCCTAAGGACTTCGAGGAGCTAAATCTACGCCCACTGGTACAAGATTTGGGGGATAGGATAAAACGCTGGTGTAAACTTCCGTTAACTAATATGGGTAGGGTTAACCTACTTAAAATGATCATCCTTCCAAAGTTTCTTTATGTTTTCCAGCAATCTCCCCATTATATAACTAGTGATTTCTTTAGGAAGGTCAATAGCATGATGGGATCATTTATTTGGAAAAACCTACGTCCAAAAATTAATTTCTCAAATTTGACAAGGAAAAAGGGGGAAGGTGGAATGGCCTTGCCGGATCTTAAATTATATTACCTTGCCTGTCAAATAAGATCATTGGCTGACTGGTTTACAGATAATACAATAGGTGAAGGGCTGAAAGACCTGGTCAGATATTGTGGTGGGGGACTATCCCCAGTTCAAAGACTGGTAGTAGGGGGAAAGGTAGATCAGAGTTTTACGATGGTGAACCAAGCAATTAAAGTATGGAGAGATGTGAATAAACTGTATAGTTTTAGAGAAATAGATGTAGACTATCCCTTAATTAAAGAGACTAATTTGGTAGGAGAGGAGTCATCACAAATATTAAAGTTCTGGGGAAGAATAGGTATTAGATCCCTTAGCCAGGTGTATGAGAAGAATGAAATTAAACAATTTGAACAGCTGAAAGGGGAGTTCTCCTTGTCCTATGCACATATTTTCAGATACTTACAGTTGAAGAAAGTTCTCCAGACCCAGATTGGGGGAAGCTCTCTAGAATTTGGGGAATCACCGGTAAAAATAATTCTGGCAGGTGGGGATAGGTCAAGAAAAATATCCAGGATATATAACATCTTATTACAAAAGAAACATGAGGATGGCCTGATGAGCCTAAAAATGAAATGGGAAGGAGATCTGGGAGAAATAGATCAGGAGGTATGGGACTCCACCCTTGTATCACTCTCAAAAGCAACCAACTCTATTAAAACACAGCAGATACAATTATTTATTCTGCATAGGTCATACTTCTCCACTGGGAGGCTTCAGAAATTTGGAGCCCTCAGGGAAGACGTGTGTCCTAAATGTAATTTAGCACCGGGCACGTTTTTTCACTTAATATGGAATTGTAGGGTTATACAGGAATTTTGGGCGGGAGTGAAAGAGACTCTGGTTGATCTGGGAATTACACAACAGGCTTTAACGCCAGGAGGATGTTTACTGAATATGTTTAATGGTATAAGTATTGATAAATACACTAAATTATTTATAATTAATATGTGTTCCTTGGCCAAGGTCATGATAGCGAGGAAATGGTTGTCAAAAATAGGACCAGGGTGTGATGAGTGGAGAGCACTAGTTAATTATACGTTTAAGCATGAAAGACACGTGTATAAGAGTAGGAAAAGTTTATGGAAATTTGAAAAGATATGGCACAAATGGATAATCTACACAGAAAACACAAACTAGTCACTAAAAAAAAAAAAAAAAAAAGGAGTTGAATTTAGGAAAAATGTGGGGTGGGATCTGACCACCTCCCAAAGATTTTCTGTGTGGTATAGTAGAGAGATGTAGTAGTATGGGGGCGAGTTGCCCGTATAGAGAAGAGGGAAGAATGATAGATATTCCCGGGAATATCCAGTAGGAATTAAGAATTAGGACCTGTATTGTTGTTTGTTGAGCATATAGAAATAACGGAGTATTCAGGAGCATGGGCAATATTATAGGTTAGGAGGGGGCTGTTGCGGACATCCAGATTCTAAGAATATGCTCATTGTCTTATCTGTATTGTATGTCTGGTATTTGTGGGGAATTGTAGGTATGTGATTTTTATGTGTATATGTATTGTATTTTGTATCATGTCCTTTTTTATATGCAAATAAAAAAATATTTAAAAAAAAAAAGCCTCACTGGATAACCTAAAGACAGGAGTTTGAAGTTGTTGCATACACAGATGCTGTATTGCTTAGGCCAAACTCTGACATCAAATCTTCACGTGCCTTAGAGCTAGTGCAATTTGTAGAGACACAGCAACATTTCTTGCACCAACAGATCTGTATTCCTGACAAATTAGAATTTTTTTATAAAACATTGCTAATAATTTGTCTCCCCAAACAGTATTTTGTGCAAATGCCATAAGGCCAGGGTAGCTCTTATTCAGAAGAGGCACCCTTGTCACTTATTTGTGAACATCTATTATTGTGGGTAGTTTCATGTAGCAGAGAAGGTGATAGACTATACAATAATACAGAACACTAGCTTCCACAAAAACAGCAGCCATGTGGCTACTGAGAACTCAGACAGGAGAGAGAGGTTTTCCTTGTTCTTTTGAAGCTCATGTCACTTTAATTACATTGACTGCTGTTAGGCTATCTCCCCTGTCACCAGCTTCACATCAGCAGGGCGCACAGAGCGTGTTGACAAGTGAAATTATTTAGTTTGTGACTAGAAGTATTTGCATAAAGATGTTTATTGTTTTCCACCAGCAGACGTCTGCTTGGCTTGTAAATTCTGTTTTTACAGTACACTATGTAATTCAGTCCACTGTAAGTAAATATGCAATATCACTTTTTAGAAATGTGTATAATGATTGTGAATTGCTAATTGTAGACAGTTTAAGTTGTTGAGTAAATAATATAGAGAATTGTCACCATAGACTGCTGGTAATGTCACATCATTGCTGTACTGTACGTTGTGTGCTATAATTGCCAACATTCTGGCTGCACTGGGAGGTGGCAGCCCTGCCAGTACGGCGAGGGGGGAAAGGTGGTGGTGCAACAATGTGAGGGAATGGGAGGGGCCATGATGAAGCGACTCAGGGCAACCCCTATACCACCTCCTGAGCATGGATTTCCTCTTTGTAGATACCAGAGAGAGGGGGTGGCTGCAGGGGGTGGGTTGCAGGTGGCTACTTTTCCGTGAAGCGGGGAACACCACCTCATTTTGTGAACCTCCTAGCAATTCTGGCAGAGTAGGTAAGTATGATATAATATGAGGACTTCGTGTGACAGGAGTTGCCAGTCGCTCATGCCACTAAGCCCCGAGGCCCTATAGCAGTGTTTTTCAACCACTCTGCCATTGCATGCTAGTGTGCCTTGAGCTGTTCTCAAGTGTGCCCCCAGATCTACAGATGCCCAAACCAGTTTACAGCCACCACCAGTTCAACTGTTCTCTTACTGGTCTCTTCTTTTCATGTAAAAGGCCAATGTATTTTATTTTTGTTATCTGTGGGGACCAGCGTGATTGTTTTTACATGGGTGCCAAATATGTATTTTTTTTCCTGTGGGGGCCCCTGTGTTTTGCCCTGTGGGGATCTCATGGTGTGCCTTGGCAATTTTTCAATAGAACTCCCATTAAAAGATGGGAGTTCTATTGAAGATGGGATTTTGCCCATAGCAACCAATCAGATTCTACTTCTTATTTATTTGGCACCTTCTAGAACATAATAGATAGAATCTGATTGGTTGCTATGGGCAACATCCCACCTTCAACAGAACACCCATCTTAGTAAATTTATCCCTAAATGTGTTATTATGGCACATTAATTACAGAGGACCAATCTCATGTACAGCACGAATAAACCAAAAAGAATACTGCACTGGTTGACACTCAGGTACACTGTACATTTTCTATAATTTGTGTTGAATGCACCACTACAACATGGAACTTTAACATTTGTCTGGTGCGTTTGGAGAAGCATGCATGGATCAGTTAGACCTGTGCAGTGCTTCTGTGTATAAAAGGAAAAGAAAAGGCAGTGGCTCTAAAAATCCAAGGAAATCAAAGGCTTTAAAGAACCAGCACCAGTCTCTTGTCTTAATTGTGTCTATATTTGTTTTAGATGACGAATATATATGGAAAAATGTTTTTACGTAAACAAATAATCAATTTGAATTCTGAGCATCGATTCAAATCTTGCACCCAGTTATATGATACGACCAGAGGCGGATCTTCCACAAGGTAACCTAGGTGCCTGACTAGGGTTCAGCTGGCCCCTAGGGGCCCCATATAGACATCCTGCAACGTTATCCAACAATATACTGTATCTAATATTATGGGCCTTATTCTAGTTCATTCTTAGAGGCAAATTCCTTCACAGATGGACAAACCCATGTGCACTGCAGGGGGGCAGATGTAACAGGTGCAGATAGAATTAGATTTGGGTGAATTATTTTGTTTCTGTGCAGGGGAAATACTGACTGCTTTATTTTTACACTGCAATATAGATCTCACTTTGAAGAAAAACCCCACCCAAATCTAATTCTCTCTGCACATGTTATATCTGCCCACCTGCAGCGCACATGGTTTTGTCCATTTGAGAAGGAATTTGCCTCTAAGAGTGAACTAGAATAAGGCCCTATATGTGTTAAGCTGGTGTAAATCATGCTATTTTGTGCATGTTAAAAAAGTTCACTATCGATGCCATCTGCAATCAGCAGCAAAAATATAGGCCCTTATTCTGGTTCACTCGCAAAAGCAAATTCCTTCTCAAACGACAAAACCATGTGCACTGCAGGGGGGGCAGATGTAATTTGTGCAGAGAGAATTAGATTTGGGTGAGTTATTTTGATCCAGCTGATTACACCAGCTGGTACTGCTCTCAGAAACCACACTTCTGGCCATTCAGAGGTACTGCAGGCAGAACAGCAGAACATAACAGCAGCACCTCTGGCCACCCAGATGTACTGCAGACCAAACATGACAGCAGCACCTCTGGCCACACAGAGGTACTGCAAGCTGAAAATAATAGAAGCACCTCTGGCCACCCATAGGTACTGCAGTCCAAATGCAACAGCAGCACCTCCGGCAAACCAGAGGTACTGCAGGCCAAAGGTGAACTGAAGCACCTCTGGCAGACCAGAGGTACTGCAGGCCAGAATTAAATCAATGGCGCAGTCCTGACAGAGGTATGAGGGTCCTGCTCTCATACATTAAGAGGGAAGTCCAGGAATATAGCATTGTGTCCCACCTGGAATAGGTCATGTTGGGAGGTAAGCATTTTAGTGTGCCAGATTCCACATCAGCTCCCTCTGCAGTGTATATGTCCATCTACACCAGCTTCTCACGCTACTTACCCTAACTCTGTATTTAATTTTCTTCACTTTCTGAGCTACACCAGGGTTGCCTACCTGACCCTCTCCTTCATGGAAAAAATGATCTGTTCCTGGACTTCCCTGGTAATGTATGATTGCCATCACCTGTGGTGAGCTGGTTAAATGATAAAAAAAGGTGTTTCACCACAGATGATGGCAATCATAAATTATCAGGGAAGTCCAGGAACAGAGCATTTTCTCCCTTAAGGAGAGTGCCAGGGAGGCAACCCTGAGCTACATTATTGTACAGGAGCCATGGTTCCCCGATCCAGTGCTATATATTCACTCTGCATGCTTTGTTCCCCCTAGCAAGTTGTGTTGTGGCATGGGCCACAGTGTAGGACTGTTAGGGGTTGAGGGTGCAGGCAGAGGGTGGAGAGGAGGATAGGAGGAGGAAGAGGACTAGTCTGTCCATCCACTCTCTGCTGCCTCATGTCCTGACCATCCCTACCATGCTCACTTCTTGTCTTCAGGTTTTCTTACCTGTACCTCACATCACCTGTCTGTCTCCCTCTAGAACGAAAGCTCCTTGGAGCAGGGCCCTTTTCCCTCCTCTGTTTGCAGCACTCTTCTTGCATTTCAATTACAGCTCTCTTACTCACCTACCATCTATACCTGCATCTCTTCTCACTCCCTTCCCTACATCTCAGCTGTATTGTGTACTATGAATTGTGCTGCTTATTGTTACTTATGCTCTGTTTTAGTTCTGTTGCTTTTATGTTTATTTCTGTGCACTCTGTACTGTTCTAATGTGTGCTATATGTACAGCGCTACGTACCACGTGGCGCCTTAAAAATAAAAATGTAATAATAGGCTTTCCTGAAGGGGTGAATTTTCAGGGATCACTTGAAAGATTGGAGGCTAGTAGAGAGTTTTATACCAGTACAATGTTCCTGTCTCTGGACATCTCTTCTACGTTTCGGAAAAATGTATGCAGTGGGTACAACTTCGTCACCAGCCAGGATGTGGTATATCTTGTCCACATTCATTGTGTTGACACTGATGCAATGCCAACATTGTTGAAATGTTGACACTGTGCTTTTGCTCAAAGCTATACAGATGTAAAAATATTATAGAAGTTGCCAATATCATCCAAGCAGCTTTGAGGTAGTTTTTATCAAGTACATTGTTCATTATATTTATTATATTATTATATTATAATCAGTACATTAGAAGCTGATTGGCTGGTATAGGCAACTCATCCGCTAGCCCACTTTTATACTCTTCACTTCTTGATAAATAAACCCCTACATCCCTAACACTAATGGTTACCCAAACCATAACACTAACCCTAATGGAAATATCAACATTCTAACATTGTCGACATTCTGTCAATAATAATATTTGCAGGTATGGACATTAATTTTGTTGACTTTTTAACCACATCAACATCATCAATGTCAGCCTTCTGCTGTTGACATTTCAACTTTCTCCCCAGACATTCTGGGGTCTAGTACTACTTTATTTATTACCCATAGCAACATCCCATGTGAAATAGAACTCCCGTCTCAGAGGATTTTTAGAGGGGTGTTTCCAAATGAAATCCAAAATCTCTCATGCTGCAGCGCATTGGATTAAGTACGGGAGTTGTAACAGCCCTGAAAATTATATTTTTATACACTGCACACTGCATGGAATACAGCATTAATATTAGTACGTGTCTATAATATAGGCTGTTTCAAACACTTAAATAAGTGGTCAGGAAACGGTTAAATATATCATAATAAATACATGAACAAACATAATAGAACCAGTACTGCACTTTCTAAGCTCATAATCTCCCACTTCGTGGTAAGGCTCCTATCTCTTCATCTTGGCAGCTACTCTCTGGTCCATTGCGATGTTTGAGGGCTCAGATCCACACATACAGCAAATGTGGTAGAAGAAGCTGGTACACTGGGCATATGCATCAGCTCTGCTCTGTCCCTTACACTGCATGATGTGGTGGCAGCTCTGTTGATCATATTATATAGCAATGCTATTGTTCTCATAATTGCCAAGTGTGTTTGCCTATGGTCTATATATAAACCCGTTTGACTAGACTTCATACCGCAGCTGGAGGTGGCTGTGCTCACCCCCTTTAGAACTTCCTCCCCATTTTTCCATGTTCTGTGTTTCAAGCAGCACAAAATCTGATGAAATAAAGCACTTGTGTATCCAGGCCCTTAAATAGTGTTTCACATTTGGTAAGCTGTCTGGGGAAATGCAATCTTTTCTCTTTTTTTATTACCACTTCTCCTGTGTGAATTACAGCTACACCTAGTAATCCAGAGGAGTCCTTACAGCTCCAGGAAATACATTGCACATTAGGGAAGGTAGAATGCAATTTTTTTTTTAACCAAGCTCACATGCTGTTGCATAACAGAGACTTGTTGGCATTTGAGACTGAAGTCGATTGCTGGGTGCACACAATGAAATAGAGATTGGATTACACTGAGAGTTGTTCATCACACAGATAATGGCCTTAGTGTTCAAAGGAAGAAAACAGCATAAAACAGCCACATATCAAGCTGGAGGCCGCAGGATGCTTAACTGCCATCACACAAATACCTAGTCAGAGTTTACACTGGGAAATCATTCATTTTATCATCAGTGTGAGGTGGTATAAGACAGTAACCTTATCAAAACATATTCATTTTTCCTGTATGAGAATGCCTGTAGGAGCATATATTTTATATAATGACCTCAGAAACAAGAACATAAAAAGGATAAAATATGTATTTGGATTGGTCGTTGAGAGGCTCATGCATACAGATCACAGGCTCGAAGGACTGTATGAGAGTCCTGTAATGTGAATTTTCTGGCACTTCCTGCGCGGTGTGGATCTCGTTTACGGTGCACATAGGATACAGGGATAATAGCAGACTTATGCTAGGTACACACCAGGACGACTAGGGCCCGATCAGCACAATCTAGATCCAATTCCGATCAATCGGATGTAGATTGTGTGCTGATTGGGCCCTTTTCTGACCTGGTGTGGAGCGATTCCGATCCGATGCGCGGTCCCGCGGGTCGGTCGGTCGTTATTGAGATCCTACCTGCTGCAGGTAGGATCTCAATGACGACCATAGAACCGGGTGCGGGTCGCCATCGGATCGGACCCGCTCACGGTGCACATCGTGAGCGGGTCGTGCCCTCCCGCGTCATCGTGAGCGGGTCGGACGAGACACTGACGACCCGCTCACGATGTGCATCGTGAGCGGGTCGTCCTGGTGTGTACCCCGCATTAGAGTATGCGCAAAATTCAAGTCCATTTTCTCTATGGAAATGGATGTGTTCCCTTCACTTCTTACTCATTTTATAAGTTAATGGAATCTTAATGCACTACGCTGATGCTCTGTGCTTTTCTAGAAATCTCTCTGCCCGTTTTCCATCACGTGTCACACTTCCACCTTGCCACTAGAGGTGGATTTTCTACAAGGCAAACTAAGCGCCGCACAAAATGGTTTCATACATTGTATTTGAGCAGTCAGTTTACATTAAATACTGATGGAGCCGCCATCAGTCGGATGGCGGACTGGCTCACTGGGATGCGCGATCGCTGTCTCACCTGCTCGCGCATTCCAATCAGAAAAATGGTGAGGAGCGGCGTGGAATGGTGATCAGCTGCTTCCCTGCCCGTCTCCGCTTCAGGGAGATGGGCAGGGAGTGGGGGGCAGGCTGCTGGGGAGATGGGCAGAGGGGGGGGGAGCGGGGGAGATGGGCGGAGGGCTCAGACAGCAAGCATCTCGCACCCCCTTCTGTTGGAGGATGGCGGATACCTGTTGCCAATATAATCGCCAGGAGCAGCTTAAATAAGAGGTGCTCCCTCTTTTGGAAGCCTACTTCCAAAACACTTAGAGTCTGATTCACATGTGTTTGCAATGCAGATGCCCATGCAGCTGAGCATTTATCAGTAGACTCTGCACACGCCAAAGTTCTCTATAGATGCAATCGGCATAAAAAAATATAGTGCTATGGAATGTTTAAGGAGGGCCTGTAATTTGGATCTTGCCCAAGCCTAAATCCACCTCTGCTTGCCACAATCTTCAGTGGCCGGTTTCCACTTCATTTCCCCTCTATATCTTTGCTTCAATTGTTTGCCCTTAGTACAGATTTGAGTCAGGCACTTTGTGTCCTACCAATAGCTCATCAGTGGTATTCAGTAATTCCCGTTTTCTGGGTGACATCATAACACACTTTCCAGGAATGTCTAGAAGATCCCTGAATTCATGAATTTCTCTCAGACTCCTGAAAGAGTATGCAAACCTTCCGTATCTTGCCGACTTCTATGGCTTGATCATTTTCTATTAAAATGGCTCATTGTATCCATGCCAATGCTGCAGATTGCCATGAATCATAGTGTACAGAGTAGGAGGAGCTGGGATGATCTTGGTGAAACTAAGCCCCAGCATACGTCTGCACACATTGAGTGTTAGGGGTGCACAGGCACCCCCTAATGCTGTGCCCACCCTTATCAACACCTCCCTGCCACTAGCAATACCTTTTATCAAAGAGTTTTAAATGAAAAAACTACCAAAGGAGTGCCCATGAATGAATTATGTGTGTTTTGCATTTATTAATTGTACTAGACCATTGTAATTAGAAGATTAAAACTGAAATAGGAAGGAGATTATGGTGTGGCTGAGATAATTTTTTTTATTGTAGCGAGTGCCAAAAGATGATGGTAGACACTCCTTATTGGCGGTGTTAGACACCCCTATGGGCGGTGTTAGACATGCCCGATAGATGGTGAACCACGGTGCACCACCATTTGACGGTGCACCACCTAATAGAATGTGCTGTGCACGTCTATGAGCCCCAGCACTATCCACACTCATTTGTGTTGTGAGAAAAGTGGGTTGTACCTGAATAAAAAAAAAAAAACATATTTACATAGTCCATAACCTGGCAATGTGTCATCCGGGCTGACACCACAAATTAGTGTTCATTGTAGCACTCGCCATCTTGAAAACCCATGCAGTTCCTCTTCCCTGCCTGGGGTGTCGCTGTCTGCTTTAGTGCTTCTAGCACAGTGTGGTCTGTATATCAGCACTGATATGCAAACCAGACCTGTGCTAGAAACACCACAGCAGACAGAAACACCCTACGCAGGGAAGAGGAACTGCATGGGTTTTCAAAGATGGCGGGTGCTAGAATGAACACTACAAATGACGTGTGAATGTCCTAGCATTAGAAGTCTGAATGGATCTACCGTAAATCATAGTAATGTCATTGTGCAGAAGGTAGGTACTGATGTTACAGGTACAACTAGTGCTCCAGTGTGTCCCCAACTACTACATAATTCTTTGTGTCTAATCCAAATAAACAGGACAAGTTGATATTATTACATTAATACTGTACCCAATTTTGAGTCTTAAAGGAAGAAGATGGCCTAAGCCAAAGGAGTGCCCATGAATGAATTATGTGTGTTTTGCATTTATTAATTGTACTAGACCATTGTAATTAGAAGATTAAAACTGAAATAGGAAGGAGATTATGGTGTGGCTGAGATCATTTTTTTTTATTGTAGCGAGTGCCAAAAGATGATGGTAGACACTCCTTATTGGCGGTGTTAGACACCCCTATGGGCGGTGTTAGACATGCCCAATAGATGGTGAACCACGGTGCACCACCATTTGACGGTGCACCACCTAATAGAATGTGCTGTGCACGTCTATGAGCCCCAGCACTATCCACACTCATTTGTGTTGTGAGAAAAGTGGGTTGTACCTGAATAAAAAAAAAAAAAACATATTTACATAGTCCATAACCTGGCAATGTGTCATCCGGGCTGACACCACAAATTAGTGTTCATTGTAGCACTCGCCATCTTGAAAACCCATGCAGTTCCTCTTCCCTGCCTGGGGTGTCGCTGTCTGCTTTAGTGCTTCTAGCACAGTGTGGTCTGTATATTAGCACTGATATGCAAACCAGACCTGTGCTAGAAACACCACAGCAGACAGAAACACCCTACGCAGGGAAGAGGAACTGCATGGGTTTTCAAAGATGACGGGTGCTAGAATGAACACTACAAATGACGTGTGAATGTCCTAGCATTAGAAGTCTGAATGGATCTACCGTAAATCATAGTAATGTCAATTAAGGTAGGTACTGATGTTACAGGTACAACTAGTGCTCCAGTGTGTCCCCAACTACTACATAATTCTTTGTGTCTAATCCAAATAAACAGGACAAGTTGATATTATTACATTAATACTGTACCCAATTTTGAGTCTTAAAGGAAGAAGATGGCCTAAGCCAGGCATGTCCAAACTGTGGCCCTCCATCTGTCGTGATACTACAAGTCCCATCATGCCTTCCCACAATTTTGCAATTAGGGAATGCTAAAACTATTGCAAAGCATGCTGGGATGTGTAGTTTCATAACAGCTGAAGGGCCACAGTTTGGACATGCCTGGCCTAAGCTAATTTTAAATAACATCTTACTTACCATCTTTAAAATGTTGCCCAGTGGGGAGATGCAGCTGTTCACTGTTAGGAGCAGGTACTTGTCATTAGGACCCATAATACAGTAAATTGCTGGTCTTTAAAGGGGAAGGAAGCAAGAGTATACTCATGCCCCCTGTCTGGACCATTTCACTAGAAAGAAGTAATTGGAGAGCAGGAGGGAAACATACTTTTCCAGGTAACCTACATTCCCAAATATGTTCCAGGACAGTAAACCATCCTGGATGTATTGTCACGATTAATGGTGGACATCCTAACCATGACATATTTTTAGGCTGCAGCACACAGAGCAGGTGGTGTCCTTCTTTGGGGAGACCAAAATTCATACTGGAATTCTCTCAAAACAAATGAAGTATAGTCTCAAGAAGAGTCTACACCAGCTAAAATGAGGTTATTCTTTGTACATACTGTATCAGAATTAAGAAAATTATATGCCACCTCTCACATAAGGGAAACTGGTTTGGAAAATTCCATTAACAGGAAATCTAAATAACTACATAACTTAGAATTGTATAAGAATATTAAACATTCTAAGTCTAAGGGCCAGATGTATCAAGCTTCACAAAGCGATAAAATGGAGAGTGATAAACAGCCAGCCAATCAGCTCCTACCTGCCATGTTACAGGCTGGTTTTGAAAAATGTCAGGTGAGAGCTGATTGGATGGTTGTTTATCACTATCCACTTTATGACTTTGTGAAGCTTGATACATCTGGCCCTAAGTCATAAAATTGTTAACATTTCACCTTTAAGCAAGAAGTGAATGAATTTTGATGCCAATATTATGTGATATTTTTCAAATTTATTTTATTATTTATTTAAGAGTATAGTAAAGTATCTGTGGAAAATATACTTGAATAAGTACATGGGTGAAAAAGGTGAGAAATAAATAATATCTTGTTGAATGTAGACAGAAAATAAGTAGGTAGGGGAAGAGAAGAAATATGGACATCCTGGCAGATGGAGACAAATGATTGGTTTGGAAGAGTGAGCAGATTGATGATATGACAAGGATACAAATAGGGAGTACAGTAAGAAGCAGACACTGTGAAATTTAAATATTTCCATGAGAGATTCAGAAAACTACAGCATAAACTATTATGGAAGTAGAGGATTAGCATACATTTGAGGCTATATGTAGTGTAGCCTAATTAAGAAATTTGGATGTCCCAAATCAGGACAATCGGGGTTATTCAGACCTGATCGCAAAGCTGCTTTTTTCTCAAATGGGCAAAACCAGGCAGATCTGGAAAATGTAACATGTGCAGAGAGAGTTAGATTAGGATGGGGTGTGTTCAGGGCCGGCTCTACCATTAGGTAGCTTTAGGCAGCTGCCTAGGGTGCCAGGATCTGGGGGGGCAGCGCCAAGCTGTTAGGACCAACCGATTTTTGGTAGCCTCCTTGCCATTCTGGAATATTAGGCAATTATGTCTTAAGGGGTTGGAAAGTGGGTACTGGTGGCAGTGTGTGTGTGTGTGTGTGGTGGGGGGGGGGGGGGGAGGGGGGGGGTGCAGTAGGTTAAAGTTTTGCCTAGGGTACTGAGAAGCCTTCCACCAGCCCTGGGTGTGTTCAAACTTAAATCTAAATTGCAGTGTAAAAAAAAAGTGTAGCCAGTGTTTACCCTGCACAGAAACAAGCTTTGCGATTGGGTCTGAATAACCCCAATGTACTGTATTCTTGTATGAAAAGGGCATAGTAGCGATACACAATTTGCAATCATAGAATATTGGTCACTACTTGCCCATCACTGCCCCCTTGACACCCATTATTTTTAATGCCATACCTGGGAATTGTATGCTCACTACTGTCACCAGGCCACATCTTCAACTGTCCTAAACAAAGTCCTGATCTGCTGGATGGTGGGGGATGTTCTTATTTCCCATATGTATTCACATTGTTCAACTCATTCCAATTGTAAAGCGCAACTGAATATGCTGCGCTATATAAGAAACTGTAAATAAATAAATAAATAGTTATTGTTCACTACAATACTATAAAGCTATATCTGCCAGGAAAGGGAAAACAGTACACATGGGCACTTTACAAACAGTTATTGTATATTCAATACCAAGTTTCATCTGATGAGTTATGGAAAGTCATCTACCTAAACGGTTGTAAAATTCATGACTTGGTTAAACTTTTCCATTGTCTATGGCGACTACATTTTCTTCAGGAAATTGTGAATAAACCACACTGGCAGATTTCTTCTAGCTGATACTAGTGGGGAACTTTACTAAGATGGGAGTTCTATTTCACATGGGATGTTGCTATGGGAGACCAAATAGATGCTATCTATTATCTTCTAGAATGTGGCCAAAAAATATGTGATTTATACTGCTGGGGAGCTGAAGAATGGAAGCAGGAGAATTACAAAAAAAAAACAACACATTCAAAAGAATGGATGGCCGCTGATTGGCTGAGAGAGGTTTCTCCCATTCGGTGCGGCTGCCGATTCTTTTGAATGTTTTTTTTTTTTAATTCTACTTGGGCCTTTTCTGCACGGCGCTTCCCCGCCTGGGGATCGGATACGATACATTGTGGGTGCTAAAAAGCACCCATGATATGTTGCTGACTGCCGCACATACGATGTATCTTTTGTACAACCCGTTCGACCTCCAACTCCGATCTGATGTGCACAGGACCGTGCATCGGATGTCAGACACATCCGATATGTGCCCGATCTTATCCCGATCCGTCAAAATTGGGTGAAATGGGCAGCTTAAGTTAGTCACATTAGGACCAGATATTTCAACAGTGCGACTGACAGCTACTTCAGGAAGAAATGAAGCTGGTCCACCAAGACTAGTAGCAAAATATATTTTTCTGAGCATAGACCAATATTCAGTAGTTTAATAATTGACTTAAATGTAAAAACTTCACTGAAAGGAATAAGGTACCATTAAAGGACATACTGTACATTACAGCAGTTTCACAATACTACACTGTAGCATTAAAACTGCAGCTTTCAATGATATCTTCACTCCTGATAGCAAAGTAAGAAAGAAAGAGGAACTTTATAAATAAATTAAACGCTCTTAATTGAATATAGGTTTTTTTTCATAACTTCTTAGTGCGGCAACTGAAATAACGTAGTGCTCATCCTGGGCAGCAGCTTGTATTCGTCAGCATGTGGCCAGGGGAGCCGAGAGAGGGGGGGAGCAGGTACTAATTACCCGGGCCCAGGCTCCCCCTCCGTCCCTCCCGGGTATCAACAGTAGCACACACTTCTACAGCATGTGCTGTTCTGACAGCAGGCTCAGCATGAGTGTCTCACTGACAGCGTGAGAGGTCATGCTGAGCCTGCTGTCAGCACAGCACATGCTGTAGGTGTGTGCTGCGTCTGAGATTACAGTTTTTAGAGTTTTCTTTTACCCACCTCTAAACATTTTGGGGGTGTGGCCTAAGTGTGGGAGGTGCCCACACCACACACACACTTAGGCCAAACCCCCAAAATTTTACCGGGGCCCGGCATTCCTCTCGGCTGCCCTGCATGTGGCCACATAGCTAACCTGGGGGCAGATGTATTAAGCCTGGTGAATAAAGTAGAACGGCGATAACACAACAGCCAATCAACTCCAAACTGCCATTTTTCAAACATACTGTAGCTATTTGGCTGGTGCGTTATCACCTTTTACTTTATCACCACTTTATCTCTTCACCAGGCTTATTACATGTGCCCCATGGAGAGAAAAAACAACTTGCAATGTGCACCACCTGTAATGCCATACTGAACGTTATTACTGTACATACAGATGGATGTATTGTATTGCAGCTGAGAACAATAGGATAGCCATGGCTAGCCATGCTGAGCCATGGCCTAAGGAAGATAGATGAGATGGGCTCCTACTGTACAGTATATAGGCCCTTATTCAGGATGGCTCGTTAAGCAGTGAAGAGTTGCTGCTTAGCGAGCCCTCTACACCGCCTGCCCGGCGAGCAAATACCCGCCCCCGCCACTGCGTGAACATTCCCATCTGGACTGATCAATATTTTCGGGCTGCCTGCGTTCGCTGTTTTCCTGGACGCACACATGGATTTTGTGAGCAAGCCCAGGAAATGCTGGACATCCTCATGTGCCTACCTCCCGTCCACTCCCATGTTTGCGAATAGCTATGCAAGTTGCTGAAGCCATTCACAAACGAGGGCTGCACATGCTCATAATAGAACATGCACAGATCACAAAACATCGGGATGGAGCTGAACTTGCAAAATTGCGAGTAAACATGAATCAGGCCCATAGGGGCAGATGTATTTAGCCTTAACAAGAGATACATGCAAGGGTGATAAGGAGAGATAAACATCCAGCCAATCAGCTCCTTACTGACTTTTTTCAAACACAGGCTGTAAGATGGCAGTTAGCAGGTG
This sequence comes from Crinia signifera, assembly GCF_055691185.1. NCBI lineage: Eukaryota > Metazoa > Chordata > Amphibia > Anura > Myobatrachidae > Crinia > Crinia signifera. The sequence goes on from NC_139220.1 coordinate 272,207,256, forward strand.
ATTGGCTGGACGTTTATCTCTCCTTATCACCCTTGGATTTATCTCTTGTTAAAGCTTAATACATCTGCCCCATAATGTGTTAGTAGTACAGTATCCTTGATTCCTACTTCTTCTGAAATACATAGGACAATGCATTTGGTACTGTAATAATAACAACTTCTCTGTAGATGTATTTATGTCAACAAGAGCAGATTGGTGCATAAGGCATTGCTTATTTGTAAATGTTATTGGTTTGAACCTCTATAATGCTGTGAAGTTGCTAATAAAGTGGGAATCAATGGGGACCACACACACATAGCGAATTAGGGGCATTTTCTAAGCGATCTCACTAGATTAATATCCGGCATGCTGGATAAATCTAGTAATATCGCCGGCCAGGGTCAGCGTTCTCACCGGAGAACACGGGACCCAACAGATCGCTCAGTATACAGCGCTGACTCGTCGCTGTGCGCTGAGTGTTCTTGCTGAGCGTTCTGAGTGATCTAGCATCGCACAGAATGCTCTGCAAATCTCCCCGTGTGTAGGCGTCTTCATTCAACTGATTTGGAAAACTATCTTTTATAATAAATAGAAAGGTTTAAACTAACATAACCTATGGTAACCCTGGTTAAGCATTCAGAGCTGTATATCATACTTTGATTACTAGTTCCAGAAGTCTGCTTTCTGAATGGTTTACCGCTCTAGCACTTATTTACATAGTACAGGCACTCAGCTGTTTCCCAGGCACCCTTTATCCATTTCCCTTGAGAGGTATAACAGTTCCTAAGGATTGCAGCCCTTTTGTTAGATGTGACATTATTAAAAACTCTGATTTAATTTATAGAAAATGGTCGATAAAAACAATTCTCGGGTAGAAGAGATCTGCAAAGTTGTTCCGACAGGGCAATTATTTCTCATGGGCAGAAAAACAGCATTAAGATGTAAAGCTGTCATTTACCACAATCATTTTGACATCTACTGGAAAATCATTTATGGTTCTGCATAATTTCCAAATCCGTCATCTCTTATGCTTTGCATCGTGCATGTTCTATAAGTCACTCATTCAGTTTAGTAGAACAAAGAATTCTGCAGTAGAATATTCCCAAACCTGGTTTTCGTGCATATAAATCAGCAATCCCTCCTTCTCCCGAGACCCCAGTAGCTTCATTCCAATGCAGATGTGGGGGTGAATAATATTTACACCGTGACACTGCTTAGTAAATTCTTGGATCTCAGGCATGCCTATTAAAAAAAAAAAATATATATATATATATATATATATATATATATATATATATATATATATATCTTATTATGATTGTTCCATTTTAGAAAGTAAATATATTGTACATTATACTTCTATTATCAGTCACATACTGTCATTAGGCCTTGTGGACCACTGACGCTTGGTGAGACCAATGGCTAAGGTGGCAATGGGTAATATTAGAGCCAGATTTACACACACACAAACACACACACACACATACACACATATACATTTTGGTGAGTTTTGACAATAAAAATAATTAGAATAATACAAATATGATACTTATAAGTTACAAATATATTCTTCTTTGTAGTATCAAATCATTTTTATAGTCAAAACTCTGGAGTTTCACAGGAGTATGACAGGTGAAGCTCTGCCTACCCTACCTACCATAGATTTGTAGCATATACTGTACGTCTTTTACTTTTCTAGGCCGTCATACTATATGAGTATGGTGAACAAAATACAAAGTCAGTTCAACCCAATGATGTTGCTGGTATAGAAGGTGGAGGAAGTTGTACCTATGCTGATGGAGATGCTCCTGCCTGGAAGACAGGAAGGGTGAGCAGCAACTATAAGAAGGCAGAGGCCAAGACAGTTGGCCTCCTCTTGAGGCTGTTGCACCTGCCAAGACATAGTAAAGTGCCAGCGTATCATATTTCATAAGGCGTTACTAAAAATATGACGCTACCTCCGGGAGAGGGAGGTCCAGGTTGGTGGATGGTAGCTTGGTTTGACAAATCAAGTTATCCTGACCCTGCAAGAATTTTTTGGCAATGCAATGCATCACTGGGGATTGTACCAAAGAGATATAATTTGTATATTACTTTACCAGGAAAGTGAAGAGATGCAGGAGAAAAGCACTTTCAAAAGTTGGTTCATGTATCTCATGTATCTCCCGGGAATTATAAGAAAGTGGACAAGTACATTATGGGCCTAATTTGAGGAGAGAATATGGAGCATAAACCAATTTGTCATATACTGTAACTAGAACTACAAGTTCTCCCTTTCAAGGTGATTATATCTGGCTTCATGGTAGTTGCTAGAGGAGGAAAATACCTTTTCAGGCCCATGGGGAGTAGCAAGGCATTGTCGCTATCCCCACCACCATCTATTACTTTTAATAACCAGGTGGCCAGTGAAACTAGCCCGTGAGGGTACATTTGGACTTACATTTTAGGATCTTGCTCTTCCCTCTGTCATGTGATGATCCTTTTTCCAACTTGGAAACAGACCTAACCCTGGCTTCATAGGACAACCGTCTGGTTATATATAAACAGTATTACAGTAATATAAATTGCAATCGAATACTCTTTGATCCTAAATAAGGCTCCTGGTGATACAGTATGTTTACTTAATGTACCAGTTGCTGAATGTTTTTTGTTGTAATTAGCATAGTAAGTATCTGCCATGCTTCTCAAGTGTGCTTGATAGTATGTGCACAGAACCTTAGAGGATACTTTCACTTATATGTGAAAACCTCCTATTGGGGGAGATTAATTAAAGCTTGGAGGATACTTGCCTACTCCCTGGATTCCTTGGGAGGGACATGATTTTTCCAATAAATGGTAAATTTTACAATAAATTGTAAATATATGTATAATTTCCATATTTAACTCTGAGATCAAAAATTGTTCCTTGGACATCTCAGTTGTACTTGTTGGTTTTCCTTTATCGGTGACAGTACACAATGATACTTTTTGTGGGGAGCAGCATAGAATTTGCTAATTTTAATAATTATTTAGATATTTATAATCTATTTTGTTTTATTTTTTTTGTTTGAATTAGCTTCCACACGGTAAGGTCTATTTCCTAGAGGGAGAAAGGACCTGTCACATGATATGGCAGCATAGGGGGAGGAGCAAGATCTGAAGAAGAGAGCCTAAAATACTCTTGCATGCTAGCATTGCTCACCATTTTACGGGCATGATGGCTCGCTCTGTTTCGCTCACCACCTGGATACTAAAGGCGACAGGTGTTGGCGTGGAACTGCGAAGGCCCCAGCTTTGCTCCTACCCCTGGTTGTGCAAGGTCCTTTAGCTCACTAGGATTTAGTAACTACCGCTTCCATATTGGCATAACAAAGCGATAAGGTCAGAGGTACTGCTGCCAAGCCAGGATGGCTATCGTCATAGATTTTCTAACGCTATAAACGCTATAACGCTATTTCTAACGCTATAATAGAAAATATTTTTTCTATTTCTGATCTTTCTAAATATATATAATAGTTTTAATATGAATCCTAAAACATTGATTTGGACTAATGTAGCTCACAAACTTTAAATCAACAATCCCATAATAAATCAGGTGTCTATTAGAATAAATCACTGGGATGGGTTCTTAGAAATATGGAAATAAACAGTTTTCCTTGATTTGTTTCTACAAGCTCATATTAATGATTTTTGAATTCTCCAAGGTTATGGGCAATATTCCATCTTCAGTAGATCTCCGATCTTAGTAAATTCACCCCTTTGTGTGAGTCAGCCATATTTGTCTCCCATCCAGGGAGATTTTGAAATAAAATGATTTGCCATTAGAAAGCTAAGAACAATACAGATCAGATGCATATTTAAAATTTGCTGTAATTTGCTATTTGAAGAAAAAAATATATATCTGGAATATCTTGAAATTCTGCTTTAAATAGTGGTTTCTTTTTGACATTTTCAGTGATCATTACTGAATTGGGAATAATGTTAATCACATCATTATATGCTACTTTTGTATGACTTTTGTTAAACCACTGTGACTTGCTCTTTACATTTCTATGTTCTAGGAGATTATTATATTTTCATAATGAACTTTGAAACCTAAAGATCTTATAACCCAACATGCAAAAAATAAACAAAACTAAATTGTACAAAAATAGTTAAAACTACACTGAATACTTTTTAACATACTCAAGTTGCTTTCTAGAAAGGGTACTAAAGGGAATAGGCATTAATTCTATTATGTTATCAAGATGCCCAGTCCCGCTAATAAGAACCAGCCTTGTGGCATATTATACTAGAACCATGCTGTTCTTTACTGTAGATGGCTATTTTAGGTTGATAAGATTTTAAAGAGTACAAAAGACCAATGACCAGCACTTTATTTATCAGGTATAGTTAGTTATTAAATAAGAAATAAAACAATATTCCTACCGGTGCCGCTGCTTTGTTTGGGCCGCTCTGTGTCCCAATTTAAGAATATGTAGAAGAATAAAAGACACAAAGCTGCGCACCGTAGGGATATAACTATTTATATATTAAAAACTATTTCAATTAGACAATATAAACATAATTACACAACATTTCACAAATAGCTAAATAGGTGGCCACTCTATTACATAGTTAGCACATCATCAAAATCACATACAGTTAATAAAATAATTTTAAAATAATGGATACGATAATATCACTTGTTAAGTTTGGATAAAGAGCTTGTATTAGGATAGGATGTTAATCAATACTTAGTAGCTTATAATTAGTATATTGCCAACTCAACTTAGAGACAGTTCTTGTGGGTGCAGCAGAGAGTAACTTAATCCTCTGGTTAGTTTGTTAGGCGTTTAAAGGGTTAACAGATGATTTTGCTAGTAAGCTTTGTCAATAGCTTGATTATAGGTTCAGTTCGTCATGTCTGGCCAGACAGAGATTAAAGGTACCTTAACAGCCTCAGAAGAGAAAGATGTCCTCCCAGCTACCAACACTGATTTGTCTAGGCGGCAGCTTTATCCAGAGTGACACACCATACAATTTGTTGCAGACTGCAGAGATGCATATGAGATGAATGTCCGTTTTGGTATCTCTAACGCGTTTCCCCGCCTGTTGTTAACCTCCGCGTCCAGTACAAAAAAGATTTTAGGTTTATATACAGTATCAATTTGAAAACAAGCTTTAAAATGTAGAGCTACAGGTTGGTCATTGTCCCTACCTGCCAGACATATACGGATGCTGACCTGTGTAAGCATTTTAAAGCATGTGGGCATCCTTTCTCGAGTCTTAGATATAAGATCATAGACCATATCCCCCCTTTTACACAAGGGGGTGACTGACAAAAATGGTAAGTTCCTGTATCCATACCTTAGCCCCACGAGGCCTAAACAAAAAGTCTCTTGGAATATTTTTCTATAGACAATTTTTGGTAACAACTATTGAGCCAGACACTGGCTGAATAGTTACATAAATAACCCGGTTTGGACATTTTCCTGGTGATTTATGAATGCGTGGTAGAAATGGCCCCTGGGAACAAGGTACAGGTCATGTTTCCGGAGACCTGCACATAGTAGTAGACTCTGGTAAACTCTGCACTGCGGTAGAAGAGGAGGACCACTCAGATTCTGCACCGGGCCCTCCTCATCTTTTTAACTGTCTCTGGTGCACTATCAGTATTCTGTATTGCTTTAAGTTTTCCTGCTCTTATGGGGACAAAGGAAGCCTCAAAGATGGCACCTGGTGGCAATTAAGGGGAAGGGATGCCAGATGGGCCACAAAACAATGGCATGAAGGAACGTGGCCAGAGGATAAGCCCTGTCCCCATTTCAACACCTCTGGGGGTCCGCTGTCTAGTGGGACAGCCAGGATTTATCAGGAAGGGAGGCAGAAGGGAGCAGTAGATAAGGGAGAACAGGAGGGGGGTCAAGGCACACAAGGAGGAGACCCAATTATTTGGTAAGCACAATTGGGGGAGGGGGAGTTTTGCTGTTTGGTCCCCCTTTTGGACAACACGTTCTGAGTATATTTGTATACTGTAGACATTTTTTTTCTGGCTGCTATTAAAAAAATAAACAGATAACTACAGTACATTCCTTGTAATGAATACACAAGGCTGATGCTTGTTCTAGTTCCAGTTTTAAATATGTAACATTTCAAAACAAACTTATTCCCTACACTTCATGATAAATTATACCTATTAATAACAGTTATAGGAGATTCTTCTGGGTGGCTGTTGCTGTTTAGAATTTATAAGCAGGTTAAATTGCCACCTCTGCGAGTATAATACACACACATAACTTTCTTTTAAATTAAACAAATGCATTCAAACAGTCCTGTATTTTGAATTATAGGTATATCATACAAGATTATGTTCTTGATTCTGGCAACAGCTTAAAGAAATTTAATTTATTTTGGCTCCAGACTGCACTGAACATTTTTTTTTGTTCAGTTGAATAGCATGCAGAAGTTAAATGTATCGGAACGTAATTATTTTAACAAGTGGCTAGTTTCCTAAATAATGATAGAAAAGATAATTGCATAATTGAATTTATAAACATTTCATTTTAAACTGTAAGGAAAGTCAGTTTAAAGTCTGCATAAAACTAAGGTAATATATTTTATTGTCTAATGCTTTTGACACCCTGTAAGGTAATGCAAATGAATAAAAAGTGCTCTATTCAATTCTATTTATATAATGAAGACAGGCGGAACCTCAATTTTTTTATTTTTTATTTTAATTTTTTTTTTTTCTTTGGCTTTCCAGCAACTGCAATCTTGTTAAGCAACAGTCATAAACATATCGGGCTGGATGTAAAGCGGTGCAGGTCCGGCAGGAGTGTGCGGTGCGGTTCTGGCAGTCATTTGCGGTGCAGGTTCCACAGCCGTTCGCAATGCTGGGCGAACAGGGAATTCTTTTTAAAGGGGCAGTAGTCATTTACAAGGCAAAACCATGCCTTGTAACTGACTGCCCATTTTAAAAAATCCTGAATTCTTCCGGTATTATGGTCTTGCATTGCATTACATCCGGCACATAGAGTATTGCAGTAAGGTCAGTAAAGTATGCAATAATGTTGTATTGAATTAAATGACAACTATAAATAAAAATTAAAGGTTTCTTATGTGAGGATTCATAATAAAGTCTTAAATTTCCAATACTGACTGGCTAGAATATAAAGTGGAACATAAAAAACATCTGAAACCAATACTTACTGACTTTCTGGCTGCCACATGTGAGATGGTGCTACCAGATCAATAAAACAGGGGACGTGGCCTCAACATATCTGGCAGGTACAGGGATGTGGACACACAAAAGCATCACTGTAGCCCCACCCCTTTCAATGCCTAGATTACAAACATTGTTTAGTAGAGGCAGAGCTACAATGATGTGCTTCAGTGCAAATCAGGTACTTGTGTATTATCACGACGCCCATCGCATATCGGGACACGATTTTTCATTGCATCGCATGCCATCGCATGCCATACACCCGATGCACAGCGATGCGATGCGATTTAAGCCCCCTATACGATTTTAAATTGTATAATCATGGGTGTTTTTAAGCACCCTAATTGGTGCTTACAATGTTTAATGCACCCCCATGCCACCCCCAGTACGAACGTGAACCCGAAGAGTGGTGAGCGCAGCGAGCCCGCGAGGGGCGGCAGTAAGCGTCCTCCGACCTTTTCATACCCCCACTATCCACGTCACCGTGGAGTTGATTTTATATAGTGTGGCAAGCGCAGCGAGCCACCGAGCCCGAAGCGTGGCGAGCGCAGCGTGCCCCGCGAGGGGACGCGTATTACTTTACATGTATTCCACGTCCCCATGCGGGGCTTGCTGCGCTCGCCACGCTTCAGGCTCAATGGCTCGCTGCGCTCGCCACACTATATAAGATCAACTCCACGCCGACGTGGATAGTGGGGATATGAAAATGTCGGACGCTCGCCACGCTTCGGGTTCACGTTCATAGTGGGGGTGGCGTGGGGGTCCATTTAGCATTGTAAGCCCCCATTAGGGTGCTTATACAATTTATAATCGCATCGCATTGTATGGCATTGTATGCCATATACAATGCCATACAATTTTAAAATTGTATGACATCGGATGACATCGCGGAACATCGCATACCATCGCATGCCTTATGGTCTGCGATGCGATGGGCGCCGTGATAATACACAAGTACCTGAATCATTTCAAAAGCCTCCCTGGACCACCCACTTTTAAGGAAACCTAAATGGTTGGGGGAGGGGCAGTGAGGACTGCCCCGAGAGACTTGCCTGTCTTTCTTGGGGGCTAGGAGCACCATCTGATTTCAGGAGCCACTCATACAATCTGGGAGAGTAGGAAAGTATGTTAAATTACATTTATTTATGGACATAATCCTGGGGCTGCACAACTGCAAAGGCTGGACTTTCTCCAGTAGATAGTATATAATATAGTAGTTAGTAAATTTACCATAACCAGTTCAGTGATAGCGGGAAATTCCCTTGTGCTTGTGGATCTAGAATGCTAAATTGGAGCCCTCAAATGATTGTGGTGCTTTAGTACTGTATGTGAGGAGGCACAGGATAGGGCTTGCCTGCATTTTTAGAAATGAGTTACCCTATGGCCCAAGTTTTGTATTCTTAAATTAAAGCCCTCAGTCTGCAGAGGTTACAAACAGGAAGACATTCAGAAGCAGACAGTAAGGAAGTGTTCCCTTTAGAAAAGCTTTCCTCCTCCCCCTTTGGAAAGTTTGACAGCATGGTCCACCAATCCAAAAGGAAAGATCAATCAAAGGTGGATTGTGGGAGAGAGGAAGTGGAAGAAGAGGTGACTGTGTGAGGTGAGGGGCACAGCTACAGTCACTGGAGGTTGGGGTGCTGTCCCCTCTCTGTGTAATCAGTGACTAGCCATTCTGTGTGCCCTGTTACAGCTGTCAGTGCTGCTCAGGACTGTAGGAGATACACTGATACATTGTATAGCAGCTTGAGGAGACTTTGCTGAACTGTGAGTGGACTTTATTAGTATAATCCTGATGCTGCTGCTGGTTACTGGATTTCTTGGTCTCCCTGAATAAAGTACAAGCTGTTTTCATTGTTACCTGCTCTGGTGTGTGATCCCTGAACCCCAGGGTACCCAGGTCACCTGGTATCCTCACATTTGGAGGCAGCGGAGGAACATCACACAGTTTCTGCAGAGATTACAAGGTACTGGATAGAAGCAACAGTAACACTGCAGAATTTCAGGATGGAGTGTCAGCCAGAAGTTGTGGTCAGCAATCAAGGGGAGAACACAATGAGAGAGCAGGAGAAGTTTTACCGTACAGCAGGGAAACCTCACCTGCATGGATTTTGCAGGATGAAAGGTATTACTTATGATGGGACTGAGACCCGGGAGACACTGGTGCTGAGGTAATTGGAGTGGGATCGGGCACACCCTGAGGATCCCAACCACCTTAGTGATGATGAAGAGATGCCGAAAGGCAGTGGTATCTTTGCATCCAGTAAGTTACCAGAGTCCACCAATGTTACTCCTGCTGCATTACAGAGCTGGCAGGGTGCACTTGGTGATGGTGCGACCCCACAGGAGAGAGCTGGGGTAATCCAAGCAATACTTGGGGTACAAATTCCTACTGGCGGTAGATCTCCAGAGTCACCCCAAAGTGCTGGCCAAAACAAGCGTCACTTGGGATTTAAGGATGTTCCCACATTCCGGGAAAATGAAACAGACATTGACACTCACCTCCAGATCTTTGAGAATCTCATGAAGGTTCATGGAATAGAGCCAGCTGAATGGCCAAAGTACTTGGGGCCAAGTCTCACTGGTAGGGCTTTGGAAGCCTATCGGGCCCTAACTCCCCAGGAGTGTAAAGTCTACGCCAGTCTAAAGAAGGCATTGCTAGCTAAGTTTCAGATCACTGCAGAATCTTATCGTCTCAAATTCAGAATGCTGAATAAAAGTGGGACTGCTTCCCACCAGAAGTTTACTAGTCATCTACAGCAAAACTGTGGGAAATGGCTTGAAGGGAGGCAGGCCTCCACTGCGGAGCAGATAATCAACTTAATCGTGGTGGAACAGCTAATGATTAAGATGGCACCAGAGGTACGGGAGTGGGTCAAGGACAGGAAGGCCGATACACCTGAGCAAGCTGCGGAATGGGCTGATGAATATATAGCCAATCGTCCCCAATGGAAAGTCGCTGCTGCAAAAATCCCAAGAGCAGAGAAGCCCCCTGACAAAGAACCACTCATCAATAATATTAACAAAATAGTCTATATCAGAAGCACCACCGATCAGCCGCCCAGATTTAGAGTGGCTAACCCAGAACCTCGGAAGTGTTACCGCTGCAATCAGCCAGGGCACTTGCTGAGAGACTGTCCACGCACACAAGGACCATTTCCTGGGGCTAGACCAGCCCCAGTCTCTGTGGTCTCTTACTCCACGAAGGATTATGGTAAAGAGGTCATCCAGTCAGATACATATGGGATGGCAGATGGGGTGTACATTGTGGATCTGGTACTGGGGGAGGAGAAGGCAACTCCCAGGAATATGCGAGGGCACCTACAGACTGTGGCGGTGGAGGATCAGCCGGTTCAGGGCCCACGAGATTCTGGGGCCTCACTCACTTTAATCGAGCCAGACCTGATTCCCGCATCTAGGGTGATCCCTGGACAGTATGTACGAATTGCCACCACCGGGGGACAACAGACTGACATCCCCATCACCAAAAACATCTAGACTGGGGAGCTGATCAAGGAATTGTGGAGGTCGGAGTACTCAAGGGGCTACCAGCCAAGGTCAACCTCGGAAATGATCTGGGACAAGGACTGGTGACACACTTTGTCCAGGCGGTGACAAGAAGCCAAGCCAAAAGAGTTACCCAGGCAACAGATATGAAACAGAAACAACCTACCCAGACAACCACGGTGAGTGATTCTAGTCCCTTGTCTAACACTCTAGAGGTAGATCGCACTGAGTTCCGACAGGCCCAAAAGACTGACCCCTCCCTGAGTAAATTGAGGAGTGCAGCTGACCTGGGGCTGGAAACAGCTGATGGAAACAAGATAGTTTGGGAAAAGGAATTACTGTACCGACTGGTCGTTCCTCAGCCTGGACAGGAAGCTGTCATGCCTACTAAACAGTTGGTGGTACCTACACCATATAGAGTGCAATTACTAGCTCTTGCTCATGACATCCCCGCAGCCGGGCATTTCGGCACCCGTAAAACCCTGGCCTGACTGCTACGGAATTTCTTCTGGCCAGGGATTTCTAGAGATGTTAAGCAGTATCGAAGCACCTGCGATACCTGCCAAAGACTGGGGAAGCCCCAATGGAAAGTGCCTCTGCATCCATTACCTATTATAGGGGAGCCCTTTGCCCGTGTTGCCATAGACCTAGTTGGACCATTAGCTATTTCAAGTCATACGGGCAAGAAGTACATCTTAACACTAGTTGACTTTGCTACACGTTACCCTAAGGCCGTGGCCCTATCATCCATTGACACAGAGCATGTTGCACAAGCACTGACAGACATCTACAGTTGGGTTGGATACCCACAGGAAGTAGTCACAGATCAAGGACCCCAATTCCAAGGCGAACTTATGCAAACCCTGTTTGCATAAAAGTGGGGGGTTTGGCCTATTCGGACCTCCCCTTATCACCCGCAGACCAATGGGCTCTGTGAACGCTTCAATGGAACACTTAAAAGACTCCTACAAGCGTATGTACAGTCTAAGGGAAGGGACTGGGAAAGAGCTCTACAGCAACTTCTATTTGCTTATCAGGAAGTACCTCAGGCATCTACCGGATATTCCCCGTTTGAACTCTTGTACGGTCGGAAAGTACGGGGGCCTCTAGACCTGGTCAAAGAGAGTTGGGAGGGAACTTTTCAAGAATACCAGCAGCCCATTTTGCAGTATGTAGAGAACATGCGAACACGGATGAGAAGACTGCTGCAGTTAACTGAAGAGCATCTCCGGGAATCACAAGAAAAGCAAAGGGAATGGTACGATGCCCATGCTCAAAACCAGGAGTTATATCCTGGGCAAAAGGTCATGGTGCTTATCCCAGTGCGAAGAAACAAACTGCAGGCCACCTGGGATGGACCCTACACCGTGGTAAGACGCACTGGACCTGTCAATTATGTGGTCTCCCTAGATAAGGGAGGGAAATACCTACGCACCTTCCATATAAATCGACTCAAAGCTTATAGAGATCGTCAAGTAGCGACCATGGTAGTGTGCTGCCCTCCGATGGAGACTCCAGAAACTGATCCGTTACCTGACCTTTTGGGAGCTGCTAAACAGAGGAAAGGTGTGGAATCAGTCCAGGTGGGAAAACAATTGAATGCTGCCCAGCAGCAAGAGATGCAGAGGATCTTAGAAGATGAAAGAGACCAGTTTTCTTGTCAACCCGGTCAAACTCACCTAACCGCTCACCATGTGGACACTGGAACCGCTAAGCCCATTCGACAAGCCGCTTACCGAATGACGCCAGATGTTATGAGGCAGGTAAAGACTGAGATCGAGGAGATGCTAGCTTTGGGGTCATCGTACCATCTAAAAGCCCATGGGCTGCTGGGGTTGTGTTGGTTCCCAAGAAAGATGGGACTACACGGTTTTGCGTGGACTATCGCAAATTGAATGAAGTAACCACAACTGATGCTTATCCTATGCCCCGTGTTGATGAACTACTAGACCGGATTGGAGGGGCCAGGTTTGTTTCAATGCTGGACTTAAGCAAGGGTTACTGGCAAATCCCACTTACCAAAGAAGCCCAGGAGTGTTCTGCCTTCATCACACCAATAGGACTCTTTGAGTGGACTACCATGCCTTTTGGGATGAAGAATGCCCCTGCCACATTCCAGCGAACAGTGAATGACCTACTGGAGGGGTGTCAAGACTTTGCCCAAGCCTACCTCGATGATATCGCCATCTTCAGCCATACCTGGGAGGAGCATTTAACTCATGTGTCAGAAGTGCTCGAAAGGATCGGAAAGGCCAAACTCACCATACGCCCAGATAAATGCCAGATGGGGATGGCTGAAGTTCAATACTTAGGACATCGGGTTGGAGGAGGAGTTATTAGACCTGAACTGGCAAAGGTGGAGGCTATTGCCAATTGGCCCCAACCAATCAACCAGAAGCAAGTGCGGGCCTTTCTTGGAGTTGCTGGCTATTACAGAAAATTCATACCACATTACAGCACCGTGGCCAAGGCTCTAACAGACTGAACAAAAAAGAGATATACTCGGAAGATCGAATGGACCACTGAGTGTGAACAAGCCTTCAAAACCCTAAAAGACATGCTGAATAGAGCCCCAGTGTTGGCTGCCCCTGATTACAATAGAAAATGTATTGTGCAAACAGATGCTTCAGGGTGTGGACTGGGGCAGTGTTAAGCCAGGTAGGAGAAGATGGTAGGGAACACCCAATCGTGTATCTATCTCGTAAACTAGCTGACCGAGAGATAGCTTATGCCACTATCGAGAAGGAGTGTTTAGCCATAGTGTGGGCCTTAAAGAAACTACAACCTTATCTCTATGGGAAGGAGTTCAGTGTTGTGACTGACCATAACCCTTTGAGTTGGCTACAGAGAACTTCAGGGGAAAATGGGAGGTTGTTTAGGTGGAGTTTGGCATTGCAAGGTTTCACCTTTTCCATTTCTCACAAAAAGGGACGAGACCATAACAACGCTGATGGGTTATCCAGACATGAGGAACAAAATGGCAAGCTTCACAGACCTTCGGGCCAAGTCGACAGTCAGGACTCTGATATTGAGACCATGCCTGTCTCCTCGATTTAAGAAGGGGGAGGTATGTGAGGAGGCACAGGCTGGGCTTGCCTGCATTTTTCGAAATGAGTTACCCTATGGCCCAAGTTTTGTATTCTTAAATTAAAGCCCTCAGTCTGCAGAGGTTACAAACAGGAAGACATTCAGAAGCAGACAGTAAGGAAATGTTCCCTTTAGAAAAGCTTTCCTCCTCCCCCTTTGGAAAGATTGACAGCATGGTCCACCAATCCAAAAGGAAAGATCAATCAAAGGTAGATTGTGGGAGAGAGGAAGTGGAATAAGATGTGACTGTGTGAGGTAAGGGGCACAGCTATAGTCACTGGAGGTTGGGGTGCTGTCCCCTCTCTGTGTAATCAGTGAATAGCCATTTTGTGTGCTCTGCTACAGCTGCCAGTGCTGCTCAGGACTGTAGGAGATACACTGATACATTGTATAGCAGCTTGAGGAGACTTTGCTGAACTGTGAGTGGACTTTATTAGTATAATCCTGATGCTGCTGCTGCTGGTTACTGGATTTCTTGGTCTCCCTGAATAAAGTACAAGCTGTTTTCATTGTTACCCGCTCTGTTGTGTGATCCCTGAACCCCAGGGTACCCAGGTCACCCGGTATCCTCACACTGTAAGTCCAGTCCAAGAAAGCAATGAGGGTTGCACAGCACAGAAAATACTTAAAAATCACTGAAATACCTGGAAGTTGGTCCGGGCAAACCGTTTTTTTCTGCCCAGAAATTGCAGCTTTGTCAAAGGTGATCCACCTAATTTTTTTGCTCTTCACTGAAATATTTCTGTGTAATATTTGGATGATGTTTATTTTAGTTATTTTTATAATATTTTTATAATATGGCATATGCAGTGTTATATTAGTGTCTAAGTGTTTTTATGAATTATAATTTATGAGACTTATTGAGTGGTATTCAATTGTATTTCACCTGCATTTCCGCTCGCTATCCCTGGGGGTGGGGAGAAATGTGCGAATGCATGGCTGAACCTGACCGTGATGAGCGTGATATGCTAAAGAAAAAAAATAGATCAATCGAATATGGGAGATTAGATGTGATGTAACAATTGAATACCACCCATTTTATTTTTTGTGCAAAAGTTTATATATGTTTATATTCTTCACACTTGTGAGTGTCGGCTATTCGGAATACATAACCATCGATGCATCTGTAAAGAAGGCATCTAATATTGGATAGGTGTGCACTATTGATGATGATGATGATATATAGACTGCTCTGCGTCTGACCCTGTCTGTGAAGAATTAGGGTGAGATATATCAAACCTTCTAAATAGTAGAGAAGTTAATAAGGAACCAGTCAGCATCTTCCTATCATTTCATAGAATCTGCTTCATAAATGCTTGATAAAAACTGATTGGTTGTTGTGGGCATCTTCTTAATTCGACCACTTACCTACTTTTTAGTATTGATACATATCCCTCCTAGTGTAATGGGATAATAACTTTAATATATAAACATGATCTAATAAAAAGAATGCAATTTATATATTTTTTTATTTCAGAAGGCTTCAGTCCCACTTGTTAATTATTTAGTCCATTTTTGATCAAATAAATCTCACAGTTTTGCTCTGTGGACAATAATACATAAAGAGATAAATAAATTCTACAATGAGCCCAATGATTTTTGAAGACCATGCTAGCCAAACATTGTACCTTCCCCCACGGCCGTTCATTAAAGGTCTGCTGATGAGATTTTTGAAATCTGTCACTTTAGCAGGGAGATGCATCTTGGGCTTTATACGGATAACATCCTACTGTACAGGCTTAATTAGAGCATTGTGCCACTCATGTTTTAAGTTCCGTCCTTCCACACCCTGAGGATGTACTCACCTGACAGGGTTCACAAGTGTCTGCCAAGTTTAGAATCTGTCCTTTGCAGCTCCGAGATGTTTTTCCATCTACAGTAAAGGACACAATTAACTCAGATATGAAGAAATTGCGATATTTTCCAAGGATAATTACCATATTCTCAGTCTTATTGCATCGACTTAGTGAAAGAGCTTTCACAGCTCAATTCAACCTTCTCTTGACTTTGAGAGAAACAGTTTGTAATGATGAATTGATGGGTATATGTTTTGTGTTTTACCATTTTAATGGTCACCTTCTGGCTGTCCTGTGATCAAAATGTAGCCTTACTTTGTCACTTTTCAGTATGAGTTTCTTCAGCAACACCAGTATCATTATTTTTTAATGATAAATCATAATTCATGAGATTTGATCCATGTAATGCTCTTGCCAATTTTTTTGCACATATAATAAAAATAATCAAAGATGGCCTAAGGGAAATTAATCAACATTTTCAATGTTTTTTCCCAATTAAGTTGCAAATTTTGACTGTTATTTTGTTTGAAAGATTGACAAATAGAATGCATAACATAGAAACATAGAAACATAGAAACATAGAATTTGACGGCAGATGAGAACCACTTGGCCCATCTAGTCTGCCCCTTTTTTAAACATGTTACCTCAAACCATATTTGATCCTTATTTTTTTGTAAGGATATCAATATGCCTATCCCAAGCATGTTTAAATTGTACTACTGTATTTTCCTCTACCACCTCTGATGGGAGGCTATTCCACTTATCTA
Organism: Crinia signifera; assembly: GCF_055691185.1. NCBI lineage: Eukaryota > Metazoa > Chordata > Amphibia > Anura > Myobatrachidae > Crinia > Crinia signifera. The sequence goes on from NC_139220.1 coordinate 272,223,572, forward strand.
CTACTCTTTCTGTGAAGTAATTCTTCCTCAAATTTCCCCTGAATCTTCCTCCCTCTAGTGTCAGTGCATGTCCTCGTGTTCTGTTGCTCCTCTTCCTGTGAATGTCTCCCACCTGTACCTTGTTAAAACCCTTGATATATTTGAAAGTTTCTATCATGTCCCCCCTTTCCCTTCTCTGCTCTAAAGTATACATATTAAGATCTTTTCCAGGAATACTTAATAGTGACAAATACACAATCATATATACACACACACACACACACACATATATATATATATATATATATATATATATATATATATATATATACTGTTCATATAGAATAGTGTCATATTTAATACTTTATTGTGGACTGTTGATTAATTTTTAAATACTCTAAAGCTTGAAATATTCCAAAGCGATCTTCTGTCCTAGGGTGGTATTTTATTAATGGCTGTAATTTACCGTGCAGCTTAAATGGTCTAATATCGCCATTTCTGTCCAATTGTAGTATCTAATAATAGGACATTTTTACTGTAGTGGTAAATTACCCGTTTCGGGCAATATCAGATGGGATCTGGACTGATAGAGGTGGTTATCTAGGATTCTGCTTCCCCAATAATTGCCGTCAGTCAAAGCTAATTGGATAGCCCCGGGAAAATCTATTTACCACGGCTAATAGGATAACTCTCTTAGCTCTTTATTTCCATGCTGCAATTTTACTAGTGGACTCATAAGCTACATGATTTGTTCTTCATCAATTCATTGAACAATCTGATAAAAATAAGTATAGAGCTTTTCAAAATCACCATGGAAAAAGCAGAAGTGTAGATTTTTCTATTGACCATTTCATTTCATTTGAATATAGGGCGTGAGTCAGAGATGGATGTAGTTCATAAAGCAGCTGTGTCTTTAGATGCAGCTGCTGTGCAAAATATGCTAATTCTGCAGGAGGCATCTTGTGTAAAATGGCTTCCGTGACCCGTATTGCTGGGATCATCTGCATTAACATCGATCAGGTTACGCAGGACGGCCAGTGTTCTCATGCGATCAAGGCCAGACAAGCTGCATCTAAGGTCACACATTCAGAAAATGGCCATACAAGTCCCCATTTTCTGAAACGCTAGCCATCGCCACTCCAGAGCTGGCTAATCATGCAGGGACTTCGGGGCTGTCATTGCAGACAAAGATCTTCACATCCAGAAAACAGATCATGCTCATACACAGGTCAACAAATATGGGCAATCCATCACATTTTACATACTGTACATCTTTGAATTCAGCTCATAATACGCAATTTTCCCATCTCTACACTATATTACAGTATGTAGAGTGCAAATTAATAGTCAATGTGATTCTATACAAAATAGTGAGCTCTATTGTGAAATCTAGTTTGTGCTTGCTATGAAACGATAAGGGGAGTCCAAAGAGGCAGATGCCTCAAACCTAAAGAGACAAAGTGGAGGACTTGACCAAAGCAAGCAATCATCTGCTACTGTAGCTGTCATTCATCCAGAACATTCTATAAACTGATAGCTGCAACTTCTTTACCTGTCTACGTTAGAAGGTTTGATACGTCGGCGCATAAATGTGGGCGACACTGTTCCTCTGGTCTACTTCATTCCCAAAAGCTTCAAAAGCTTCAAAAACAGTTCCATATTAGGGATTATTATATAAGAATATGACATTTGAAGGACATATTTGTAATTGAATACACCTTGGTTGAGGGATTGTAAAATTGCATGCACATTCGCAAACACTTTATAAAATAGTATAGATTGTTGTAGAGTGCAAAGTGTTGGAGATGTGCTTGGTTTCTATCGGACATCCAAATACAGCACAATTTATTATGTATTTTACTTACAGTGTATGGCTGCAAGCTGTATATATTTCTAATGAATTAAAGCATTGCTTATATAAAATGGCCCTTTTATAATAAGTCCAATATCATCAAGCAGGATACTGCCTTACTGAGTTATGTACTACCATTTCTCTGCTTTTCATCTCTTTTTAGACAATCACCCTCTGGTTTACATATTAGTACACAAATTGGTTGAATGAGAACAGCACATATAGTATCACTACTTGAAGCACAGTAATAAGCGAAAGAAAGAAAGAAAGAAAGAAAGAAAGAAAGAAAGAAAGAAAGAAAGAAAGAAAGAAATATATATCAGATGCTGCAGCATTGCCCCGGTGCTCCTCCGGATAGTGGTGTGTAGATATAGTAGTGTGGTGGAAGGCAAATAATGATGTTTGGTGTTGAGCCAACGTTTTAGGACTCTTGGTCCTTTTATGAAAACTTGATTTTAGCTTTTACCTATATAAAACAAGGATGACTTTAGCTTATTTTCACTGCTAGTTTCCATCTTCTGCTTATTGTACTATTGACCTTAAACACAAATGGCAAATTTCACAAAATATGTACTATTTATAAGAGGTAAGATAATGGTCAGTTTGAGCATAATGTGCAGTATAATTAATTAAATTTACTGGGAAATTTGCACTAAGTAGTCTGTTTACAACATATATATTAATAACTCAGAATAATGCGCAAAGTCGGTGAGCGAACTTACCATTTTAATTCTTATAAATGAACAGGAAGGAGCTCTCCAAAAGAATCTAATAAGATATATTTTAGATTAATTTAAGAAAAATGATGGAAAAGAGAATAGATTTAAGTTATGAGCAATTTCTTCTTACTAGCAGGAAAGATATGTCAATTATAGCAACACTTACATCTGTTATTAGCTTTCCATAATATGAAAACATGTCAAAATCTGGTTATTAAAGTGCAAAAAGTGTAAATTGAGAACATACAGTATAAAGAAGTCAAAGCTAGAGTCCAAGGACTGAGGGGTAAATGTGTGAAGCTTGGAGAAATGGTATCTATCCCCATAAAGAAAGTTATGTGCAAGGTGATAATGCACCAGCCAATCAGCTCCTAACTGTCAATTTACATATTGGAGCTGATTGGCTGGAGCATGATCACCTTACACATAACGTTCTTTATGGTGATAGATCCAACTTCTCCAAGCTCCATGATATGAATATGAATCAAACGGGCAGATGGGGAGTGGTTATATGTAGCAATCTTCGGGGGAGCAGTAATATGAGTGATGGCTGTTCCGGTTATGGTAATATGTGGCACACATCTGCTGTGTGCAATCAAGGAGGGGACGGGGAGGTTCCGTTAATGCAGCATAAGGGGTTCACCAAAACAGAACCCCTTTAGTTGCACTAATATTTGAACTAATGGGTCACTGTTAACACTTGATCCCCTACTAGTGGGATCCCTTCTCCTTATATCACCCCAATAGTGTTAAATAGTGCCCCAGTTCAAATTACTCTATGATACAGTAATTCAGTCTTTCCTTATACAGATACAAATCAATTTTCTGCCATAAAACATTTATTTAAAACATACAAACTAAAACTAACATTTCACAGCAGCTCTTAGGGCGGGATGTATTAATATACATCGCCACCCCTCGCCGTCCATATGCGGCTAGCATCGGGGTGCGGTGATGGAGACCCACGCGATACCTGTAATGTTGTGTGCGGGGGTCTCCATCAAATCCCGGCGGGTGTCAGTGTCCCCGGCATCTCCTCCTCCCCCTGCAGCCGGATGTCTTCCCGGCTGTGACACCTGCTGGGGCAGGAGGAGATCGATAGAGGACGGGAGGGGGGGGTCGCTCGGACGGCGGGCAGCGATAGAAGCCCATAGGCTTCTATAGGGTATAGCCACCCAGAGGTGGCAATACCCTGCCCGGCGGAGACGGGGCGGACGGGTAATGGTACATCAGAAATGGAGGTAAAACCCCAGTTTTACCGCATTTTCCATTTAGTACATCCCGCCCTTAGTCTAAGGACTGATTTTCTTGGTTCTTTAGATGAAGAATGTATACCCAATGCGTTTTGTCTCACAGCAAGTCTTCATCAGGGGTAAAGTTTACAAGTATATCTCTTAACTTTCAGTTACGTTCCTATTGATCTGAAAGTGGTCAAACCTTTCTATAGAATTCCTCTCCTTAATGGGGACCAGATTATCAGTGCAGAATAGTCCTTCTTAGGAGTTTTTTCTATATATTTTTTTTCTTATGAAGATGTACAATGATTGTCCCTTAGAGAAGACTGGAGGGGTGAGTTATTTTAACCCTCTTGGCTTCTAACTTGGCTTCTACCGATTGAAGGGTGAGGGAAAAAAAATGCGTCCTTAAAAGTACAAAATATCTTTTCTCCTTGAGAAGATGGATATATGGTAAGAGAGAAGTTGGTCATTCCTGACTGCAAGTACTAGTGTGCTCCTCAGTGTTCCAACCACAAGTGCGGTTGGAACAATGCGTGGAACTGTAAGTACAGTATTTATACCGTTTCTCCGCAACAGTGCGGTTTGTTAAAGTTTCTGGAGGGTTACCACTTGTCTTGAGAAAAATGTTCATGTAACATTGAAACGTCGACCATGTTGAGGTCAACCCTCTTGTTTGCATCTTAATACCCTGTACATGCTTCTGAAAAAGACCCTTGGAGTGACGCTGTTATTTCTATACTATCTGCTAAATTCGGAAGGCACCCAGGGGGTATATTAAAAGTGAAGTTGAGAGTGCCAAGTCGTGTATATATATATATTTATTTTAGGCGCAACTAGCATTTGAGCTGCAATGTGAAGTGATTCACCACATTATCGGAACCATATCGCAATCCAATGGATTGGCAACCAAGTACTTATCTCTAGATCTTGAAATGACAAAAGTCCATTTGAAATGAGATTTGAAACAAGTACAGAAAGGAAGAAAATTATCCAGGAAAAGAGCATTTTGTCTCTCCTGGAATGGGTCAGATACACAATACAGGGCAGCAAGGATGGTGTAATGGTCAGTATTACTGCCTCACAGCGTTGAGGTCATGTGTTCGATTCCCACCGAGCATAAGTGCCAATTTATCGTTTTGCTGGTGGGTGCTCAAACCAAAACTATAGGGGAGTGGCTTCATGGGGAAGGGGCGTGGCCACAAAATAATACCAATTTATATTACACAGCACAGTCTCCAATATTCAAATTATGGCAACAGGGTTCCCCTTTTTACCCATTGCAGCACAATGTAACAATACACACCAATATATTTTTGTTCTATGGAATTAATAATATATAAATTATTTTACATCATTTTGTGCCTCCACAATGCTGCCATCCATGCATGTGCTGTCTGCTGACTACACGTCGCATGTGTAGTCAGCAGACAGCACATGCATGGATGGCAGCATTGTGGAGGCACAAAATTATGTAAAATATTTTATATATTATACAGCCAGATTCCATAGAACAAAAATATCTTTATCAACAGTTATCTGTGCCTCATTTCTCATCCTGAGGCTCAGGATGAGAAATGAGGCACAGATAACTGTTGATAAAGATATTTTTGGACCTGAGTCCTGACTAAACACTGCAGTGAACAGATATTTAACCCCCAGCCCGACAGGAGTGGACGCACTTACTTTGGTTAGATGCTGGCCTCAGGGACTGGTCTGGGACGGGTAAGCTGCTGCTGCCTGCCTCCTCCTCTCACTGTAGTAGGTGGCGGGGTCCGGGCGTGCTGTGTGATCGCGCACGGAGGAAGGGTGAGTGTGACACAGCAGGGTGTATAAGAGAGTGTGCATGGCCGGGGCGTGGACTGCAGGCAGGGCGGAAGTACAGTAGAACGGCTGCGGCGTAGGTATGATTTGATTCAGCACTGCTGCAGCCTGCAGTCTACCTACGGCGGCCCAGCAGCGGGGGGGGGGGGGGGGCAGCCAGTGGGTGCTCATGAATTTTCGTGGGTGCTCAAGCCCTTGCTTGTTTCCTCCCAAATCCAAAAACATACTGGTAGGTTTATTGGCTTCCAACAAAATTAACCCTAGAATGTCTATGTGTGCGTGTACATGTGGTAGGGAATATGTATTCGCCATATTAGAAACTGTTAATGAATAGTAATAAATACAATTTCATTCACATACGAAAATATTGTACGGATTAGTGTCCTTTTACAACCAAAGTAGATATTTTATTATTATTATTATTATTATTATTATACAATTATACTATGCACACCTGGGAGCATTCAGTGCTAATCAATATACTCATAGGAGGTCATTTTGGTTCGCACGCAAAGCTGCAAAATGCGTAGCTTTGCATGTGCTTTAAATGCCGCCCACTGCCCGCATGAACGCCCGTCCATCGCATGCACCGCAAATGTCCCCACACGCATGAGAATAGATGTTTAGCATAAACATCCATTCGTAGCTTGCGTGCAGGGAGGAAATCATTAGATGGTCGCCGACCATTGAATGATTAATACAGTGCATGCTGATCTAAGACACTCTCCAATGTCTTATATCTGCGTACTCCCTCTACAGGAAGAGGGTGGACAGCTGACATCCACTGAAGTAAGCTGCCTGCCCCCTGCACCATTGCCAAATTACCATGGGAATGCCCAGAGTTTCCATGAGAATGCCCGTTCACATGAGTGCAGCCCCTCAACGCCACCACGCACAGTACCGTGTGAACGAATCAGCGACTTTGCAAGTTGATGAGTCTGTTCGCCCAAGTACCCTGTACATGTGCATACATCAGAGTGAAAACATTGCTCCTCCGTACAAACAAGTGGAGGAGCGAATCATTCAGAATGACCCCCATAGGCTGATAATGTCATACAATTATTCATAAATATAGAATTTTATGTTGAGAATATAACTTAAAGGTCCATCTAGCCTGACCATTTTGTGTGCTTTTTTTTAATCTTTATTATTTAATTGGTGGTGGTCATTTAAATTTTTTTTTTTTATTATTATTATATTCCGTAACAAAGTATTAACAATGGCAAGAGCAGGGTGTTGGGCATTGTAAAAATAGGAATTAAAATCACTTTTGCCAATACTTTTATTATATTGCTTGTACAGTACTTTATATAGTTTTTGAGATTATTCTGTATTATGAAAATTATTATTACAATGTTTAAATGTAATCTTTGGCTTGATGGGCCATATAACCCATAATGTCCCCTACAGGACCTACTTCCCTTATGGTTGTTGAAGAACAGAGCTGGTCAGAGGCACCCACAAGGAACTGAGTTGACCTCTAACATAATACTTTGCAGGACTTTCTTAGCTGGCAGCCATCTAAGTTGTGCTTGATACCGTATGTCAGTTATTGTCAGAATTGAAAGATACCGAAAATGATTACTTAGGGTTTAGGGCTAATGTTGTCTTGAGGAAGGAGTAATATGGTTTATGCTCCCTTTTGAGACTGTATGGGTACATTATATCTGTCCATTTAGGCTGCCCAGAGCATCTGTTATCTGACTTAAGAGGTCAGCAGCAAACACAAATCCAAGGCGATAGAGAGTTATTTAGAGTAAAACCAACATGAAACTACAGTAAGCGGGGCATAAAAATGGAAAAAAGGAATGGTGTTGTATGTGGTCTGTGCAGATAGTCTGCCCTAGGTGTGTATATACAGATGGGAGCGTGACTCCGCATTCCTGTATAACAGATATGAGAAGAAAAGACAACAACCTGGGGCGCCAATAACAAAGGAAAAGTAACGTGCTATACTTCCCTACTTTGACAAGTCCGTTCTTCTGCTCCTCAATTTCAGAGTTGTTTCAACATGTATAAAGGAGAAAGAAAAACATGCAATGCGGAGGATCCCCTTTCATATCCACTCACAAGGGAATGGTGAAAGTGGGCATATAATACACAATACATGGTGTAAAGATTTTCAGGGTGGTCTCCCTTCGTGATTACTCACAATTTTCGACAGATGAATCAGGCATGCCTGGCGGGTCTCTTTCGCATCAATCCTCTTTGTCTGTGAGTGGATCAGGATAGACTCCACATGCACTGGTTTCAATAAAACATTCGTCTTTTTTATTCCATACAGTAAAAAAATGACACACATACACGTAAATGGAAGTGTACTCATCTGTGTAAGGAGCACAAGAGATGGAGCCCCATCAAGTGTCCACGTCCTTCTCTCTTCCCAGATGAGTTCCTTTTATCTGGTCACTAAATCAAACCAACTCATTTGATCTCAGGCTGAGATCTTTTTCAAGGTGACTGGCTCTAGTGACTATGCTGGTTTAAATACCCCCATCGTTAGTCCAGTCGGTGGGTGGACGCTCACTCTGTATATTATATTATACTATATAAGTTATTCTTAATACTTGTCTCTGGGTTCATTCAACTTCCGGTCAGCAGCCATATTGCTTACGCCGGAAGTGGTGTCCCGCAATCCTCAGCCTCTCTTTATGGCCACAAAGAATATCCTCTCATGAAGTCCTTATGAGTATAGTTTTTTAATCTCCCTCGACCCTTCCATTTGTGTCTGCGGGTGTCTCTTTGATGAATTAAAACATTTTTTACTCCCAGTCCCTGATTTCTGGTCGGCGGCCATCTACTTCCGGTACTGGGTGTATGGGAAAGGGGTTTAAAAAGAGGTGTTAAAAATGGCGCACGGTGCGCGGCGGTGATTGGTGGACCTCACATTGGGAGCTGCTCTAACGTGAACGGCTCCATCTGTATTTCATGTACCTATCAATTTTTCTGGAAAACTGTATTCGAAATGCAACCTTTCAGTCTGTCTATTCTTCTAGAAATCTCTATCAAAATTCCAAAATCAAAATGTGTGTATATATAGGTACTGTATATAGGTCTCTAACTACCAGAGACCAGGTCTCTGACTACTGTTGCAGATAGATCTCAATACTGGTGGCTTCTGATGACCTATTTGCAGCTGACTACTTCCTTGACAAAGGTCCACGGAGTTGGATCGAAATGTTGGAATTTTTTCTATTGTCCTACAGCATCACTTGGTATGTTTTTGCTTTTTTGCAAATAAAACACAGAAATAGTTTTTTATACATTGGGGAGTGCTCCTTAATTTCCTCCTCAGGGAATATGGACAGTATATCTGGCCCACAAGTTGTATTAGGTGTGAGTGAGTGCAGGTACACCCATCTCTAGATCTCTTTTTTTTTCTCTGCTCTCTCTCTCTCGCTCTCTCTCTCGCTTTCTCTCTCTCTCTTTCTCTCTCTCTCTCTATATATATAATCTATAAAATTAAACAGAGAGAGGCTTGTTTCATTCTGTATCAAACAGGCTGCATTAATGATAGCAACATTTCGGACTTTATTCGCCTATCGGACAGGCGGTATACTCCATATATAAAGTGTTCTGTCACTTTAAATGGTCAAAAACAATTTGCTATATTTATTTGACATAATTCTTCCAACAGCAAATTTATGCAACCTTGGGTCAGTAACAAACATTAATTCCATTAGTATTGGAAACAAAAAGTTTTCCTCTACAGAAGGACTTTGTTTTGGTGATAATCACAATGAATCATTGAATAGAGTTGTATACTTCAATTCATAAAATGATGCCTCCTCTTTTAGAGAAATAGAGGGAACAATAATGTACATGGAGGACTGTATGAAATATACCCATCCGCCACCATGCAGTGTACAAAACTGTTCTCTTTCACTTATTGGAATACATTTGGAGACAGAAACCAAAAAGTCAAGTATACAACTCTATTCATGGAGTCATCATAATTATTACCTCCACAAGGTCTGTAAGCAGCAGAATGCTCTTTGTATCCACTTTTTCTCTGAAGCAAGGTTATATGCATCATTGTTCTCCTGGCTGAAACCATACAGAAGCAAGTCTCTTGTGTCAACCATCCCCAGACTCCAGTGTTCCCTTAATATATTGTACCTACAATTTACTGTAACTAATATTGATGCAATATTAATCACATTCTTCCCTGCTACCTTTTTGATGCAATTACCAGATCCCCACAACTGGCGATCACTGGTGGAGAGGTGCTCTATCTGATGGGGACGTGATGCAATTACCAGATCCCCACAACTGGCGATCACTGGTGGAGAGGTGCTCTATCTGATGGGGACGTCTCACACGCACATGCGTCCCCTTCACTTAAAAGCAGGTGGCGGAATCCCTGCCTATCTCCACTTCAGGGAGAAGGGCAGGGTTATGGGGGGGTGCTTTCAGCAGCAGGGGAGCGGCAAGGGGGGGGGGGCTCATTCAGAGCGGGGCACGCCAGCGTCTCATGAGCCCCCTTCTACAAGCTGGCAGATTGCGGCGGATGGCGAGTCTATCGCCAGGAGCAGCTCTAATGAGAGCTGCTCCACCTGTATACCTGTAATTAGTTAAAAAGATTTGATAATATTGCAGCAAGCTGTAGCTCTTGGTATAGCCTGGGGTATACATATTCACATTCCCCACTGCTTAATCACTCAGAGAGGAAGAAGGAGAACCTTGGCACATGCCCCCTGGGCTCCCTGCTTATTCCTACTCTGGGACACATAAAGAAGAACCTGGGGTAAAGGAGGACATCAGTGAAGAGGGTACTTCAGGGCTGGCGTCCAGCGGTGACTGCCTTCTGTTGTTTCCTGTATTTACACATCTGATACATAATTCCTTCATGCCCTATAATAAAGTATGCTGATTAAAAGTTACTTTGTCTACAAATTCTATAATTTTCACAAATTTGCCTAAAATGTCTGCAATATCACAGTGAAAACTTATTTGTGTTACTTGTGTTGTCAGTTTTAGATCTAGTATATTATTTTGCATTATTCATTTTGAATTGCATACTTTTAAATTCAAATATTAATCTATGCATTGTACATTTGTCAACATAATGGAACTAGTCGTTGTAGGTTGGTCACAACCAGGGCCACCGAGACTTCTACATTCCAGGGGGGAGTTATGACAATAGGAGGAAGCGCGGCTATGTCCCCTCAATCAGTACATACCTCAGGTGTGCATTACCACAAGTGTGCACTGGGGGCATAGTTAGGCCTCACCTACACTCCCAAGCCCCTACAGGCCTGGGCTTGGGTAATATTTACCTCCCCTCTCCAGCGATAACGACAAGACTACACTATTATAATCAAGCTCTCACTTGTTCTTGCCGTCAACATATAAAACATTTCCATGTGTTTGAGCCATAACATGCTTTGCATTTTGTGCGTCTTACTAAATTCAGTGTCCACTTTATTGGAGCTACTTAAACAATCTAATTGAAACACAAAACATGAACTTTCCTCATCGCTTTACTTCTAGGTTTGTACAGAGCCATAAAAAAAAAAAACAGCACCTCAGCTCACTGAAGACTGATTGCAAGATCCCCACCAGACGCCTTCCCCAGAGGGAACAGCAGGATAGCGCCATCTGGGGATAGCGTTCACACTACAAGAAGCAAAGTTCTGGAAAGCAGAGCTTTGGAGCTTATTTAAAAGTTGTAACCCTTACAAATCTGTGTGGACAGCTGCTGCTGCAGGCTCTGCTGTTTGAACATCAGGGCATATCTCTGATATTTCCTGCACTGAAGATTATAGAAATCTATGTTAACCTTAATTTTGCCTTAAACATAAACCCCTCTGTTCAATATATTTCCAATTTAGTGCCAGGTAAGTAAATGGGTATCTCCCATCCCTGGCCTAGCGCTATGTAACGCCTCTTCCTGTAAATATATACAATTACCAGTGGAACGAAGGACAAAGTGCAAGTAAGTACAGAGGGAATTAATGTTCCACAAATGCATCAAAGCACAATGAAGTATTAAATAAGCAATTAAAAAATACAAAAGACCAGTTCCCTTCAAATTCTAATAAAACAATGTCACTAATTAGTTTTCTTAAATGAGCTTACTATTCTATACAGTCACTGGGAGAGAATGCATTAAGCAGCACCCATAATTCCACGCTGTCGTTATGTCAGCTACTAGCTGTGCATTAAATGCAAACATTAAAACTATCCATCTATTCCCAAATGAATCATGGCTGAGAGGTCTCTTATAAATTGACAGCCTGGCCGGTGAAAGGAAGAATGTATAGCGAGTTTCTCGGAAGACCAATACAGAGCTTGTATGTTCAGAAATAAGGGGAAAAAAACACACGCTTGCTCTAAAGGATATAAAAAGCAATGTAGTGCGACAGGAAGATGTGATAAAAATCATTATGCAGAAGCACAATGGATACACTGTACAAGCAAGAGCCACACAACAGATATGTAGACTCCCGCTGCCTTAATGATGTTTTATCACGTGGGGTCTATTTAATGATAACTGCAGAGATAAATAAGAATTTCTATTGCCATATCGTTCATATAGAAGATCTTCTATAGCATTAGTTTACTGTAACAATAATATTTGAGTTCTACTGCTCCCGTGCTCTGCCCGCCTCCTTCCCTCCCCTTACTGAGCCCATCACCTCCCTGGATGGGGCCGAATTTGGATCTGAATTGGCCCCTACATCTGCATGGAATGTTTTATACATAAATCCTATTTTGCGTACTGAGGGCCTTATTCTAGTTTACTCTTTCTGACAAAATCCTTCTTAGATGGACAAAACCATGCGCACTGCAGGGGGGCAGATGTTACTTGTGCAGAGAGAATTAGATTTGGGTGGGGTTTTACTTCAAAGTGAGATCTATATTGCAGGGTAAAAATAAAGCAGTCAGTATTTACCCTGCACAGAAACAAAATAACTCACCCAAATCTAATTCTTTGCACATTTTACATCTGCCCCACCTGCAGTGCACATAGTTTTGTCCATCTAAGAAGGATTTTGTAAGAAAGAGTGAACTAGAATAAGGCCCTGAGTGCTTATGAACAGGAAATATGCCATATAGAATTTGTATATAAATATGGGGAGATAAAAATATTCTCCCATACGGGGCGTTGCTGCACAATAACGGTGGAGAACAGGTGTAATAACTTAGTTTTTTTTCCAGTTGTTTCATTGACCCCTGTTGTCTGTTGGCAACACACAGAATTATTTTTAGAAAGTGTTATTGAATGAGAGACACAGTGATTGATTAAAGAGGACTGTAAAAAGTAAAAACAATCTAGATAAAGTTGATACAATTAACACTAGTAATTTTAGGTTTCCATGGAAACATTTATACTTTAAAATGAATACTTGTGTTCCCTGTATCAGTAATTATTTGGTATTGAAATGTAACATGTCGTATAAAATGATGGGACTGAGGGCCTGATTCAGGCCTGATCGCTCATCTGCAAAGTTGCAATTCACTGCAAGTACATAACATACCCTCCAACATGACCCATTCCATTAGGTACAGAATGCTCTGTTCCTGGACTTCCCTGCTTACAGAGGTGGAACTCCAGCACAGACCAAAATTCAAAGAGGGGGGGAGGGGGGGGGGGGGGTCACATCAACTGCCAGTGTGTCCAGGACAGTGATGTTTGGAGTGGCAGTGGGGGTGGCTCCCCTTTTTGAATATTGGTCTGTGCTGCAGCCATGCCTCTGCAACTGCCACTGGTAAGGAAGTCCAGGAACAGAGCATTTTGTACCTAATGGAATGGGCTATGTTGGAGGGTATGACATAACTGCAGACCAGACAGAAAGAAAGCCCTGTGCAAATCTGCAAGTGAATTGAGAAAGTATAATTGTTCCCAATTCACCTGCAATCCCAAATGTCAGTGGTTCCCAAACTTATTTTTAATCAAGGCGCCCCGGAGTATCAGAATTTTATTATGGCACCCCTAGGGAAACTTTTCTCAATGATAAAATCAGAAAAAATATTTAGTTAAGTATATTGTATTTATATCTCACCCCTAGTGTCTGTTATGTGAATGGTCCTGGGCAACCAACCCAGGGCATCCCTGCAAGTCTTCCAAGGCACCCCAGGGTGCCGTGGCACACAGTTTTGGAACCACTGCCATATGTGATTCCTGAACCATTGAATGAATTTTCCAGTCTGTGTAAAAGTGAGTAAGTCTGATCCTTCCACAACTCTGCTACATATGCACCGGGATAGATGTAGGAAGCAGTGATAAGGGAGGAGAAGAGAGCCAGAGGAGAAGTGGCACATGGCAACCAATCAGCTGCTCTGTTTAATTTTATATTATGTTAATTACAGATGTTACTTCAGTGCTCATTGGTTGCCATGGGCCACTTCTCCTCTGGCTCACTTCTCCTTTATGATTACTTCATACATCTACTTCTGATTGAGGCAGACGCTGATGTCACAGACCCTCACTTAAAAAGCCTGGGCACAGCTGACACTCCCAGAAATGCCAGCTTCTTGTCAGTCAACTTGAAAGGGGATCGCGATTTGATCCATTCGCTATTTCTGTTGCTACTTTAGCTTGCACATGTGCGCTATGATCCATAAGCCATTCCTTCATTTTTCAATCTATAAGTTCACACATCAGCAATCAACTCTGAATCAGGACTTAAGATTATTCAGTTGTGGCAATGTAACAAACAACTTCACAGAATATCAACAAGATATTTAAGAGAGCGCACTAGCAACACTAATTTATGCTAAAATAACAGTTTTATTTACATATACTGCAAATTAATGATCACAATCAAAAAACATAAAAAATACATAAAATAATATAATGTGATACCATAGGGACAATACAATCTCAATTGATATTGAATTTCTGTTGCCTAGGCAATGCAGAAGTTGCACCTCATATAATCAAATGTCCACTAATAGCACCAGGTAGTGGTGTCCAGGTCTCAAATTTCTCTTTGTACCACACTGATGATAATTGGATAGTGTGTATTGAACACACCAATTGTAGCAATGATTGTATCAGTAATTGGATACTTTATATTTCCAGTTCACCAGAGATGTTATAACTGCCTGGTACAACTCAGAGTCAGTTTAAATTTCCAGATAGCACAAACAAATGCTGTATATATATTTTAATCAGGTGTCGCACTGTAGTAGAAATAACCTTATGTCCAAGGGACTTTTGCAATTTTTAAGCAAAAAATGCAGGAGGCAGCAGCCCCAGAGCTTACCGGGTCCTGATGTTAGTGCAGTGTTATTGGATAAGAATCTCCAGACTTCCAGCTGCGGGATTGGTCCCCTCCTGCTGTTTGTGCTGTTTAGCCCGTATTACCGTATGTCACACTCGTAGTACAGGCAGAGTGTGGCTGGAGCAGCAGCCAGCTTTCAGAACAATGTGACCGTCCTCAGCAACACGGTCATTGGATGGGACGGGGCAATGTCCGATATGCTGCCACAGGCAAGCTCAGTATGAAGGGACACAGTCCGAATTGCTGCCACCGGCAAGTTGCCCTCAATGTCCCGCTCTAGTACTTTGGCGGGTGCCGGGGATGGAAGAAAGCACCCTGACCGCTGCTGGTAGATAGGTCAGATCACAGTGCGATCACTGGAACAGCCGGGTTTGCGTTAGCAATATTGCCTGGATTGGCAGAGAGAGTCCTGGACACCTCAAAGTGACAAGTGGAGAGGCTTGACTCGTTTCTCCGCCTTTGTGTGTGGCGGTTTCATCAGAAGAATGCTCTCTTTGCTTAGGGAACCATTTTTAAAGGTCCATTGACCAATCAAAGGATTGCTTCAATCAACAATATCATCTGCAGTAATTAAACAGGTCTATACACCTGTCCCAATACAAACAACAGATGTAGGTGTTACTCTGGCAAGTTTCAAATATACTTATATAGATGTGTATATTTACATCATAACATTTAAAAAAAATTTTTTTAACTATTTTGATCTGATCCTGTCTCCATTTATAACAAGAGGTATAAAAAGCACGATATTATAATAAAGAAATGGACTGCTAAAAATCACATTATATGTAAAGCGAGAGGAATGGGTTACAAGTTTCAGTATCAGGAAAATTCCATTGTTGCTATGGGGCTGTTGTGTGGCGCACCTCACAGAGATCCTGCTACACAAACCACAGAGTTTGGAGTTCTAATCCCATCAGCCGTGTCTCTATACCATAATTTATATTTTTCAACAAACTGCATATTAATTGTTATTTTATTCTGTTCTATTTCCATATATAGTCAGTCAGCATTAAATGCCTATTTTAATAATAAAGCAGAAAAAATACAGAAAAACAGCTTAAAGGTACATAGTAATAGAGCACTAGCCAATTTGACGATGGGAGGAAAAAAAAAAGGAAAAGAAAGGAAAGGAGAAACTTTGTTGTTTACACCAATAAATTAAGCCACTATTTTTGGCCCGATATTTTTCAAGAGGCTACAATCAGTCAGAGACACATGAATCAACCCAGTTAGATATAGAAAAAGTGTCCATAAGTATAGGAGACATATATATATATATATATATATATATATATATTTTGGCCTGATATTTTTCAAGAGGCTACCAATCAATCAAAGATACATAAATACACCCAGTTAGATACAATGTAACAAACCTTAACCCTTTGGGGTATATTCAATGCTCTTTAGCGAGCTGTGACGGTGAGCAGTGTTGATCGCTCTCCATCACAGCTCCCGGGTCAGTATTCTACTGACCCCCATGCACACGTTGTTTCCACCTCGCTGGGTTTTTACAGCGAGGTGGAACCGGCATGTGCGACAGTCAAAATGGCGAGGCTGGCAGCTCACTGCATTAGCCGCAAACCTCGACTTTCGGGGGAATCCTTTCCATCCTCTGACAGCGAGGATTTCCCAAGAACATTGAATAAGATGAGTGGCCAGCGCATGGGTTACCATCAGGGAATTACCATGGGAACGCCCAGCGTTCTCATGGGAAAGCCCATGAAACATAGACAATTCCCTGGTTTGCCACCCCATGCCCAGACTACTTTGTGCAAGCTTTCCAGGGACATCTCGCCCTGAGGCTGTTGAGTGGTGTCTTGCTACAGTGGTAGAAGTAGATTTGCTACTGGATGCCATGCAACTAGGAAACCGGAAGGGTGATGCGTTCCACCGGGATGAGCCATTTTGATATCTAGTTGCGGATATTAGATTTAAAGGTCTAAAAAGCTGTATTTTAATATTTGTGTAAAATTAATTGATTTATTTGTGAGTCTAGTCTTAAGGACTTATTATGAAATAAGAGATACTTACCCTTTTTTTACTGCAAATCCCGCCCATAACAGGAAGGGTAAACGAGGTAGATTTTCCTGGCATAGATATGGGCCAACACAAAACACCTCCATACAACCTTAGGAAGACCATTGGGTTGAAACGCATTGGTGGCTGTGGAGGACCTGGTATTTGTGCTGTGGACTTAACTCTGAGACGTTCTAGAAGTTTATCTGGAGGTGAAACCCAGGTATATGGTGCATCCCCTATTGGTGTCTTTCATGACTTTATTGCAAAGACCATACATGGTAACAGGCATTGTTACTAAGGTACCTAATAAATTATGCTGTTTGGCCTATACCTTTACTTAACTCTTATGCCTAGAAATAAATCACACAAACGCGTTAATCTACAAATAACGACACAGACAACCACTGCATAAGTTTAAATAGGTCATGAATATTTATTGTAATGGTATGACCCCTATTTGTCTAAGGGATGGCAAAGAAAGCACTTGAGACCAGCACCAGTCATATCGGGTGTTGCTCATGGTAACGACCGAAGTGCCCCAATCTGACAACACCCCTTCTTGTGGGGTACAGCCCGCGTTGTGACGGACATACCACCCCTTCTATGGCCTGACAAAGGGGGGCTGGAGCCTGGGACTCGCCCGCCATCCTGGCAAAGGAGGGCAATACCGCACAGAGACCACCTGACACCCCACCTGACTGCTGGTCGAGAGCGCCCCTTCTTGCCGATTTATAATTGAAGCTATAGAAGCCAATTTGGTTAATGGCCCTGAGGCCAGGTAGCACAGATGAAAAGGGATAGGGAGGGTGGGGATCCAGACTCAAAGAGGATGTACTTCCTACCAGCATCACCTAATATACCCCTCTCTAAGCTGACACCCCTATGCTACCTGATTGGCAGATCTAACTGCCACTCAACCTCCTATTTCCCCTAGGCACTTTGTAATCACTTCTATATCTTTATTTACACCCATCAAATTCACAGGCTCTTAAATTCACTCGAGCCTATGCAGCCCTTGTTCTCTCTTATGTTGTTTTTAAAGTGTTAAAATACATGTACAGTATTACACTATGAGGAGCCCTTTCTCATAACATTTCTGAGGTAAACAGATGACGGAGATCACAAGAATTGTTGGTACTTTGGACAACATGCGCTATCACTTTGGCATAAATCTGCACCATTATATTTCTTTGCTTTTGAGATACTTTGGACCAAGGAACACGTTTACTGACTGGGGAGTAAAACCAGCACTGCCAACACTAGGCAGCTTTAGGCATTTGCCTACGGCGCCGGCCACTGGAGGGTGAAAGATAGGAGCAGGAGTCCCCCCCTGGATGGAGGTAAGCGGCAACTCTCCCCCCCCTCATCTGGCAACCCCCCCCCCCCCCGATGTGGTGGCCCGCGCCACATCACCTGGCATCAATCAATGTAGTGTATTACCCCCCTCCCTGTGGAGCGACTCAGCGGTGGCCGCATCACCCCCCCCCTTGTTGGAGCGGGTGAGCGTCGGGGCACCGGGTTGCTCCCCCCAGCCCTGAGTAAAACACATACTCAATAGGAAATAGACTATATCTAAATAGGAAGTGCGGGTTCCACCCTGTTTATTTTGTGCATACTGTATTTCTAGCAGGTGGCAGTACTGCAGGAACCCTGCTGATCTCATTTGAAGTGCACTGATTATACCTATTGTTTTATGATGTATTATGTATTATGATATGTACTGTAGGATTCAGCAGTTCTGTTATCACCAAAACAAAGATTGAGTCCTTAATACAGCCATGTAATGCAATATAAAATAGTGTTACTATTTAATTTAAAAACAAATATTTTTTATATTTTTTTTCACTGTGTTTGTATGAATTTTATATATGTCTGCCTTCTATTTTTAAGAATTATATTAGTTTTTTAAAAGGTATAACTAAATTTTAAACATATGAAGTTAAAAATGAATAATGAAATTAAATATATATATATATATATATATATATATATATATATATATATATATATATATATATATAAAACGACACAGTATATATTATCAAATGAGAACAGCTGGTGCAATTAGGGGCCATATTGGCCCAAGGAATAAACACAGAGAGCCTTAAAGTGGATATCGCCAAATTTTGGCCCATTCAAAGTCGACTTGAGGACAGTATGCCATCTTCACTGTAAAGGGACCACTTTAACTGCTGCACGCAGTAGTGGCAGCCATCCTGGATATGTATGTGAGTGTTAAAACTGTCCACCTAAAAACTTTCCACTTTGTCCATCGAAGTCCAATAGAAACAGGATCCATTCAAAAGAAGGATCAGTGGGGAGCTTTTCCCTCAAATTTCAACTCCGAATCAGAATCAGTTTATTGCCAGGTGTATCAATACAAGATGCATACTAGACAGGAATTTGTTTCCGATAGCTACCGCTCGCTGTGACAATACATTACATTACTTACTGTACATTGCATTAGAACATACAATAAGACAATATGCAGCATATCAAACATGATATAGGGAGGAAACATGACAGATTAGTTGACTATGTGGTCGGGGACGTGTGATGGCTATGCTAGTGAGGAATTGACTAGGATGGCTGCTTGGGGGAAAAAACAGTTTCTGTGTCTAGTCGTCCTTGTAGGCCTTAAGCTGTATCATCTGCCAGATGGTATGCTCTGGAACAGGTCATTTAAAATGTAGTTTACACTAAAAATATGGCTTGCACCAACTGAATTGCTATTCTTAGTGTATTTTAAATGTGTATCATGTTTATTATGTTTATTCTTTTTAGTGTGTTATTGTATTAGGTAATAAATTGTTTTTAATTTTACTGTGTTATCTCCTTCCTCAAAGTGCAGTTTAAACCTCCTTTTTCTATTTTTAAACTTATTTACTAAAACCGTAGCCTGTTCAGTTGGTCACTCTAAATATTTGTTTATCTATAGCATGAGAAATTACAATACAAAGGTCCATGAGGCTGCGGCATGAATAGAGCCGCAGGTGGGAGATACAGGTGTATTTATTATTTTTAAAATGTTCTACAGTGGCTTAAATTATTGAAACATAAAAGTATAGGCATTTCTATGCACCGCAAACTACAGAATTTACTTTACAGCAAAAGATTGTGTTTCTATAATTTTTTAGCTGCTATTAAGAAATGCAAAAATCAGCCAACTGATACATTTTAAATGTGCAAAGGATCTGGAGGCAGGCCTAAAAACCTGCCCAACCCCAATCACAGCACCCACCCCCACACAAAACAAAAGGAAGGCAAGAGAAGACAGAGAGGATGCAGGGGAGGCCAAAAAGCTAAGAACCAAACAAACAGAATAGACACTGATTTGGACCAAGGAATATTCAATTTAAGCAACATAACACTAACAGATACACATAAAAAGACACTGCAAAAAGGACTCAAATTCGCACCAAGCAAACAACTCAACAAATTCGAAACATACATGGACATACGAACATTCACCAGGAAACTAACCCTAAAGAAGTTTTTCACACACAACCCAATCAGAGCAACCGAAACACAAACAGATCAATTTAAACACACTGCCCTCAGACCAAAATCCACATTCAACCCCATACATGCAAAAGGACACATAATAAAGACTTTTGAAGACATGGTAGTACAAGACCTAGAGAAAATGGACACAAAAACATACAAAAGGGACAATCTAAACAGAATTGAGAAAGTGGCATTACAAGAATTAAAAGACAACAAGGACCTGGTAATTAAACCAGCGGACAAGGGGGGAGGGATTGTACTGATTGACAAAGACACCTACATCAAAGAATCAGAAAGGATCCTAGGTGATCACAACACATACTACAAACTGAAATCTGACCCAACACAGCAATTCAAAAAAGAACTACAAACACTACTAAATGAAGGACTAGCCCTAGGAATAATCAACAAACAAGAATTCGACTATCTCAACACACAGCACCCAGTTATTCCGGTCTTTTACTATCTGCCAAAAATACACAAAAACCAGTCACACCCACCAGGTAGACCAATAAGCTCCGTAATAAATTCACTCACCTCAAATTTATCTCAATACATCGACCCATTTTTACAACCACTAGTGACTCTGCAACCATCACATCTGAAAGACACCACACACACACTACAGACCCTTCAAGACATACACTGGACAGAAGACATGTGGTTAGTCACCAGTGACGTCACCTCATTATACACAATCATTGAACAAAAACATGGGACAGACAGCGCAGACCATTTCCTAAAGACAGACCACACAATACCAACAACACAAAGAGAATTCATCATACAGGCTATCAATTTCATCCTAACACACAATTACACAGGGCCGGTGCTAGGGTGTCCGGCGCCCTCCTGCCAACCATACATTTTGCGCCCTTTCACATTGCCATTGCAACAAGCTGCAGCCCGATTGTGGGAGTGTATGCAATCCTATGGAGGATCTCGGGTGCATGTACATGTATGCATACACCATCTCAGTGCTGCATCCGCAAAATGTTGCAGGCACTAAAGGTGTCCATACACGCTGCGAGAATCGCATACGTTATGGGCTAGATTGCATCGCACGGCATGCATGCAATGTGTGTGCGATGCGATCCGAAAGCAGTACAAAAAGTATGTGCAGCACTCGTGACTGAGGGGAAAGGAGGGGAGAGAAGGAGCAGATGGAAGAAGAGGGGAGGAGATAGAGTGGGTGGAGTGTTGAGGACTGGTAGCGGCACTGGCACAGCACACTGAGAAGAGGGAAGGAAGGGGAGGCGGCGCTGCTGCCTGTTCGTCATTTGATTGACAGCTGACAGGCACAGGGAGCAATGGGTAGGGGGCGGATCCGGACATGACATGTCATCCAGGCATTCACAGACAGCGCTACATGCCTCAGTGCAAGTGTCCGTGAGGAAGAGGGGGCAGGTCCAAGGAGGAGGACAGTGTGTGCGCGGTGCAGGGAGCTGCTCAGCCTCTCCATACTGCCGCCCGCTGTCAGACAGGCGCTGCGGGCGGTGTGCAGGAGGTAGTGACAGTGAGGGCTGAGGCAGCTTTAGCAGAGCAGGGAGGGAGACAGCGCCTTTTCAGCATGGCGCCTCCCTGCTTTGCAGGAGCTGCTGAGTGGGTAGCGCCAGCCCTGCAATTACACATGGTTTGACCACAATTACTATCTGCAACACACAGGGACCGCCATGGGGACCAGATTCGCGCCGAGCTACGCAAACCTCTTCATGAGCAAATGGGAGGAGGAGTGCGTGTGGCAAGGACACAAGTTTGGGGCGAATCTGGTCCTCTGGCGAAGATATATTGATGACATCATATTCATCTGGCAGGGCACGGAAGATGAACTCACGGAATTTATAACACATCTCAACAACAACAAACACTTAATCTTCACCACGACATACAATAAAACCAAGGTAGAATTCCTAGACCTGGAAATACACATAGATGGGCAACAGATACAAACACGGACATTTCACAAAAAGGTAGACGTAAATAGTTTCATACTCTCAGATAGCGGGCACAATGACAACTGGCTCAGAAGCATTCCATTGGGACAATTTACAAGGTTAAGACGTAACTGCTCAAACATGCAAACATTCAGGACACAAAGTGAGAAACTCAAACTCCAATTCAAAGATAAAGGATACAGGGAAACAGTGATAGAGGATGCATACAAAAAAGCCGAAGACAGGCATAGAAATGAATTATTACAACCCAAACACATAAATAAAAATACAGAGACAGCAGACAGAAATAACGACATCTACTTCATCACTCAATTCAGCACATCAGCCAACAAAGTAAAAACACTGATCAAGAAACATTGGAACATCCTACTAAAAGATGAAACATTAGGCACCATACTACCAGAACATCCCAAAATCGTATACAGAAAAGCACCAGACATAAAACAGGACCTAGTAAAAAACCACATCCCACCCAAAGAACTGAAACAAAGCAAAATAAACAAAAACACAGACACCCACAGATTCCACAGATGTGGGACATGCATAGGTTGCAGAACATGCAGCAAAAAAGACAATAGAAACACAACTAACTTCACCTCCACACGTACTAATCAGACATTCCAAATCAAAACAGAATTATCTTGCAACACAAAAGAGGTCATATATCTTCTCACATGCCCGTGCGGCCTACAATATGTAGGCCGCACAATAAGACCATTCAAAGTAAGACTTGCGGAACGCATAAGAAACATAAAGAAAGGATACGAACAACACAGTTTATCATCACACTACAAAACCACACACGAACAAGAGCCACGAACCCTTAACTTCACTATCATCACACAAGTAAAAGCAAATTGGAGAGGGGGGGACTATGGCAAAAAACTGGACCGGGAAGAACTGAAATGGATTTACACCCTCAAGACTTTAGAACCGACAGGATTAAACATTGATTTTAACATAGCAGCCTTAACATGACATCAGAACCCATTACAGCTAATTTGACCATATTTTGAACACATTCTTGACTGGACCACAACAAGCATATTGTATCTCTCCCATATCAAATAGAGCACAACAGCTAATTAACATAACAATGAAATTGCCATAACACCCAGACGAAAAGACCCATTTAAATGACATATACCACAAAAACGACACCAACTTTATCTCTCTCCCACACCACTACAAACTATCTCCCCCCTGATGCACCAGGACATCTTTTACCACATAGACCTATCCATATACATCCCAAATATCATGCTCCCACATAGCCACCACATAGTCCAAACACCTATCGACACAAAGGTCGACATGGACACAGTAAACCGTGTCAACCCCAAGCAATCCATCCCACTTCCAAGATAGGATTCCCATTCGCAGCAGCCCATTAGAAGGAGGGGAGGGTGTATAGAAAGGCCACCTCCCACCACACTCAAGACAGACCAATCAGGACGCCATATACCAACCTATCAGCAAACAGCACCAGGCATATATACCCCTATCAAAACAAGGGGAGAACACCTTGAAAAAGGCATTACATGTCGAAACGCGTTGGTACACGCACACCGCGGGAGAACACCTTGAAAAAGGCAT
Source organism: Crinia signifera (assembly GCF_055691185.1). Lineage (NCBI taxonomy): Eukaryota > Metazoa > Chordata > Amphibia > Anura > Myobatrachidae > Crinia > Crinia signifera. The sequence continues at coordinate 272,247,497 of NC_139220.1, forward strand.
TACATGCCGAAACGCGTTGGTACACGCACACCACATCAGCAAGAAGCATTCTCACAGCCAAGGAAACATCACCCACAAACATTAACATCCAGTCTCCTCCGCAAAGGCGTCGAGCGGAACCACTCCGTGGACGTGACGTGACTCCGGGCAGCAGCACTGTTCTCGCGAGAACAGAAACCCGGAAGTCGCGGCTCACAGAGTGTCAGTGGAGACGCCGGCAGCACGACCAGAGGACGCTGCGGCTGCAGCGGTCCTCGCAGCCGGACACCCATTAACGGAAGGAGGCAAGGCCTCGAGACTAAGCCTCCGGGGCAACATCCACCCGCCCATCGCACTCAGGTCAGGACTGGCCTGGGGCGAAATAGGACCCGCTAAGAGGAAGATAAAGCATCAGAGCACGTTAAGAAGCAGTGCAGCGGGACGCCGCACACTGCTGAAACCTAGCATTGACTATACACTAAGGTACCACTTCGAGACTTGAGCATTTAAGTACCGGTGCTCACCAGCAGCACAGCTGCCAACACATCACAACCAAGACCCTGAGAGACATAAGCCAATTGGTTTATGGTATAAAGGGGTCTGTTGATCCCCCGATCCCTCGAGGGGCTCTCATTGGTTCATTTGTGCACCAAGACTTTGCCCCCACAACCATACCCATCAACCCCATACCCCATATCGCAATTTAATTATAAATAAACAGATTTTATTTAACATACTGTCATATGTACATTTGTTTTTGCATTAGACAGACACACACAGGGGCAGCGCTCAAGCCCACCCATTGCTCTGTATACAACCCAACACACAGGGGTTAGGGATACCCCTGTGGCTGAGCAGCGCTCCACAACCATTTCCAAGGTGAGTGCAGTACACCCCATCTTTGCTAAATGTGTATCATGTTTATTATGTTTATTCTTTTTAGTGTGTTATTGTATTAGGTAATAAATTGTTTTTAATTTTACTGTTATCTCCTTCCTCAAAGTGCAGTTTAAACCTCCTTTTTCTATTTTTAAACTTATTTACTAAAACCGTAGCCTGTTCAGTTGGTCACTCTAAATATTTGTTTTTCTATAGCATGAGAAATTACAATACAAAGGTCCATGGGGCTGCGGCATGAATAGAGCCGCAGGTGGGAGATACAGGTGTTTTTATTATTTTTAAAATGTTCTACAGTGGCTTAAATTATTGAAACATAAAAGTATAGGCATTTCTATGCACCGCAAACTACAGAATTTACTTTACAGGAAAAGACTGTGTTTCTATAATTTTTTTTAGCTGCTATTAAGAAATGCAAAAATCAGCCAACTGAGACATTTTAAATGTGCAAAATATATTTTTTGAGGATCTGTAATAAACTTCTTTTCTCTTAAGGCGCATACACACTGTACACATTTTTTGACCAATTTCGTTGAAAGACATTTCCCTTGAACCCAGTGTCCTAAATGAAAGATGTTGACGAAAGATATTGACGACAGACGAAAGATCTACTGTAGCTACGGTTTATAGGCTCTTTTTGAAAGATATCCAAATTGAGGGGCATGCACAGTTGCCGAACATTCTTGATGAACAACTGGCGTATATGCGCATCATCATTCGTCGTTCGTCGCAGTGACACTGAAAGATATTTGACCGATTTCATTCAGAATTGCCAAGATGAACGAAATTGGTCAAAAAAATTGGTCAACAAACATTGTACAGTGTGTATGCACCTTAACTCTATATTTTAGTTTTAGGGCACTGGATGATCTCAGCAATTATTTGATGATTAATTTATCCAATCCCAATTAAAAATAAAAATAAAAATTGGATAGTGCTAGAATCAGGGGCAAGCATAGCCACAGTAACCTGATTCAGACCTGTTCACACAGGTCTGAATTCATCCCCATCCACACTCATGCGCATGTGCAAACTCCCAGAGCGAGCGCCTTCAGCAAGTTTTTTACTCACAAAGGGATGTACTAAGCCTTGAAAAGTGATAAAATGGAGAGTGAGAAACCACCAGCCAATCAGTTTTCAACTGTCATTTTTCAAACCCAGACTGTAGCATGGCAGGTGGGAGCTGATGGGCTGGTACCTTATCACTCTCTATTTTATCAATTTCCAAGCTTAAGGTGGCCATACATCTACAGATCGATTGTCAGATTGGGCTGGTTGGAACAAAAACCTGGTAATATCTGAATGACAGTTTTTGGCAGTTTTCCAGCAATTCAAAGGAAATGGTCAACTGTCATTTGCTCTCATCCCTTACCAGGATTTTGTTCCATCCAGCCCAATCGATCTGTAGATGTATGGCCACCTTTAGTATATATGGCCCATAATGATTGGCAGCCAGGGGGCGGTCATTGGGGTCTGACCAGTGTTTCATGGGCATGCCAACAATAATGGTGGCCACGCCCATGGAAACACTGGGCCTACCCCTGTGAACACAAGAGAGTCAAGGCTTACTTTTCGTACTGAACAGAGGAAAAATCATTTGATGGTGAGTATCGGTCAAATTATTTTTCTTCTGTACAGCCACATGTGAGCAGATGTGTAATTGTACACATTCACTCATAGAGTAGCATGGGCATATGGGCGGCAGGGTGTGCATGTGATGGGTGGGGCGGCATTTACCTGCTTAATAGGCAGTGAATATATATGCAGCCTAGCAAGCAGGTCTAAATTGCCCCTAAGTTTTGCAGCAACAAATCATGCTTCCAAGTGAATATGCCTTTAAATCGTGGCATTCATTCCCATTGTGTGTTTGCAAACATGTAGACAATGAATGAAAGTTGCATGGCATCCAGTAACAAATCATCTATCGCTGTAGCCAGATAGCCCTCAGCAGCCTCAGGGCGAGATGTACTAAGCCTGGAAAGTGAAAAAATGGAGAGTGATAAACCACCAACCAATCAGCTACTACCTGTTATTTTTCAAACACAGCCTGTGACATGGCAGTTACGAGCTGAATGGCTGGTGATTTATCACTCTCCTTTTTATCAAATTAATAAAGCTTAGTACATCTGGCCCTTAGTGTTACATTTTTAATAAAAAAGAATCCTATATTTTGTCCTGATGTGGGAAATATTAATAAATGTGCCCCATAAGAAGATCCTTCAACAAAGTAGCCTGGAACAGAACACATCTCTGTATCCAACACAATGCATAAAACAAAATGCCAGCCGCACACCCAGAGCACAGACAATACCACAATGAAGTGTTTATGCAGTTGACGAAAATGACAAATAAGCAATACGGATAAGCTCATTTATTTAAGCTTCCACCCTTACAATAATGAAGCCAGGCCTTGCCAACTTCACATCTCGCAACACACAAGGGGCCATTAAAATGGCAGTTTGTAAAAAAACACGCTCACAGAAGTAACTAATTATTAAAGGCTCACGAGGGTGCATCCTGTGGCCAAGCAGTTCTCTATACAGTTTCAAGCAGTCTATTTGATATTCTGAAGGCTTTAAAAACACCACTGTATTAATGTGGCAGTGATGTTCGTTAGAAAAGAAAGAATGTTTAGGATAATTGCGATGTCATTTTGAATACATTTTAAACTGATGGGGGATAAAAAAAATAATCATAAATATTCAGGTTCCTTTGTTTTCACTTTAGTTATTTTTTGCCAGATAATCTGATGTGAAGCGCTTAATCATAAGCAAATAGGCCGCATTGGAATTGGAAGATAACAAGCTGTTATTTTTAGATCAGTCTATTGAATAAAAACATTGGAGCAAAAGGTAAAGAACGATAGAATTTTTCTTCCTTGAAAAGATACATGCCTAAAATATATGAAAAATGCTACTGCACATACTAAACAGATAATAGTGTAATCTGTACCCGATTCCCCTGGTTTAATAACAATGGGGAATGTAGGTAAGCATTCCGCTACTGCTAAAAAATGATCAACAAAGGCTGAAAATATCCTCAAAGTACACCACAACTCAAACAGCATAACACAGTAAAGGCCCCCATACGTCCTAAGGACAAGTCGGATCAGTTTGCCCTTGAGAGCCCCCCGGCAGCTCCCCGGGAGGCTGCTTGCGATTTGGCACTATTATACATGCAATAAATTGCATGCGATTTATTGCATATATTTCCCCGGGGAGCTGGCAGCTGCAGAGGGGTGGGCAGTGGGGTCCCTGCAGTGCTGGGCAGTAAGTCAGCAGGGTTCATGCTGCGGCTGGGAACTAAGTAGCGTTATTTGCCAGGTGTATAAGCTTTTCTTTTTTTTAAAGTGCGCCCGCTGCATAGCTTCCCATGCACGGCTCCCTGGTCTCCTTGCCGGCTCCCCAGCATCCGCCACCCCCCGGCGCTCTCTCCGCCCAGCTCTCTGGTCACCGGCAACCCCCACTCGCTGCCATTCCTCATGCAGCTCCGAGCTACGCATAAGATTTAGCAAATCTTATGTGCAGCCTATCCGACCTCCCAACTCTGATCTGATGTGCACTGGACCACGCATCGGGTCTGATGGGATGTCTACATGTGCAATTTGTGTCGATTTCACAGCCTGATTTGTCCGAATCGGGTGAAATCATGCCCAAACCATATAGTGTATGGGGGCCATAAGAGTTAGTCTGTCATTATTGTTAGGGTAGGATAAGGGCTCAAACACTGTATGCAAAAATGGTGCATGGAAATTCTCGCTTTGTAGACATTACAGTCATGTCGATATACTGAATGCCACCATTTATACCATGTTGGCATTATGGTGATGACTTTCTCGATGTTGACATTGTGTACCACACCCACCCGAACATATCCTCATAATCAAAAATATTTATAGACTCTGGTGGAATATCAAGTTGGCTGCTTAGCATAATCTGTAAGTGGTTGGTGACTGCATTAAGGGCCTGATTCAGACCAGTTCGCACAGGGCCATATTTGGTCACTCTGTGAACAGGTCTACTGTATATCCGCTCCCTGCCCCCCAAATATCCTGCTTTGCGAATGACTGTCTATGTGTACGCACTCATTTGCATCCAGCCAACTAGAGGAAAAATCATTCGATTTTTAATCACCGTTGAGTGATTTTTCCTCTTGTCCCTGGTGTTCGCAGCTGCCCTGTAGCCCAGGACTTTCTCGGTGGCTGCAAATAAAACAGTGGCTTCCAGTCTGCCATTGACATCCTCCGCCCTCCCCAGGCAGGCAGAAACATGACTGTTTCTTCCCAGATTCTCCCTTTGGTTTTGTCAGAGGTGGTGGGTTAGATGGAGTCGTGTGGATCACAGGAGTAGCAGATGAGTCGGAGGGGGTAGGATTAAAACGAGCAGGTTTAATGATTGATTTATTCATCAATGGAAACAAAACAGACAAACTCTCCTTCTTTGAGGGTAAGTGAAGGGTCAAATTAACAGGAAAGTAATAAGTTCTTGCTGGAATGGGAACCACCGGAGATGACGGGATACTGTAAAGACTGTGACTGGTGGAGGGAATAATTGGATCCAATAGAAGCACGGAGAAGACTGAAGTTAAGTAGGAGCCGGATATTTGGGGAAACAGGCCCATGTGAAGTCGATAGGACTGGATCAGCCAGGTCGAACCAGGTCGGACTGTATTGGCCGCAAGGAGGACCGGATGGCTATGGAGTACGGATAGTTGGGCTAGGATAGCAACAGGAAATAGGATGGCCAGGAGAACTCCCAGAGACACAACATGCACTGGAGACTCTTTGTACTGACAGAGAAATAGCCTAGACAGTGCTCCTATTTACCTAGGAGAAGGCTGCCATTGGCCGGATAGTCAGGAAGCAGGAAGAACTCCTAACCTGGCCTAAATCCCCTTTTCCCAATACAAAGATGGCGGCGCCAGTCTCCCAGTGCTGCCAGACACTAATCCGCCTCCTGGGCGCGCGCCCTTCTCCCCCTGCTGCCGGACAATGCCAAACTTCAGCAGTCTACCGCTGGACCCCTAGAGCAGCTGCACACAAGCCAGCCGCCGGCGGACACGGATAGGTGAGTACCCTGCCCGCCGTGGCTTGAAAGGTTTGTTGGGCGAGATCACCATTTTTGCCGTCACACCCATGAAAACTCTAGGATCTACCCTGATAAGCCTACTCCCTGTCAATCACGCTGCAATCTGCTTCAAGATACTTCCTGAAGCTGTTCACAGTGCATGCGATGACCAAACAGGTCTGAATCTGTCCCTAAGAACCATAGAGTTTGTACTCATTTGGTGCACAGACATAGTAACTGGATTTGCCTGCCCTACCATACCATACAAATCTTCTGGAATGTCCTGTAGAAAGGCCCATTTCGGAGAGATATTTTGGGACAGCAGGCTACCTGTAGCTTTGTTGGCGCACTATCTAGAGAAAGATCTTTTCTCTTTTTGTTCTTGTTTTATTGACTTTCTGTCCAAGGTGTCACCCTCCAATACGATAATGAATTGATTATTACTGATAAATATTGAGGTATTCTCCTAGCTTTTAATATTTCAACTTATGTGCAGAGGTCTCCCCACTCCGCTTTACCTTGACGTTGTAGCCTCTCTCCCTGGCCTGGGGTCTTGATGAGACTTACTCTATGAAAATCATACCATCATGTCCAAAGTGTCACTATGCAATGTGTATGAATGTGGTATGGGCCTTATTCAGACCTGTTCACACATCTGTAAACTTGCAAGCCGGGCTATTATCTAATAGCTGCTCATGCATACAGCCTGTAGGACGCATGAGCAAGGTCATCCTGAGAAACAATCCTACTACTATCGCTGATGATTAACAGAAAGCTGGCGTTTGGGGATGGTATCAGGGAAAACACAGGCGTGCCCAGATCAACCTGATTCCATCGCATGCTGCTGAGTAAATACTGCACTGCGCACAGACTGCACACACTGGAGAAATAATTCCATGGTGAGAAGTTTGCTAATGGAATTGCAGCTATTCACTGATCCAACTAATTTTCACAAGCCCTTCTTAGCAGTCCATGTATCAGGTCTGAATATGCCAATGGTACAATGTGTGTGCTTGTATGTGTGTGTTGGGGGCCAGGGGGGACAGAGCTGTGTTCATGGAAAATACATAACTCTCCTCCACACATGGTCCACTTGGATCTGCTTTATGACGTCTCTCACAGTGTCGTGTAAGGAGTGGTAGGACTGCGACATCCTGAGAATACAACCTATTGAGTAGTGACACTGGGGGTTATTTGGACCTGATTGCTGCTCTGCTACTGTATATTGCTGCTGCATAGTTATTTGATCAGGTTTACGCCACCCCACCAGAGGGAAAACAATCAGGATCTCGATTAGCTGGTGGCTGCGATAGAAACTATGCTGCAATGTACTAAAAAAAAAAATGGGAATACAAGAAAATAAATATACAGTACAGTATATTATTTGAAACTGTAATAGATATATTTATTTTCATTATTGGTACAGTAACTGCGCACTGCATCACATGCTGCATCTTTGCTGGAAAATCTGCATGTCCACAGACACCTGTTTGCTGATTCTGACCCAAAGGATGCCAAGGTGAGAGTGACTAAGCTACAGCACACCCAAGTGGTAGACCTCAGAAACACCATGAAGGAGCTACTGTATGTGGAACTCATTACCACAATACACCCAAACAAGCAGGGGTTACAGTAAAGTTTAGCATTTTTTTTGTACTTTGTTTCAAAGAGTTTGCTCTATTTTTCGTCTCCCTTCCCACAGAAGCCGGAATCGCATTTCCTCCAGCCAGTACATGAGTTCCCCGGGGAAGTCATTCAGACAGATAATGAGAAATACAGGTGCATGTTTGTTAGGGTTTATTTGTGGTAGAAGTATTTAAAAGGACGCAGTGTCCCCAGAATGAATGTACTAATGCGTAATGTGGGGTTCAACAGATGTCTGCTTACACATTTGTATCTTTGATGACACACCGGGGAGTGTTTAGTGAGATGGAGGAGACCTGCAATTCATCTGCTCAGTATGTCCTGTAAGTAGAGGACTACTTCTTACAGACAAACTTCAACTTTTACAAGTGCAGATGATCACGTGCAATACAGGTATCTATACTGGCCACAAATCATACTCACCTGACGTCTGCCTGCAAGACACCTGCTCATCACTAGCAAGATAAAGTGCATGTTTGTGTACCACATTCCACCATCATTAAACTGCTGCTGGAAACCATGGACAGCTGATAAATATCTGGCAGAAAGGTAAGATGCAGAGGGATATACTGTAACGAGAGGAAGAGAGAGGAGTACACAGCAAGATGTGCTGGAGTATGGGAACATGGACATTAGCAATACTATAAAGATGAACATAAAGGGGGTACATTTACTAAGATGGGCAGTATATCCTGTATTAAATATCTACTCTTGCCTCACCCACACAGCATTCACATATACTCAAACACATACTTTATCTCCAATGATATTATTGTATTGGTATTCTGAACACTTTTATGATAAGGAGACACTTGCAGGCTAATAGGAAGGCTGCATATATTTGCTAGTTTGTAACTAGTGTGAGTGCAGTAAGTGCCATTTAAAACCTCAATGGTTCATTGGCTGGCATACCTTAAGCACTTGTACAGTTCCATTGCTCTTACCCATTCCCTGTCTGGCAGCTCTTCAGCACTTGGACAGCTCCTTTGCTTTGCTCTGCCACTGTCTGGCAGCTCTTCATCACTTGGATAGCTCATTTATTCTCCTCCATCATTTGGTTGTAGCTCTTCAGCACTTGGACAGCTCCTTCACTTCACCCCATCAGTGAATGGATGGCTGGGATCTTCATGATTTGCTCCAACTTAAGGTGCCCATACACGTGCCAAAATGTGTGCTGTGCCTTTTGTACTTCATTTGTGCCGTGCGATTTTGGCACTTGTAGGGGGATGCGATGCGATCTACCGTACTGTGCGGGTGCGATGCGATTTTAGCCTCTATTTTTTTGGGACTTTATAGTTACCTAATGGACATCGCATCACATTGCATGTACTACAAAACTGATGCAATGCGATGCGATGTAGCACAAAAAGTACTGCCTGCAGATACTTTTTGTGCTATACAATATTGTACCCACGGGGACGCGCATCGCATCCCCGCAGGTACACGGTGCGATTTTAACCGATACAATGCGTTTTGAACTTTAAAAGTTCAAAACGCATGTTAAAATTGCAACGTTTATGGGCACCTTTACTGTATGTCAGAGCTCTCGTGTAGGACTACCCATATAATGCAGGCCAACAAACTCCTCCTTCCGAAGATCAGACTGTTGCCTCTCCTACTGCCACAGTATTACTAGTCCGCGACTGTGAGAGTAGTAAGGGATGATCTCCTTTTGTCCTCCGGTACTGCTCCTTCAGATGACCCAACTCCCGATAGGCAGTATTGCAACTCTGCTAGGAACACTGTCTCTGTCCTTTTTAACTGGTTCCTCATTGGTTAAGGGTCTCTTTATGTCCTGCACTTTTATATCCTCTTCTTCAGAGCAAGCCCTCTCCTGCATCTGTCTCATGCCTCCTTTATATTTCAGAATATTCCAGGAGACAGGAAATTATCAGAAATGTTCCCAGATCGTGCTGGCCCACATAACTATTATACTGCAACACTGTAATAACAATATATGAAATAGAGTTTAACATGAGATTTACTTGACAGTGGTAAATACTGTAAAATATTACAACAGTATGGGGCAATACGGATGGTGTAATGGTTAGCTTTACTGCCTCACAGCACTGAGGTCATGGGTTCGATTCCCACCATGGCTCTAACTGTGCGGAGTTTGTATATCATGGCTCTAACTGTGCGGAGTTTGTATATTCTCCCCATGCTTGCGTGGGTTTACTCCGAGTACTCCGGTTTCCTCCCACATTCCAAAAATATACTGGTAGGCTACTTGGCTCCCAACAAATTAACCCTAGAATGTCTATGTGTGCGTGTACAGGTGGTAGGGAGTATAGATTGTAAGCTCCACTGGGGCAGGGACTGATGTGAATGTTCAACTATTCTCTGTAAAGCGCTGCGGAATATGTATGCGCTATATAAGAAACTGTTGATAACTAAACAAATAAATAACAGTATACTGTACATACATATTGTGTATTTCCTGTGATCCTGACGGTACAGTATGTACAGTATGTAGGTGTCTGTGTGTCACCCAGAGTGTAATATGGTAGTAGGCCTAGCAAAGAGGGGCACACATCCCCATATTTGCTGTTATGGGGGCATGGCTAGTGTTCTGAGAGTTGCTGGCCATGCCCCCAGTACCCTCTCTGATTGTGAATACATCCTATGCGCATGCACACAGCTGACAGGTAGGGGGGACTCCCAACTGTCCCTGCCCCCCCCCCCCCCCCTCACACACACACACACCACGGGATACTGCTGGCCATGCAAAGGGACACAGGAAAGTCCCCAACAAACAGGAATGTCCCGCGGAAATCGGGGCAGTTGGGGGGGGGTAGGCAACTGGTGAGTGCTTAAGGGGTAAATGTATAATACACACTTTTATTTTTTTTAAAGCGCAATGAACACAAATGTTTTTATTTAACTTCCAAAAAATATATATGCTTTAGGAATGATTATATGCAAATATTACTCCCAGATGTCTGTTATATAGTGACAAATAATCCAAGCTTTATCCACATTTCAGGATATACAGTATGGTCCCAATTCCATTCTCAAGTGTAAAAGAAACTTTCAATTATTATAAAGAATACAACACAATGTTCTCACCCTTCAGCATATTCCAAATATCAGGCTACATGCTGGGGCACACACATGAGAATCAAGCAGCTGCCTTAATTGCAAAGGTCTCCCAAACCAGCTGCACATGTACTGGAGCGCTGGGATTTTGTGGCTTTTAATAAGAGAGAGCCTGTGCAGCATGTGCAAATTGCATTTATCCAGATAGGAAAATCAGCCGGTGGACCTGACATTTGGTATACCGATGTTCTGTCCAAAATGAAATTCTCAAAGCATTCTACTTAATTGAAGTGTATAAATGGTTTACAGCACAGGTTCTCAAACTCGGTTTTCGGGACCCCACACAGTGCATGTTTTGCAGGTCACCTCACAGAGGGCGGGATATTTTAATATAAATCGCCACCCTTCGCCACGCCCCCGCCGCGATGCCAGCGCATATGTACTAACATATGTGGCTGGCATCACGGTGCAGTAATGGAGGCCCCCCAAGATACCTGTATTGTGGTGTGCGGGGGGTCTCCGTCACCTCCCAGCCGCCTACTGCTCCCCTGCAGCCAGAATAGCTCAGCGTGGCTGTCCCCGGGGCCTCCTCCCCCCCCCCCCCTTCAGCCATAAGGACGTCCGGCTGCCTTGCTAGGGGTGGAAGGGCTTACCTTCGGGGGTCCAGTAGGACCTGCAAGAAGGTAAGCTGGAGGGAGGGGGAGAGGGGGGTCGGCGAGGCGGCAGGGTTGCGGCGGAGGCGGCAAAAAGAAGTCCATAGGCTTCTATAGGGTATCGCCACCCAAAGGTGGCGATACCCTACTATGCGGTATCGGTGCAGCCGGGTTTTAATACATAGGAAAATGCGGTAAAACAGGGGTTTTACTGCATTTTCAGCTTAATACATCTCGCCCAGAATCACAAGTGAAATAATTAGCTCCACCTGTGGATCTTTTAATATGTGTCAGTGAGTAATGACTGCACCTGTGCACCTGCCGAGTGACCTGGAAAATGTGAACTGTGTGGGGTTCTGAGGACTGAGTTTGAGTACCCCTGGTTTACAATATATGTGGGCACAAGTGGAATGTACAGTACAGTAGGTGCATGTGGTGAAAGCACGGAGTAAACTACTGTATGAGCATATTATAATGTCATTTACGTTGCACAGTTTAAAACAGTTGCTGCTTTGCCTATGGTAGCCTTTTCAATGTATTTTTTTGTAAATAACTGAGGCCCAATCAGCATCAGCATCATTGCCCTTAAGTGCTACAAAGGTGTCATTAAAGAATGCTCTATATATCAATGTAATAAAGTACATGGTAGAGGTTCATAAATGATTGTAAGCCACAAATACAGTATAATATATATGAGGTTAGAGGATTAACTCTGCCCTAAATGTTTGTAAGCTGCTCAAGTATATTATACTGCAATTACAGTATAATATAACCAGTCAATAATCGCATGTGTTTGATTTATAGCTAGAAAACCACCACTTAAGATAAAGGCCTCCATTTGCGGAAGGCAGATAAGCCCTTACTCTGCCATTATTGAGTGCTTAGGACTTCTCCTATTTAGTAAGCACATGGCCAGGGGAAGCTTTCTCCAGGTATCATGGCTTTCCGGTTTGGTCTTCTTTGGATCTTATTCTGGTCCGTTTTTACTTTACGTATTTCTGCACATGTGCATGCGCTGGGTTCGTGTGCCCTGAGGCGTAACTATAAATTTTGCTCCCCCCTGCCATAAAGTTTGTGGCGCCCCCCAGTCTCCTCTCCAGCAAGTTTCCCCAGCATGTGAAAGGAGAAGCTGAAGCAGAATAGAGGAAGAGAGAACAGCAGACACTGCTATTTCCCTTGGCTCCAACGCATCCCAGACCGCCCTAGCATGCCCATCCGCCCACCCATCCTGTACAAAGTAGCCAATAGCCAGCTCTGTGTATAGTCAATTGAATCAGTAGGGGGATTTGTCGTCTCTGCCATGGCCGCACCTGGTCTGCGGCTGACTCCGGTGCTCAGCCAGTGGGCAGCAGCAGGCAGCAGCATGTCAGTGTGTCGAGCGGGTGCCGGCGCCCACACAGACCCCGGCTGCCTTACAGTAGTTACGCCACTGCGTGTGCCCACAGCCAAAAAAAACTGTTTGCAGGGTGCACACACCCGTCCTTGCAGGCGGAGTTTGGGGCACGAGGGCGGTGGACTGGCATATGTTAATGCCCAGCGTTTCATGGGCATTCCCATGAGAATGCTGGGTGTCCTCATGCTAATGTGGCCATGACGGACATGCAGGGGGTGGGCAGCTGACATCACCAGATTTCAGCTGCCCTCCCACTTCCTCCTGAACGTGCACGCATATGTTGGGTTTCCCAGAGCAGCCTTACATATGCGTGCACCTTCCACATCTTTCGATGGTTGGCCCTGCGAATGGTTGGCCGGCGTACCACCATTCGCAAGTCGGAGTTTGGTGGACTTGCAAGGCTGCGACTTTGCAGCCTTGCGAATCAACCAGAATTACCCCTTTTAAGTACAATGGCAAAGCTGGTTCCCGTACCACCTCCAGCTCTGGAAAATCTTAACACCCATTGTTGTCAAATAGGTCTTTAAGCTCGTCACCTTTTGATACAGCATTTATGTTTTCTTTATGTTGTTCTCCCCTACATTGCTCCTGGCAATGTACAGTATATGGGGATTTGTAAACAGTTCTTGGAATTTACTTATATCTTTTATTTTTATATTTGTACAATGTGACTTTTTAATGTATCAATAACGGAGTCCAGACATTCTTTTGCATTACAATTCATTACAGTATTATGGGTTATCTTTGGGTTTACAATTACTTCTTGTTTTCATGTTATAGCCCTAAACATTTTTCACTATAATCAATTGGGGATATGGTCACTAGGTCGACCCTATGAAAGTCGACATACATTAGGTCGATCTCTAAAGGTCGACACTGCTTAAGTCCACACCTGAAAGAGCTTGCCATGACTCAGGTTGACAGGGTCACAATGTCAACATAAGCATTAGGTCAACAATGGGAAGTTCAACAGTCAAAGGTTGACTGCATTTTTCATATTTTTGTTTGAGCCAACTTGTGCTGATACCGATGGAGCAGTTCTCAATGGAGCTGCTCCTGATGATACAATCGCCAATCGCGGCCGCGACCTAGCCGACAGTCTCGTTCTGTCAAAGCCCTCTGCCGCCCTCCGCCGGTCTCCAGCAGCTCCCCCAGTCTGCCCCCAAGCTGAACCCCTTTGTCTTGCTGATGGGGACACGTGAGCACGTGAGACCCCGTCAGATGAAACTTTTGTACACCAGCCTGCGCCAGCTTAGGACAACTGGCGATCCTGCCGCATGGCTGACAAGGGCTCCATCTGTAGGTGGTATTCCATACCCTACCGTCCACTATGGCATGGTGGGAGAATATTATAGTGTGCCCGAAGCATGGCAAGCTCAGCAATGGGGACATTGTACACTTAGATGGTGCCTATGTCAACATTTGGGACAAAAAAAAACCATGAAAACACTTTGTCAACCTTTTGATTGTTAACTGTTGTAGGCCTAATGCTTTTGTCCGCCTTCAGTGGTCAGCCTAATGTATGTTGACCTTCATTGAGTCGATCCTATTACCCATACCCATCAATTGAAAGTAGATGTTGGGACATGAATGTGACCATGTATTCCTCCGACACCGCAGATGTGGTCTATCACCTTTTTTGGTAACTTCACCCAATAGCACAGATACCAAACATAGAAGAGACGCCCATCATAGTCACTCTGCATGTGACACCCCCTTAGCCAGACTGGAGAGTGCACACAGAATCGGCAGCCAGAGAGTCACAGCAGCGATCAGTGTCAGAGACTGCAAGAGAGCAAGGGGAATTGTGGGAATGTACATTAAGTGCCACCCTTAGTCAGACTTCTTTCTGCAGTCTCAGCCACCAACACTTCAACACCGCAGGGGCAAAGGTGTAACACACCAGTACCTCCTACTGTAGAATGACACAGTTTTCAGATACATGGCGCCTACAGTATCACACACTGGGCGAGATGTACTAAACCTTGAAAAGTGATAAAATGGAGAAACCCTCCAATGAGAACAGCTCCAGTTCCCACGGCCAATCGCTCTGGAGTATAGGATGCTACCAATACCTATCCACAGAGAATTTCCTGTGGGACAAGGACTGAGGGACTATATGATTTTATACATGTTGAGTACTCCTTATCCAAAATGCTCGGGACCAGAAGCATTTTGGATAATGGATTATTCTGTATTTCAGAAATGTTTTATATTCCAATGAGGTATCTTGAGGACAAGACTCATGTGTGAACAAAAAATGCATTTATCAAACACATGAAATACACACAATATATTTCTATTGTGCATTAAACAAGGTTTCAATACTGTATATGAAAGAAAGTTTGTGTCACACAATATCTCAGGCACTGAATTTGAAGCAATCATTTTCTTGTATACATTTAGTGCCAGTTATATATCGTGTCCCCAGTAGTGCAAGTTACAGATGTCCCCAGTAGTGCCAGGTACAGATGTCCCCAGTAGTGCCAGTTACATATGTCCTCAGTAGTGCCAGTTACAGATGTCCCCAGTTGTGCCAGTTACATATGTCCCCAGTAGTGCCAGTTACAGATGTCCCCAGTAGTGACAGTTACATATCATGTCCCCAGTAGTGACAGTTACATATCATGTCCCCAGTAGTGACAGTTACAGATGTCCCCAGTATTTCCAGTTACAGATGTCCCCAGTTGTGCCAGTTACAGATGTCCCCAGTAGTGACAGTTACAGATATCCCCAGTAGTGACAGTTACATATCATGTCCCCAGTATTGCCAGTTACAGGTGTCCCCAGTATTGCCAGTTACAGATGTCCCCAGTTGTGCCAGTTACAGATGTCCTCAGTAGTGCCAGTTACAGATGTCCCCAGTAGTGCCAGTTACAGATGTCCCCAGTAGTGCCAGTTACAGATATCCCCAGTTGTGCCAGTTACAGATATCCTCAGTAGTGCCAGTTACAGATGTCCCCAGTAGTGCCAGTTACAGATGTCCCCAGTAGTGACAATTACAGATATCCCCAGTAGTGACAGTTACATATCATGTCCCCAGTAGTGACAGTTATATACCATGTCCCCAGTAGTGACAGTTACAGGTGTCCCCAGTATTGCCAGTTCCAGATGTCCCCAGTTGTGCCAATTACAGATATCCCCAGTTGTGCCAGTTACAGATATCCTCAGTAGTGCCAGTTACAGATGGCAATACTGGGGACACCTGTAACTGTCACTACTGGGGACATGGTATATAACTGTATATATATACCATGTCCCCAGTAGTGACAGTTACAGGTGTCCCCAGTATTGCCAGTTACAGATGTCCCCAGTTGTGCCAATTACAGATATCCTCAGGTAGTGCCAGTTACAGATGTCCCCAGTAGTGCCAGTTACAGACGTCCCCAGTAGTGACAGTTACAGATGTCCCCAGTAGTGCCAGTTACAGATGTCCCCAGTAGTGACAGTTTCAGATGTCCCCAGTATTGCCAGTTACAGATGTCCCCAGTAGTGACAGTTACAGATATCCCCAGTAGTGACAGTTACAGATGTCCCCAGTAGTTCTTTTAGCATAAAAAATAACATTCCGGGAACTATGGTTTCGGAATAATTTGGATAACAGATATCCGGATAAGGAATACTCAACCTGTATACTCTATAAAGTGCTGCATAATATATTATAGCTGTATTAATAAGTGATACTTTTAATAATAGTAGTAGGCATAATACCGGTAATAATAATATAAACTTGTCGGAGTAGAGAAACCTTGCTTATAAAGTGCAACAGTGTATAGAAAACTTCCTCAGTTCACAAGTCTATGGGGTCTCCTTCTAATGCATAGTTATTGCAAAAGAAACACAATATAACTCATCCTGATTACTTGCAAAAAGCTGATTTAAACATACATTAGCTGCTGCTTTTCTCACAGCAGACTGTAAACAGTCCTGCTTAATCACAGTTACAGTGCAACTCATCCTCCACAGCCTCCTATATTACTCTGAGCTTAAATCTTTACTGTAATTAATGTAGCCTCCTGGCACATTTACTGAGATGTCAGAGAGTTCTGGGACTTCCAGAGATCACTGTTCCTTTACTAGTAACATAAACATATTGATTTGGTGGGAATAAAATGCTTGATTTTCCGAGTATTATTAAAGCAAAACAGATGAAAGTACGCCTGACGCCTACACAGATGCCAGGAGCCATTTTGCAGGATAAGACCAATTATTTCACAAGAGGTATCATGGGGGCACCTACGTATCCTCACAAAGAGGAGTCGGACATTTTTGTAACAGAGAAACCCACTTTCTTATACTAGGCATGGTCATTGCCCATTAATGGTTATCAACCATGGATGGCCTGATACTTTTGGCAAATTAGTTTGCCATCAATGGATGTTCAAAGTTGGTAACCACTGGCTACCGAGATCAGAGGGTGGCACGGCCAGACTAAGAAGCATGCACAACCAGGTACCATCAATGGTTTCAGATGTTGTTTTAAAACCAATGACCCCTAATGGTTAACTCGTCAAAAACCATTCCCTATTCCATACCTTACAACACGTTGTATTAATCATTATTGGTTCAGAAGTCATGGCCACATCATTAAGAGACTTGTCCATGTTAGAAAATGGTTGTGCATGGGGGCATGCATATAACTGAAGGCTTCGTCCTCTGCATTCGCTATTTCATAGACACATGTGGGGCCAGATTAAAGTTTGAGGGGGCCTCAGGGTAACTAGCATGTTGGCAATGATATTGAAAAGTATAATGTGTAGATACTGTTCTTCGAGCATGGGAAAGGGGGTTAACACACTGTAATGTCCCCAGTTCACATTACGCCACATTATGCTTGTTTATGTGTGTAGCGGCTCTGTAGGTAATAATACAGACAATTGAAAATAAAAACAAAGCGCTAAAAATAATGTCTTGCAATACCAATGTAAAATAATATGTTTAAAATCAATGTTATCAGCTCTTTTAAGAACAGGTGCAGAGTCCGGGTAAATGGTGTTACCTTTTTGACGTAGTGCAGTGGGGAGTTAGCCGAGGTGGGGCAAGGTGTATCATTTACTATTTATTGTCAGTCGCAGCTTTGCCTCCTTTCAGGAGCTGCTTCAGCTCCGAGTCTGTTAGCGGGCACTTCCATTTTCACGGGTCCCTACTTGAGGTATCTGTCTTCACTTGGTCCTCACTGCCCAATGCGTTTCATGCTCTTCCTTTCTCAGGCTGCCTGGACTCACACCTGTCAGAAGTGCAGATGCGAGTCCAGGCAGCCCGAGGAAGGAAGACCATGAAACGTGTTGGAAAAAAGTCAAACATTAAAATGTCTGACTTTATGCAACTTTTTCCTGGCTGAGAGTATCAGCTCCCATTACATGCTGGCAGGGCAGCCATCAAGGGGGGGCTGCGGGGTCTCCAGTCCTGGGCAGAAAGGGAGCCCAGAACTAGAGTTTATAAAGTATAATTTGTTAACAAAGATCACATTTCCCTAGAAGCAATGTAGAGGTTGAGTAGTGCGGCCAGTGCTGCAGACAACGGAGGTCTCACCAGGCATTTCAGGTGCTTGAGAAAGGGAAGAGGGGCCCTGCCTATTTTGTTAGTCCCGGGCCCCACAATTTCTGATGGCAGCCCTGCATCCCGAACAAGTGTCTCCATCATGCAATTAGCCAGAAGAGGGGTGGCATGCAGCCCAGAGCAAGTATGGCTGGTACAGCGCCTGAGGCTGTCTCACTCAGTGTGGCTGCACCACCTGCTCACCACTCCTTACTGTCCCGTCTATAAGTATTTATCACTTGTGCCAGACATCTGCAAATAACTGGCATCATTATAAGCAATAATGTGTATTCATGATGAATGTACATACAGTAAATAAATCCATTCTATCTTAATCACTTGAGAATAGCCAGGCTTCCTCTCTACGCACCTGTTATCAGTCAGATTACAGGCAGCCATCTCTTCCCGTTATCTATTCTCCTGTGCACATTGCTTGTTGACAATGTAAAGACTGGAAGTTATGAGGTTAAACAGAGGTAATTAAGCTAGATAGCAAACAGGGCAGCGGCTGAGGATAGGCTTGTTTATTTTCCATAATCATATTGATTCAGAATCTCTGTGGAGTTTATTTCATTTGTAACTAGGACAAGAGATCAAAGCGGAACATTCCTGTGGCTTTCAAGCCCTAGATACCTTTAGCCTAAGTTATAATCTGCCAGTACGGGAAGGTTTAACCATTCGGCTACTGGGCTGTTACACTACATTAATATATTCCTATTAAAAAAAAAAACGTAATTAAATTAAATGACAGTAACTAGTTTCCTCTGCCAATACTTGCCACAGGAATCCGCCTGAAGGGAGCAGTCATTTTGCTTGGTTGAACACCTCATTAATTGTCTCATACAGACACGGAAACAATTTGAGCAACAAGTAGATTATATTTTTAAACTATTTGGTTAAAAGGGCAACATTCCGCAAGCAGCAGGTCACCTCTTGTGTAGAATTCAATTACGCATATTGAATACTGCCTACATGCTTATTCTTGTGAGGTTTAGTCTTACATGAGGATCTTGCAGCTATGCACAGAAAAAGCAGTGATAACAGGGGAATCACACAACTTCAATGGTAAAACAGTCATCCCCTTCCTTCATTCGTTATTTTTTGAAAATTCAGTGGAATATATAGTAATGATGGAAGAAGCAACACAGTATTACAGAGGTCTTGTTTTTTTGTGAATGCCAAACAACAATCAGCAGTACTGCTACCGGTGATACCCAGGATGCAATGCAGAGGGTTTGGCTTCACCGCTGCCCAGCGAATCCTGTGCCAGGCTCCTATGGATGGTGCATGGACATATCTGCTGCTTGGATAGTTGCTGCTTGATGTGGCCTTCGGGATGCACAGAATACCCAGCTCTATGATCATAGCAACTATCTACCATGACATCATAACATCAAATGTGTTAGGGTGAAAAACGGACCATCACAAAATGTCAGCCCCCATACATCAGACAGTTTCAGAGAACTGTCTGCTATATGGGGGCGGACATTTTATAATGGTCCTTCTCCATAGCATCAGAGTGAAGCCAGGAGGGGAGCTGGGACCACCGCAGCGGATACAGGTAAAGCTGCGGGGGATGGGCATTACAATAGCCCCGCACTTACACAGTGCTTTCCCGCTACCGTGGGGGCTGTGGGGCTATTGTTATGTCACTGATATATTGTAAGATAAGAAATTCAACTTAAGAGTTTCCCAGCTACATTTTAATCTGTGCAATACACAGCAGAGTATTATGTATTATGCCTAGAAGTTTATACATTTACTTTGTGTTTGACACAAGCACACAAAATCTAGTCTGTCAAAAGAATTATTTTCATTGATGCAGTCGTAGAACTATTCCTCTTTTTGTTTTATACTGGAATTTTTTTCTAATAATTACTATTATCTTTTATTAGTTGGATTTTGAAAGCTGGCTGAAGTCATTCATGGCAGACCAAAAGTGTTTGAAATGTATTATAATAAATTAGTCATCTATTTTTCCCCCTTTCTGCTCTTCATGAATAACCAGTGGCAGCGAAATCAGATCATTCTTGAGTTATGCTGTCATAATGAATATAAAAACAGCCTAACCAACGAGGCCTCTGTCTCCATAAGATCTCAGGGGAGAAGTGATATCTAGAAATTAAAACGGTTCAAGACTTAGAAAATGGAGATGGGATGGCAAATATGTATTTATGTATATCTACATGTATCTGGTACCTGGGTTATAAATGTAGTTGTCGTCCATACTCCGTGTAAGTATTTGTCATGATCAATATTCCCTCTAGAGTTACTAGTGTTATTATCAGCCATATGGCTGCATGCTCACAGTTGGCATAGATAGATACTGTAGTCAGAAATTGACATAAAAATAACTAGTTGGACTGGAATTCAAAGACTGTTCTCTTTCATGGAAAGTGGTGGAAGTCCTTGCTGTCATGCTATTTATTTAATGATGAGTAATAAGCAGTTTCTGTGGATGGAAACTTTAATCTCAAGGCGTTGACCTTTGACCTAGAAGCGATGCTAGAAGCTTTGTGATTCTCTGATACAGTATGTAGTCAGGGATGGAGTAATTCCATATCAAGATGCACCAAAAAGGTAATATTTCCATTGCTTGCTAAATTGTGGTACATATACATACAGTATACTGTATAATACATGGAGTAAGCAGCGGACCTCTGATTTCTGTGATGTTAACCAGTTATATTGAGAAAGTGGCCTTTCTCAGATTGATATTGACTCCTTAAGCCAGGTACACAATATGCAAAGTCTGTACCTGGCGACATTGGTGGCGACAGTGACCCAGCATAGTGCTGGCATTTGCAAGTGCATACACAGTTGCGGATGCTGTCAAGAGAGTGCGACGGAGGTGGGATCTGTGGAGGGAGTGTTAATGATGTGCTTTCTCGTCTGTACAGGAAGGACGATGGAGAGCATCGTCAACAACCCGTGAGAGTGCGCTTGCATGCCGATATTTGGCATACAGACTAGAGATGTGCGGCAGCCACTTTTTCGGGTTTTGGTTTTGGATCTGGATCTCCCTTTGTGTTTTGGATCTGGATTGGTTTTGGCAAAAAACCCCTTGCGGGTTTTGGTTTTGGTTTTGGATCTGGATTTATTTGGAAAAATGCTAAAAATTGCTAAAATAATAGTTTTCAGGCCTGTTTTTGCCCCTAAAGTGTTATTAAGCTCAATAACATTAGTTTCCACTCATTTCTAGACAATTTTGATCACTTCACAGCTCACAAAATCGTTTTCATTTACTGTAGTAGGGCCATAAGGTTATCCCGATGTAGCTGGATGACTAAGCTAGGCAACAGCAGTGGGCATCACATACATGTGGACCTTACACTTCCAACCTGGCACATGTCGGAAGCAGAGCAGCACTACAGGGGCAGACATTGTGGCAGTTTAATAACCCCCCCCCCCTTGTAGCTGCACTCCTCTTTTAGAACCTCCACACCATTAGCAAGAGAAGAGAACATTTGATTAGTTTAATATCTAATAAGACCCCTATCTGGCGTGAGGTCACGTGGTTTGTGAAGATACCTCCTTATCAAACTTGATCAGACAGGCTAGGCGTACGTTTTACATTTCCTCCCTCACCACTCCACCACATTACATGTGTTCCTCCCGAAGGCACGCACTTGGTCTATTGAAGACAAAGAGGTTTTAGGCTCTATCTTGTGCGCTCCTAGGGGATGGCAGCTGGGGTGTATCAATAGGTCTAACCTTTAAAGACCTAAAGAGACTAAATGTAATTATTTAAGATATATGATAAACCCAGTAGCGCTATCCCGATATGGACACCACAGTGATATAGTTGGAAGGAATGCTGATACTTCCCTTCTCTTTTAAGATGTAGAACTCCTTGGTTTTCTCAAATGGTGGTTACTTAGGCTGGTGGAATATTTCTCCCGATGGATGCATATAAAAAAAGATAGGAACAATAGTTGTCTATATGCTTGTTACTTCTTTTTTCATATTTCGTAGTGAGGTTTAGATATATGCATACCTCACTTACATAGTTAAAAATAGAATAACATATATAAAGGTATCTTTCTCTAAGGTGGGTGGCGTACCCGTACTCACGATGTGACGGTGTGCTCGAATCATATAAAGGTATCTTTTCCAATCTTGGTTTCCAAAAAAGATTTATTGATAAAAAACATGATATAAAATATGGTGCAGGGACTTGGCAGGTTACTGAGGTAGCTGACAGAGTGACAAAACAGTACCCCGATCCGGACGAGATACAGCTGTCACAAGGATCAGATACTCTGCAGTCCTTACCTTTGGTTCTCACTTGCAGGGTATAAAAATGGGTATCAGGCTCTCAGACCGACATGTTTCGGGACAATATGTCCCTTTTTCAAGGTGGGAGCTTGTACCATAATGGACTGTGTTATATACCCTATCCTGGTAGGACTTCCGGTTTCGGAAGGTCCTACTTCTGTTAGATTACGTTTTGTATATTTCAAAATTATGCACATATAACATATTAAAATGGGGTCACATTGTTACATATATAGCGGGGCACCTTTGGGGATTTGTTAGTGATTAAGCAGGCTTGAATGACATGTCCGTAAAGTCTCCGTTTATTTTAGCCGGAAGTGCGGCTCTGATGTCATCCGGAAGCCTTTATACGCGTGGAACGCATCGCTTGCGTACCATGCCTCCGTTGTACTGTCCGGAAGTGCGGCTCTGATGTTGTCAGGAAGTCCTCACACGTGTGGAACGCATCGCTTGCGTTCCATGGTCCGGACACGTCCCTCCTCAACTGTGGTTAGATTTTCTTCAGTACTTCTATAATGGACGGTGGTTGGTGTTGTCTTGGGAACTGTGGAGTTTATGTCCACTCGTCTTGTTCTTTACGCAGGCATGATAAAAGTTCTCAGTCAGTTACTAGGGACATGCCTATGGGTTTTAAAAGGATTGGTAGGTTGTGTAAAATCCTTAGTGACTTTATTCTTTTTTCTTTTGCTTTTTGTTCCTTTATAAAAAATGATAAAAGCAATCTTAGTTATAATAACGCGATGTAATTAATTTTTTTTAATAGTTTTTAAAATGAATAAAAGAACTAGATAAATGAAGAAACAGGAGAGTGAATATATTAAAGTGACTTGTGCTCAATATTTCAATTATAAAAATATACTTAGAATATATAATTAGAGGTAGGCTTGGGGGTGAGGGTATTGATGTTACGGGAGGATTTTATAGGAACCATTTTAACTCGAAGTCATGGTTCAGTCCGTTTGGATGTAGAGTCTTCAATGAATGGATCAGCTTCATCTCCGATTTCGCCAGATTGGTTTCTACGTTACGATCCTTCCATGTAGCTACTATCTTTTTGATTCCTATAAATCGTTTTATTTGTTTGGTGGAACATGAGTGTGTTTCTTTGAAATGATTCGAAAGATGATGAACTTGTAAACCCTGTCTGATGTTTCTTAGGTGTTCACCTATACGAATTTTCAAAGCTCTTGTCGTGCGTCCTATGTAATAGAGACCACATGAGCACTCTATGGCATATATTACGTTTGAGGTTTGACAGGTAATAAAATCATGTATCTTGACTTCCGTCCCATTAATGCATATGGAAGTTGTTTTGGATTCAGTGCTTGTAATCCATTTGCATCCTTGGCACAGGCCACAACGATGGAACCCCCTTGTTCTCATGGTTGTCTGTCTCTCCTCGGTGAGAGTACTTCTAACTAGAATGTCCTTTAAGTTCTTGGATTTCCTGTATATAAAGGTAGGTTTGGGGGGTAGTAACTCTTTCAATATTGGATCCTTCTGTTATATATGCCAATTTTTTCTGAAGATACCTTCCAATTCTTTATGATTTTTATCAAATCTGGATATAAAGGAGAATTGATAGTTCTGTTGTTGTTTCTCTAAAGAGAAAGTACTCTCACCGAGGAGAGACAGACAACCATGAGAACAAGGGGGTTCCATCGTTGTGGCCTGTGCCAAGGATGCAAATGGATTACAAGCACTGAATCCAAAACAACTTCCATATGCATTAATGGGATGGAAGTCAAGATACATGATTTTATTACCTGTCAAACCTCGAACGTAATATATGCCATAGAGTGCTCATGTGGTCTCTATTACATAGGACGCACGACAAGAGCTTTGAAAATTCGTATAGGTGAACACCTAAGAAACATCAGACGGGGTTTACAAGTTCATCATCTTTCGAATCATTTCAAAGAAACACACTCATTTTCCACCAAACATATAAAACGATTTATAGGAATCAAAAAGACAGTAGCTACATGGAAGGATCGTAACGTAGAAACCAATCTGGCGAAATCAGAGATGAAGCTGATCCATTCATTGAAGACTCTACATCCAAACGGACTGAACCATGACTTCGAGTTAAAATGGTTCCTATAAAATCCTCCCGTAACATCAATACCCTCACCCCCAAGCCTACCTCTAATTATATATTCTAAGTATATTTTTATATTTGAAATATTGAGCACAAGTCACTTTAATATATTCACTCTCCTGTTTCTTCATTTATCTAGTTCTTTTATTCATTTTAAAAACTATTTAAAAAATTAATTACATCGCGTTATTATAACTAAGATTGCTTTTATCATTTTTTATAAAGGAACAAAAAGCAAAAGATAAAAGAATAAAGTCACTAAGGATTTTACACAACCTACCAATCCTTTTAAAACCCATAGGCATGTCCCTAGTAACTGACTGAGAACTTTTATCATGCCTGCGTAAAGAACAAGACGAGTGGACATAAACTCCACAGTTCCCATGACAACACCAACCACCGTCCATTATAGAAGTACTGAAGAAAATCTAACCACAGTTGAGGAGGGACGTGTCCGGACCATGGAACGCAAGCGATGCGTTCCACACGTGTGAGGACTTCCTGACAACATCAGAGCCGCACTTCTGGACAGTACAACGGAGGCATGGAACACAAGCGATGCGTTCCACGCGTATAAAGGCTTCCGGATGACATCAGAGCCGCACTTCCGGCTAAAATAAATGGAGACTTTACGGACATGTTATTCAAGCCTGCTTAATCACTAACAAATCCCCAAAGGTGCCCCGCTATATATGTAACAATGTGACCCCATTTTAATATGTTATATGTGCATAATTTTGAAATATACAAAACATAATCTACCGGAAGTAGGACCTTCCGAAACCGGAAGTCCTACCAGGATAGGGTATATAACACAGTCCATTATGGTACAAGCTCCCACCTTGAAAAAGGGACATATTGTCCCGAAACATGTCGGTCTGAGAGCCTGATACCCATTTTTATACCCTGCAAGTGAGGACCAAAGGTAAGGACTGCAGAGTATCTGATCCTTGTGACAGCTGTATCTCATCCGGATCGGGGTACTGTTTTGTCACTCTGTCAGCTACCTCAGTAACCTGCCAAGTCCCTGCACCATATTTTATATCGTGTTTTTTATCAATAAATCTTTTTTGGAAACCAAGATTGGAAAAGATACCTTTATATGATTCGAGCACACCGTCGTGAGTACGGGTACGCGACCCACCTTAGAGAAAGATACCTTTATATATGTTATTCTATTTTTAACTATGTAAGTGAGGTATGCATATATCTAAACCTCACTACGAAATATGAAAAAAGAAGTAACAAGCATATAGACAACTATTGTTCCTATCTTTTTTTATATGCATCCATCGGGAGAAATATTCCACCAGCCTAAGTAACCACCATTTGAGAAAACCAAGGAGTTCTACATCTTAAAAGAGAAGGGAAGTATCAGCATTCCTTCCAACTATATCACTGTGGTGTCCATATCGGGATAGCGCTACTGGGTTTATCATATATCTTAAATAATTACATTACGCACTTGGTCTAGTACACTGACCATCAGCAGCTGTTGGGACTACTTCTTCCCAAACATTTATCAATCCATCCATACTATCCCAAAAGGAGGATATACTCTGGATGTTACTGATGACATCTATTCTTCCCCAATAGAGAAGGACCGATCTTCGTTCAAAGCTATACTAGTAGCTGCGCTCCTCTGGTAGAAGATCCAATCAAGTACCAAAACCTCTGTTTGGCTTGATTGAGCACTCTTCCTCATGTTCAGCCAAGGAGCAGTGGGCGTTTCGTGCAGCACTTATTTAGTCTGCAAGGTAGTATCTGATTATATCAGTTTAATATCTAACAAGACCCCTATCTGGCGTGAGGTCACGTGGTTTCTGAACGCTGGGAGCATTACCAGTTGCCTCCTCATCCATCACCTAATGGGTGGAGGGGGGTGGGGTAATTGGTGGCAGGGGTGGGGTAATTGGTGGCCTCCACCTCTCTAGGACCCCAGGTTAGGAGATCCCTATATAGGTCTACCCTTATAGACCGCTATCTATGTAGTAGGGTCAATTAGTCTGCTACATCTGTCACCCAATTCACCGCTAAGGTTAATTTGTTTGAGCTGGCTGGCTAGGTGTGTTTTCCCTTACCTCCCTCACCACTTCACCAAATCACGTGTGTTCCTCCCGAAGCCACGCACTCGGTCTAGGAATGAATAAGACCATGGATGTCCCTGAGGACATGTTTTCATCCATTATGGATGGGGTGGAGAGCGAATCACCCATCTCCCCACCATTCATCCATCAAAGATTTAAAAATTTATGACGCTACAAAGAGCCAACAAATGACGCAGAAAGAGGTGCAAGAAAAAGATTTGCTGGGGCCCTGCCACCCAGCCATCCATCCATCCGGGACATCCTATCCAAAAAGTACGATAGGAAGGGATAAGACCATGGATGTCCATGAGGACATATTTTCATCCATAATAGATGATGTGGAGAAAGACACCACCCATCTCCCCACCATTCATCCATCAAAGATTTAAAGATTTATGACGCTACAAAGAGCCAACAAATGACGCAGAAAGAGGTGCAAGAAAAAGATTTGCTGGGGCCCTGCCACCCAGCCATCCATCCATCACATCCCATCCAAAAAGTATGATAGGAAGGGATAAGACCATGGATGTCCATGAGGACATATTTTCATCCATAATGGATGATGTGGAGAGAGAAACCACCCACCTCCCCACCATTCATCCATCAAAGATTTAAAAATTTAGGACGCTACAAAGAGCCAACAAATGACGCAGAAAGAGGTGCAAGAAAAAGATTTGCTGGGGCCCTGCCACCCAGCCATCCATCCGGGACATCCCATCCAAAAAAGAAGTATGATAGGAATGGATGAGACCATGGATGTCCATGAGGACATATTTTCATCCATAATAGATGATGTGGAGAGAGAAATCACCCATCTCCCCAACATTCATCCACCAAAGAGGTAAAAAAATTAGGACGCTACAACAGCCAACAAAACGACGCAGAAAGAGGTGCAAGATGACATTGTCCTTGGGCCCTCCCACCCACCCTTATGTAGTATACAGGACATGCACAGTTTAACAAACCAATCATTTCAGCGACAGGGACTTCAGCGGCAGGGACTGTCAACTGTGGCTGAAATGATTGGTTTGTTTGGGCCCCCACGAAAAATAAATGGCAATGGCCATTGCACAAACTGGCTTTACAAGATGTCATCCTCAGCATCAGATTCCTCATCCTCTTCTTCACACACAATTAATTCGTCGTCGCTGGAATCAACCAATACAGGAGGACTGTGTGTATTAGGAGGACATAAGTGCTGGTGAAGGAGGTCAAGTTCGTGGAATTTGAAATTCATTTTTATGAACATCATCTTCTCCACGTTTTGGGGAAGTAACCTCCTACGCCGATCGCTTACAAGGTTCCCAGCTGCGCTGAAGACTCTCTCAGAATATACACTGGAGGGTGGACAACTTAAGTAAAGCAAAGCCAGTTTGTGCAAAGGACGCCACATTGCCTTCTTTTCTTGCCAATAATGGAATGGACAATCTGACATACCTATATCGATGCTATCGGCAAAGTAGTCATCCACCATTCTTTCAATTGTGATAGCATCATAGTCAGTAGCAGTCGACATGTCCATTATGCTAGGAAGCTCCTTCAGTTCGGACCAGATGTCAAATATATTTCCGGACTGAATAGCAGTGGGTCTCCTAGGAAAATTTAGCTTTTTCCTCGCAACCCCAGTGGTAGAAATTGAAGGAGAAGTTGTGTGCCTGCCACTTTCCGCTTCAGCTGACAAATTTTGGAGCAAGAGGTCTTTGCACCTCTGCAGATTTGTTCCCATTGGTAACAAAGACACAATGTAAGACTTAAACCTAGGATCCAGTATTGTCGCCAAAATATAATGATCTAATTGTAAGAGATCGACGACCCTTGGATCCTTGCTAAGTGAACTAATAGCGTGATCCACTAGTCCTACATATTTTGCAGATTCACTGTGCTTCAACTCCTCCTTCAATTTCGCCAACTGCTTTTGCAAAAGGCCTATCAAGGGAATGACCTGGCTCAAGCTGGCAGTGTCAGAACTAACTTCGCGTGTAGCAGCCTCAAAGGGCTGCAGGATCTTGCACACTACGGAAATTATTCTCCACTGAGCTTGACTCAGGTGCATTCCCGTTCCTCTCCCTATGTCATAGGTCGAGGTGTAGGTTTGGATGGCCTTTTGCTGCTCCTCCATCCGCTGAAGCATATAGAGGGTGGAATTCCACCTCGTGACCACCTCTTACTTCAGCTGATGGCAGGGCAAATTTAGCTTTTCTTGCAAGTCTTGCAATCTCCTGCACGCACTTGCAGAATGGCGAAAATGTCCACAAATTTTCCGAACAACGGACAACATCTCTTGAACACCCCTGTCCTTTTTCAAGAAATGGTGCACCACCAAATTTACTGTGTGAGCAAAACATGGGACATGTTGGAATTCGCCCACATGTAATGCACTCACAATATTGGTGGCATTGTCAGATACCACGTAGTCTTTTGTTTGCCCTGTTCCGCTTGTCCACATATCCGTGGTTAAGTGGACAGTGGGTACAGAGGCATTTTTAAGGACAGTAACAACGCTTTTTTTAATGTCCGTGTACAGCCTGGGTATTGCCTTCCTGGAGAAGTGGAACCTAGATGGAATTTGGTAACGGGGACACAGGATCTCTAGCAACTGGGTAAAACCCACAGAATTAATTGCGGTTACTGAATGCACGTCTATTACCAACATAGTTGTTATGGCGTCAGTAATACGCTGTGCAATGGGGTGACTGCTGGCATACTTCATCCCCCTTTCAAAGGATTGACTTACAGTCAGTTGCTTGGCTAAGTGATCAGGACTAGCATTCCTGGTCCCTTTCCTTGAAGCAGCAGCAGCAGCAGCACCAGCAGCAGCAGAAGCAACAGGTGTACCTGATAAGGATGCTTCTGAGGAATCCAGGATAGGAGCGGATTCAGTCAGGATCATGACATTGGGTGCAGGACTACTTCCCAATCCCATAATCTCTGAGGATGGGGATGATGCAGTTGTTTGAGGAGATTGCAGGACC
Organism: Crinia signifera; assembly: GCF_055691185.1. Lineage (NCBI taxonomy): Eukaryota > Metazoa > Chordata > Amphibia > Anura > Myobatrachidae > Crinia > Crinia signifera. Next base: position 272,277,144 of record NC_139220.1, read on the forward strand.
TTGGATTTAACAGAGAAAGGGGAGCAGGACGGTGACGCTGGGCGGGCTGCTACATGTTTGTTTACAGTTTCTTTTGACAAAAACTTCTGATGGATGCGCTGCAAATGACGTAACAGTGAGGAGGTCCCAAGGTGCTGCACGTCCTTACCTCTACTTACAATAGCTTTGCAAACGCTACACACGGCTTGACAGTTGTTGTCCGGATTTGGGTAGAAATAATTCCATACATACGAGGTGCATTTTTTGGTCTTTTGCCCTGGCATGACAATGGGCTTTTCCACACCCCGGACAACAACTGTCTCTGTCGGTGCCTTAAAACAAACAACATCATCCCCAACATCGTCATCATCCGCATCCCTCTGTGTGCCAGCTTCACCAACAGAATCCACATCCAATTCCTCAGAAGCATCCTCAATAACCAGGTCAAAATCTTGACTGGGGATGCTCTTGCACACACTTGCAGAGGGCATGCAAATGGTGGAATGAACCTCCTCTTCACAAACAGTATTTGAAAGGTCCGGCTCACATATGGCATCCACGGACACACTTAGACTCTCCTCTGGGATTTGTGACATTTGTGAACTCGCCTTTGTCTTAAAAACTTTCATTCTTTTTTTTGTAGTAGCAGAAGGGCTACCATCATTCTTCTGAGACGCTGTACCATCAGTCAGAAACAAAGGCCAAGGCCGTAGCCTTTCCTTCCCACTGCGTGTGGTGAACGGCATATTGCCAATTTTATTTTTCTCCGCACGTGACTTAATTTTTTTTTTATGGACCATTGTAAAATTTGATTTCTGCTTTGCTTTTACATGGCCTCTAGGCCTTTGACCATCGGCCTTGCCATCATGAATCTGACTGGTGGTAGCAGCTTCAGAAGTTCTATCAGGTTGCTGATCTCCCACTATTTCCTCCTCCATCATCCTCCCCCCCCAAAAATTTTTTAATACTTTTATTTATTTTTCTGATTTTTTACACTGGACACAGCCTGTGACACTGTACACTGCCCCTGGTCACTGGACACTGCCCCTGGACACAGCCCGTTACACTGGATATATGTCGTCACACTGGACAAAGGATATATGTCGTCACACTGGACACAGGATATATGTCGTCACACTGGACACAGGATATATGTCGTCACAGTGGACACAGGATATATGTCGTCACACTGGACAATGGATATATGTCACGCTGGACACAGGATATATGCCAGCACACATTACATGTCACACTGGACACAGGATATATGTTGTGACTTGTGACACTGGACACAGGATATATTGTCGTCACACTGGCCACTGGATATATGTCGTCACACTGGACACAGGATATATGTCGTCACACTGGACAATGGATATATGTCGTCACGCTGGACACAGGATATATGTCGTCACACTGGACACAGGATATATGTCGTCACACTGGACACAGGATATATGTCGTCACAGTGGACACAGGATATATGTCGTCACACTGGACAATGGATATAGGTCACGCTGGACACAGGATATATGCCGGCCAGGGCCGGCCTTAGGCATAGGCCAACTAGGCAATTGCCTAGGGCATTTGGAATGCCTAGGGGCATCAGCAGCTTCTGCTGATTAAAATGATATGCAGCATGCCTATATTCTCTGTGTGAGTGAGGCCATTCCCCTTCCCAGCAAGAACACACCCCTGTTTGGGCTGTGCACAGAATGTGTGCACTGTTTCTATTTAAAATATTGCGGGTAGGAGCACCAAAATGATGACTGCTATGATGAGGGTTGATGGTGCTGGGAAAGGGGAGCAGGGTCAGAGGCAGAACTAGTGGCGGTGCTAAGGGGCGCCAGCCAAAATCTTGCCTAGGGTGTCATTTAGGCTAGGGCCGGCTCTGATGCCGGCACACATTACATGTCACACTGGACACAGGATATATGTTGTAACCTGTGACACTGGACACAGGATATATTGTCGTCACACTGGCCACTGGATATATGTTGTCACACTGGACACAGGATATATGTCGTCACACTGGACACAGGATATATGTCGTCACACTGGACACAGGATATATGTCGTCACACTGGACACTGGATATATGTCGTCACACTGGACACAGGATATATGTCGTCACACTGGACAATGGATATATGTCACGCTGGACACAGGATATATGTCGTCACACTGGACACAGGAGATATGTCGTCACACTGGACACAGGATATGTCGTCAGTCATCACACAGGACAGGACACAGGATATATGTCGTGAGTGACTTGTGACACTGGACAATGGATAAGATATAGGCCGTCACACTGGACACAGCCCCTTGTATTAATGCTGCCCCTGTACACAGTGTACTACTCAGCAGCACTGCAGCCCCTGTGTGTGAGCACTGCAGCACTGAGTTAGTTAGTTAAATCACAAAAAAACACAGGCTTCAGGGCTAAATAAAATAAATCACATCAGGGCACGGGCCACAGGCAGCCCCTGGACAGTGGACACTGCAGCCCCTGCGTGTGAGCACTGCAGCACGATACAGGATATATGTCGTCACACTGGACACAGGATATATGTCGTCACACTGGACACAGGATATGTCGTCAGTCGTCACACAGGACAGGACACAGGATATATGTCGTGAGTGACTTGTGACACTGGACAATGGATAAGATATAGGCCGTCACACTGGACACAGCCCCTTGTATTAATGCTGCCCCTGTACACAGTGTACTACTCAGCAGCACTGCAGCCCCTGTGTGTGAGCACTGCAGCACTGAGTTAGTTAGTTAAATCACAAAAAAACACAGGGTTCAGGGCTAAATAAAATAAATCACAACACAGGGCTTAGGGCTAAATAAATCACATCAGGGCACGGGCCACAGGACAGCCCCTGGACAGTGGACACTGCAGCCCCTGCATGGGAGCACTGCAGCACGACACAGGATATATGTCGTCACACTGGACACAGGATATATGTCGTCACACTGGACACAGGATATGTCGTCAGTCGTCACACAGGACAGGACACAGGATATATGTCGTGAGTGACTTGTGACACTGGACAATGGATAAGATATAGGCCGTCACACTGGACACAGCCCCTTGTATTAATGCTGCCCCTGTACACAGTGTACTACTCATCAGCACTGCAGCCCCTGTGTGTGAGCACTGCAGCACTGAGTTAGTTAGTTAAATCACAAAAAAAACACAGGGTTCAGGGCTAAATAAAATAAATCACAACACAGGGCTTAGGGCTAAATAAATCACATCAGGGCACGGGCCACAGGACAGCCCCTGGACAGTGGGCACTGCAGCCCCTGCGTGTGAGCACTGCAGCACCTAGTTAGTTAAATCACACTACAGGGCTCAGGCCACAAGTCTACAACACAGGGCAGTGAGGGCAGGTCACGGAGCACAGCACAGCATGGAGCACATGGCACGGAGCACAGCACAGGGCAGTGAGGGCAGGTCACGGAGCACAGCACGGAGCACATTGCATGGAGCACAGCACAGGGCAGTGAGGGCACAGGTCAGGTCACGGAGCACATGGCACAGAGCACTGCACGGAGCACACGGAGCTTCCCAACCACCCTCTTCCCTCTCCAAGATTGGAGTGAAGATGGCGGGCGCGCGTGCGTCTTTTATAAGATCCCGCTCCCGCGAGAATCCGACAGCACGATGATGACGTTCGGCCTCGTTATTGGTCCGGAATTCAGGCGGGAACTCCCGAGCCGGCTCGGATCTGGCCCGGATCCCCGATATTCGGATCTGACGGATCTCGGGGATCCGGACCCGCTCATCTCTAATACAGACTAAGTGATATTTTAAACAATATCGTTTAGAAGGGGGAAAAGATGTTTAAAATGTGTATGGGGCTTTATACAGACCAATATGGGTATTATGGGTGACATTTAATAGGATGTGATTTTTTGACTTTTGCAATTTTTTTTCTGAAATCGCCAACTTAATAAGCTACGAATTGCTGTAAAAATTGCACTTTTTGCTGTGAAAATTGCACATTTAGACCTGTCAATTTTTAAACACACTTCAATTCGCATCCAGATGTTTTCCCATTAAAAATATACATCTTGCAAATTTAATAGGATGCGATTTTTGGAAAACATTACCAAATATCCCCCCAAAAATAGACCAAGGTCAAATTGTCAAATTTGACAAAATCATGCACAGACCAGTGCAATTTGTACATGGTTCTGTTTCAAAAAATGTGTAAATGTAAAAATTAGGGGGAAAAAAGCAGCATGGGATCCCCCCTCCTGAGCATAACCAGCCCCGGGCTCAAAGAACTGGAGCTGGTTTTAGAAATTCAGGGGTTAAAAACACATAGGGGATCTCCAATATTTTCTAAAACCAGGAACAATCTCAAGGGCCGGTCCTGGTTCCCAAAATGCTGGGGACAAAATGAGTAGAGGTCCCTCGTATTTTGACAACCAGCACCGGGCCCAAACAGCCAACAGGTTAATGCCACAGCCGAGGGAAACCTTTTATGCAAGTTCCCCTGGTTAAAGTATTCATCCCCATGGCTGATCAGCCTGGGCAGGGACCCTGGAGGATTGGGGACTTCCCAATAAAGGGTCTTCCCTCCAGATTTACCCCCTGGGCTTTGGGCACTGGGCTGATGTTATTGTAAATTAAAGATAAACCTATTGGTTTATGCTGTGGAACTATGAGTCTCAGCAAGCTTGTGCCACATAGTGGAACTTGGAGAACCACATGTCCCACTATGCAGTCCCCTTGTCCAGTAGAAATCCAAGTGCTGGGTACAGTTAATACTTGATTTTTGACAAACATGCTGACATAAGTAAGCGGGGAAACGCGTCAGTCCTGAATCTTTTTACTACCTAAAAGGAATTGCCTGTTACCAGGGCTTTGTCTCCAACTATCCATTATGATGTGTGACCACTGCTGCTGATGAATTCATTTTTTCCCACATGATGCTCAGCTACTAATCGGTGGTCTGGTAAATATAGTTCCTATTCATTTTTCCGTTCTATTAATACCATCTTTGGTGCAATACTGAAAATACTATTGGCTAACTATACTAATTGGAGGACTGATGGACGGGTGTGGTATGAGTCACCGACAGTCGGGATGCCGACAGTCATTATCCCGACGTCGGGATCCCGACTGCCTGGCCTCAGACAGCGTGGCCAGCGCAACAAAGCCCCTTGCGGACTCGCTGCGCTCGCCACGCTGAGGGCACGGTGGCGAGCTACGCTCGCCACCTATTCTATTCTCCCTCTATGGGGGTCGTGGACCCCCACGAGGGAAAATAGCCGTCGGGAACCCGGCCGTCTGTGTTTTAACAGTCGGGATCCCGACGTAGGGTTAATGACTGTCGGGATCCCGACTGTCGGGACCCCGTCCGGCACCCCTGATGGACAGTGTTGAAATAACTAACCCAGACCATTTGCATAATTGGACTACCTGTATACTAACAGCACTAACAAATGGCTGTATTAGGGTACTAATACACTAACAACAGTGGAGTTATCAAGTGGGTTCTTCTGGCAATAACCATATTCTCCTTAAAATAAGTTTTTAGCAGTCAATTATTTATATCTCTATCATTTTTATTTTATTTATGTTTGGTATCGGCCGGTACTTACTAGATGGAATATTAAATTGTATATGAATTACTGTTATTGTATGTTTGTTATTGTATCTACAGTATAAATGTTATGTTTTACATTTTTCTAAAGACTGAAAACCTAAAACCGAGTTACCTAAAATGAGCGCTTTCTTTCTGTTTTTCTTGTCTTTGTCTCACCGGGATTGGTGATCCCATCAAGTTAGCAGCTGGTTCATTAGGTTAATTAAATTCTGTCATTAGCCCTACTGTTTACTTCTCTCTGTTTGACAGGAAGCTGGCGTTTGGGGTGGTAACCGTACATTTTCTGGGAGTGTCGGGGAATGCACAGACATGCCTAGTTGTTTTCAGGGAAGGCGTGTGACGTCAACTCCGGCCTCAATCAGCCACTTTCTATTGCACCTGCCGAGTAGGTCCTGGGTTAAGGACAGATTGCACCCACTCAGAAAATCATTCGATGTTGAATGAATTGAGAATGTATTTACAGCTAATCGCCGATCTGCAATATTTTCGCGGCTTGTCTTCACTCTGGCAGATCGACAGCTATCTGATCGCAAGTCTCTGCAATTTCGCAGAGCAGTTATCATGGTCTGCATAACCCCCAAACTTCGTACTGCAAAACAAAAATAAGTACATGGCATGTCCACATATCACATGGACTGACATTTCCGCAGCTTAGTCAATGAGACTTTACTGTTTTTAGAACAACAAACGCGTCCCTTTAACGTGCTGAAACCTGAAAAAGACTAAAATATATTGTTGTTTTAGGATTTTACACAATAAAAGGAAAACATCCATCATCAGCTGAATTAGCCTCTTGGGCTTTTGCATTATGTTAGCTTTTGGTATTCAAGGAGTTTCCTGGACACAAGATATATAGATTGGGATTTGCATTAAGTCAATATCAGGCTGCTTCATATAATGCAAGATCACAGGCACCATCTGACTCTCCTGCTGCTTGGAATCCAGAACACGATGTCAGCATGGACTGAGAGAAAGTAACTGGATCAGAGGATAGTCCAAGTCACACGGAGCTCCAATCATTTTATGTCTATGTAAGGCATCTGAGTTGTCTGTTACATGTTCAGTATAACTCTCAAGTAAAAAATATTATTGACTTTAGTCATTTTGAACACACATATGGATTCCTAAGTATGTGGGAGGGCTCTGCTAAAATATACTAAGAATAGTGTTAAACAGACTTTAAGGAAACAAGGGTTCAAGAGTCTTTTTAAACAGTAGCAGTAGATGAAAAATGTAAAACAAAACTGCACTCTGTAATGTACATAAGTTGTCCTACTGTGCCCAAGTACAAGTACTGTGATCAAGCTTTGGCCCTTTATCCTGTAACAACCCATATACAGTACAGTACAGTGCAGTCACCGTGAGAATTATGGGTGCCACTTCCCTTATTGGTACAGCACATACTGCACGGTCTTAATTAAGCTATAGATGTTATTGCACAGACTATACAGTCAGGGGCTAATGATACAAAAAATTATATTAGTCATTGATACAAAATTATACAAAAAGAAGAAGTATTCCCAATTCGGGGCACTCACTGGACTAATATATTGTTCTTCATCCTATAGAGAGTATCCACTGACAAATAATTTTCCTGTAAAATATAACTTTTATTGTAAATTTTAAGATTGCCGAAAACCAGCGAAATATAGGTTAACAAATATGGTGCAGAAACAAAGAAATAAAGGTGATTAAAATTATTGTGTGTATATTCTGTTATTTTACTTCAATTTAGATCAAATTTAATAATTGATCAAAGGAAATGTGTGTTTAAATACAGGTTACCGTTGGTTACCTAGGGAATGAGGGAGGATGGAGCTTCAAAGGAGGCTTGAATGGGGAACCAGCAGGAGGCAAGGGAGTTAGGGACAGTGGGGTGTACATGGGACAAAATATAGCCTAGTGCTGTGCCAGAGTCTAGTGTGCATGTGCACTTGGGTGCCTGACAATCATTATCCCGACAGTCAAAACCCCTACACTCGGAGTTCCGACATCCACCGGGGGTCCACGACCCCCATAGAGAGAATAGAATAGGTGGCGAGCATAGCGAGCCACCGTGCCCACAGCGTGGCGAGCGCAGCGAGCCTGCAAGGAGCTTTGTTGTGCTCGCCCTGCTGTCTGAGTTTGGCCAGTCGGGATCCCAATGTCGGTCTACTGACTGTCGGAATCCCGACTGTTGGGACCATATACCACACCCGTGCCCATCTGGGGCAATGATTTTACTGCTGTGCATGTGCAAATTTCCAAAAATATTTTTTTGCTGGTCAACCTAGGAGAGTATGGTCACACAGCTCTCTTCCCATTTGGAAAAAGACTGGCGGCAGCTCCCGCCTTTAGAGACACGATCCATGGGTGGTCCAAAGGTGGAGCTGTCGGGGGAAGCTGTTGCTAGAGCTTGGTTGAAAGCTTGCTTGGTTAGAAACCGCTATAAGGACGGACATCCAATGTTTAGCTTAAAAGTGCAGGACGTAGCAGAATAAATTCTCCTAAACTACTTCACAAGTTTTAGACAAATTGTATTATTTTTACCTTGTATACTTACCTACCCTCCCAGAACAGCCGAGAAGGTCCAAAAACTGGGTCCCCCTTATGGGTCCCCAAAAGTGTGGACAAGACTCCAGCATTTAGTGGGTACCCCACATCAGCATCCTCACCCCTTCCCTCTGCCAGTCAAATAGGGGCCTGTGTGGCTCTTTGGGGATGTTGCCGGGCTAAAATTATGCAAATTGAGCCATTTAGTACCAGCCCCTCCCTCAAGAGTTAAGGCATTTACAGGAATGGGGCGGGGCTTAATGATGACAAGCCCAGAGAGTCTCCCCTCCGACACTTAAGGTAGGGAAGTATGCTCTACCTAGATAGCTACAACCTTCTTTAGACATCTGACAAGTCCTAATGCCGTAACTGTTTCAGTATATTAATAACTTATAAATATTTTGTTTGTATTATTCATTTGATATTTGCATTATTCTAATTATTTTAGTAGTCAAAACCTACCACCAAATCATATGTATGTGTGTAAATCTGCCTCTTATACAAGCCAGTGCCTCCCCTGCCATAGACCTCAATGCACCTTACTGGTGGATATGTAACGTATGTGTTTGTGCATTATATTCTTCTCTGTCATATTCAAACTCAATAAACAGGCATTGCAGCAATGTGAGGGAAGGGGGTACTTAATTTGGCCTTATGGCTGCTACTTCAGCATCTGTGCAGCTTTTCTTCTTCTTGTGGGTAACACAGCAATGCTTTAATATGGGATTTATAACTTCCGAGACACCAGGACAATAAATCATCAATGACTTCATTTTCCTACACACCATCTTTGCCGCATCAAACAAATAAAAATAAACAGTACCACAGATAGGAAATAAGACTGCTACTAGCACTACCTCTGCAGAGACTTCCCGGTGATTTACACACTAGGAACAGTTTATGAATTTCCACATGACATAACAGTTTAATAAGCCTCCTAAAATTTAAATTGCAAAGTAGCCAGACTGTCTCTTTGGTTAGCAAGGGGACAGGTTAAAAACAGATCGTCTGTCGTCCGAAACTCCAAACATACGCATTCGCTCCATTGGATATATGTGCCCTATCAAACACTGAAACAGTGCATTCAGCAACTCTAATTGGATTCTCTGCCCTAATAATTACCACTGATAAATTTCAGTTCAAGATAGTTTTAATAGGAACCAAGAATCTTCTTCGAAATTAATTCAAAACCTTCCCCCAGCCAAAGAAAACTTGTGGCTGAATAAATTGAATCTCCGTTGCTTCAACAGGAGCAGAAATTGGTTCCTATAAAACAGTTGTAGGTAATAGAGTTACTGCACACGGACATCACGTAGGATATTAGTTATATGCAAGGACAGATTAAGACAACATAAGGCCCAGTACAGGGAAACTGTTTTAGTCTCTGACCACCGATATCCAGTCTCAATTCTACCTATTTATTCAGGGCCCCTGTAGGCATATTTGGCACCCAATGCAATCTATAAATTGGTGCCCTACTCTCTTATAAGTTAACATTTGTACACATCTGCAATTTAGGGAACAATGGGCCTGATTCTGGTTCTCTCGAAAAAGCAAATGTTCTCTTTAATGGACAAAACCATGTGCAATGCAGGTGGGGCTGATGTAACATGTGCAGAGAGAGTTAGATTTGGTTGTTTCTGTGCAGGGTAAATACTGGCTGCTATATTTTTACACTGCAATATAGATATCAGGGTACTTGTGTATTATCACGGCTCCCATACCCGCGGATCGCATGTCATATCCTATACCAAATCATATGCAAATCGTATGCGATTTGCATATGATCAGCATAAGATTTGCATATGATTCGATCTGCGATGTGATTTAGTACACCACCACTATCCATGTCAGCCCGAAGCGTGGCAAGCACAGCTAGGGGACGCGGTAGTGGGGGTATGAACAGGTCGGGAGGACATGTACCGCGTCCCCTCGTGGGGCTCACTGCGCTCGCCATGCTTCGGCTGACGTGGATAGGGGTGGTGTGCTAAATCGCATCGGAGATCTCATCATATGCATATCGTATGCAAATCATATGCAATATTAAATGCAATTTGCATACAATTTGCATACGATTCAATCTGCGATCATGGGTGCCGTGATAATACACAAGTACCAATATCAGTTTGAAGTACAAAACCCACCCAGATCTAATTCTCTGTGCACATGTTAAATCTGCCCCCCCCCCCCCCCTGCAGTGCACATTGTTCTATCCATTAGAGAGATAATTATAGTTTTGCGAGTGAACCAGAATCAGGCTCTATGTGCTTGGCTCCCATTATCCCTACCACAGAGACAGATTCATCTTCCCTGGTGCATAAAAACCTGTATCCAGCAAGCACAACCAGTAATAATGCATCATTCATCCAATGCCTCCTACTGTATCTATATGCCATTTACCCATGTCTATTCCCCCAATATCTATGAACCACTAAATGGGGTAGAGTGCACTAACAAGGGTTATTGTCATTGCAGGGTCATATTTAGGCTTGTGGAGGGCAGGGCACTTAAGACATGGGGAAAATAGGGTGTACATTAGATTGTACATACCTCCAAACATGACCCATTGCATGAGGTACAAAATGCTCTCATTCTGGACTTTCCTCTTAATATATGATTGGTGTTACCTGTTTTGAACTATTAAATTTATAATAAAGGAAGCTCAACACAGATGATAGTAATCATAAATTAAGGAAGTCCAGGTACAGTAGAGAACATTTTGTCTCTCCTGGATGGATCATGTTGGGAGGTATGGGTTGTCCATATTCAATTTAAACCACTGGAGTAAAATAGATTTAAAATAATAGTTCAATAAATACTTTTTTAAGCTTCACTTAATAGAGATACAATTATTTGATACAGTTTCCTTGCAGTGGAACAAAGACAATGTAAATAACCTTCAAATAGACATCGAAAAAGAAAATCTACTGTATCATCTATCTTGTCGCATGCAAGAATAACTGTCTTGCCGCTTTCACCTACGCAACATCTCACGCATCAGACCATTCCTCTCCACTGACGCGACCAAAATTCTCATTTACTCTCTTGTCAACTCCAGCCTTGACTACTGCAACATCCTTCTCTCTGGGCTACCTCTCACCCGCCTCGCACCTCTCCAATCCATTCCTAATGCTGCTGCTAGGCTCATCTTCCTCTCCCGCCGCTCTACCTCCGCCTCCCCCCTTTGTCTATCTCTTCACTGGCTCCCCATTCCTTTTTGAGTTCTCTTTAAGCTCCTCACCACCACCTACAAGGCTCTCTCCTCCTCCACCACTCCTTACCTCTCTTCACTGATCTCTATTCACACTCCCTCCCGTCCTCTTCGCTCCATCGCTGACCGCCGACTGACCTCTCACCTAATCACCTCCTCCCACTCCCGTGTCCGAGACTTCTCTCGCGCTGCCCCCCTGCACTGGAACAACCTCCCACCACCCATCAGGCTTTCTGATTCCCTTACCTCTTTCAAGCGCTCCCTCAAAACCCACTTTTTTCGACTAGCCTATCCCTCCTCCTAACCTCTTTTGACCCTCCTATCCTGCCTCCGTTCCCCTCCGTTCCCCTCCGTTCCTACTTATCCTATTGTTTTTCGTTTGTCCACCCACCTATTTTTAGTATGTTAACTCTTATGAGTAGAGTCCTCCTTCCTCACGTACTCACCCTACCTCTTTACCTCACCTGTCCTCCTGTCCTGTTCTTCCCTTCCTCTACTTCATCTTCAGTCTCCTCGACAATTTTGACACCTACTTCTGAACTGATGCTGATTTTAGTTCTACCAGCTATACCCCTATTTATACTGTATTTTTCAACACACCCTGTACGTTACCTTGAAATTAGTTTTTTTGTTTGCTATGTACGGCGCTGCGGACACTTTGCGGCGCCTTATAAATTAATGTACTACTACTACTACATAACAGTGAAAGTAATCAGAAGAGCTAGTGATGTCATTGTGCTTTAGCCGGTGGAGTCCCTGATAGAGGGGGGCTGTGGTACAGTATCCCGGGTGTTCTCCCATTAACCCTGCTATGGTTCATTATGGGTGTGCCACATTCGCACAGAAGATCTATGCTGACCACTATAATGCTTATGCCCATGGCCAGCCTTGGTATAGGCAAATAGTCAGTATTGGACATCTGGAACTGAGGTGACTACCCTCATCAGCTCATTGGATCATTGGATCTACCTACTTATATACAACCAGGTAGGCACCCAGGCTCCAAGAACTCTGAAAAAGTAGCAGTGCACACTAATGCCTTGATGGCAAGAGCAAAAGACACAGACAAGTGGGAAGCACCATAGCAGGCCCACCCAGTAGCATCTGTAGGTTCACCCAATCAGCAGCAGCACTGACTCCCAGCACTGTATTCCTGTACTTTGTAGTACACCATGTAGGATGCACCATGTTAAAGTGCATCCGCCTTTGGCACTGATACGTGAAATGCGTGATTAAGTGGCACTATTCCATGCAGACCCAGTCGCAGCCTGGAGAAACTTCTCATGGACTCCAATGTAGGAGCTACACAAGGTTTTGAGGCAGGATAGGGGCTGGCAGCAAAGGCACACTGGGAAGGCAGCTGTGGCACCAGTGCTAATGACCATTAGATCTAGGTCTGGCTAATTGGAAGTTAGAATGTGTGTGCCATGCTGCTCATTCCCCAGGCCTGCTAATTAACTGCTATCACCCTGAGCTGGGCACCAGGCATTTGCTTGTTGATACAGTAGGGAAGATGTATTAACAGACCGGTAACGTTTTTCAAGACACCTTGAAAAAGGGCTAAACTTGGAAGGCCTGAAACGCGTTGGTGGAAGAGGGTCTTATCTCTGTGTGGAATTGTTTTTTAATAATTTTTAAAATTTATTACCTATTGTTCATATATTATTGTATATTTTTTATGTATTAAAATCCATTTTTGGCTGATGACCTGCTGAGTTGGAGGATTTTTTGGTGGCTGTTTGGAACTGGTGGGAACACCTAAAGATACCTTTCAGTGAACATAGGACCTCCTAGTGGTGTGAGTGTTGTTCCATAAGAATCGTGGTTTTCCTACTGATCTGTGGGTGATGGGGATATACGGAAGTGGAGGATAACTATGCACCATAAAGAAACCCTGATTTAAACATAGGGCACATATATGAGGTCAGTACATAGCTTGTTCAAAGGTGTACCTCTTTTTGGAACCGTACATTAGGGGAGGAAGTAGAGAAGATTTACCTAGAAACCCGAAAGATACCTTTATGTGAAAAATAGGGACCTGTCACAAGGTCAGTAAAAATTATTTGGGGATACCCATAAAAATAGAGAGAGAGACCTGAAAAAAGAGACCTGAGTGACAGAAGGTTCCAAAAATACATCTGGTGTTTATTTCAATAGGGATCTTATTTGTTTGGTTTATATACCCATGATAGCGCTGAAATGTGTTTCCATTTTTGTATGGAAAAAAAATGTTTATCAATACTCCCGCACCCAAGAGCGTAACTACCATAGGTGCAGGTAGTGCAGCTGCTGTGGGGCCCAGAACTTAGGGGGGCCCATCTTCCCTGTGTCAATTCCATGCGTTTTTATATATATATATATATATATATATATATATATATATATATATATACTTGCTGGGGTTGGAGCGGCACTCTCAGCTGGAAGAAGAAACAGGTACACGTTGTTTAAATGAGCGACGTTTCAACGTCCTTTATTTGGACATTTTCTTCAGGCTGTTAATCGATTGAAAGAAACATGGCTTTATACCCCTCCGTGCAAATTAGCGTCACCTGCCGCCACGCAGGGCGGCGCGATGCGCATTACATCATAAGAAAGTGCTACCATCACCATGGTTACATACAATAAAAAAAACCCCATTCACAGAAATAACATCGCAAATGGGACAAAAAATATGTATAGCAGTGGAGGCAAGAATACTGTTGTAGGGCAATATAAATACACTGCGGGACATGTTATTAAAGCCGCAAACAAATGTAAACATTGTGACAGTCAATAATTACGCTAAGCATAAATGCACTTAAAACACTCACAAAGTGAGAACCTGTGTATTATGGCATGTAAAAGAGACCAATAGGCTCTTAAGTACAAAAGGATGGTGACTACAAGTGTAACCACAGTTAAATAATGTAACAAGAGATAAATGATAAAAGAAAAACAATAAATAAAGAGGAATATTTAGGGAGACATTAAGTTGTTAATATTGAAGGTAATGGTATAACCTGGGTCATGAGTTAATGAGCCAGGTATTAAATCGATAAGGCATGACGGTAAACGACCAGATTATAAATACAGATAAGGCACAAGGTGTTGCTTTCTAGTCAAACAACTAATACCTGCTAACTCATTTAAGCCACGGGGGGCTAGTGTGTCTAAGCGGTGTATCCACCGCGACTCGCATTTAAGTAGCTGTAAGCTACGATTGCCACCCCTCAAATTGAGAGGGATGTGGTCGATCATGCGATATCTTAAAGAGGGTAGGGTATGTTGTCTTAATACGAAATGTTTAGGTACAGGCAAATCGCATTTGCCACCCGCCAATGCAGCTCTAATAGTGGAACGATGAGTGGTAATCCGTTCTTTAAAACTCCGTTCGGTTTTACCAATATATGAAAGGCCGCAAGGGCAGATTAACTGGTATACAACGAACCTGCTTTGGCATGACAAGGTGTGTCTGATAGTATATTTAGTGCCCTGAAGTGGGTGGTAGAATGTGTTACCTGGTATCATACAGGTACACACCGTACAAGTACACCGGATACAACCTCTAGGGGGGGGTTTAGGAGTATTAAAGCCTGTGATGTCCGTTTTCACTAATATGTCTCGCATATTAGGACCCCTCTTATAGCACGCCATGAGTCGAGTGTTAGGAATGTTAATTTGTTTGTCAGTATTAACAATAGGCCAAAATTTCTTAGAGATTTTATTAATGACCGGGCTAGCCTTGGTGTAAGTGGTTACCCAGGGGATCATTGGGGTGGGTGGTGTAATGGCCTTAGTGACCAAGAGGTCCTCTCTGGGTAAACCTGCTACCCGATCCCTAGCAGCTAGGAGATGCTGGAGTCTGTACCCCCGTAAAAGGAATTTCTGTATTAGTGTGTCAATCTGTAAGTCAGACTCAATTGGGTCAGACACGATTCGCTTAATCCGCACCATTTGGGAAAATGGTAAACCCTTAATCAAACTAGTAGGGTTACAGCTGGTTCCATGTAATAGGTTATTTCTATCTGTCTCTTTATGAAACAAAGAGGTAGAAATAGTACCATTTGCAATCTTTATAGTGACATCAAGAAAATTAATGGCACCCTGACTATATGTCATAGTTAATTTAACTGGACTGGGGCCAGTATTATGGATGTCAATATGATCAACCAAGTCAAGGATATCACCAGACCAAATTAATAGCAAGTCGTCAATAAATCTTCGATATAGGAGAATTCTGGCTGCTATAGATGGAACTTGAAAGAATAGTAGTTGCTCAACATAAAACATATATATGTTGGCGTATGCCGGAGCGGCATTAGAGCCCATCGAGCAGCCATTGAGCTGCAGCCAGAATTTTCCATCATGTAGAAAATAATTACGGCACAATACAAATCGAAACAGTGCTATTAAAAAATTAATGTCAGGTCCCGTATAGTCAGGCAATTGGGACAAAAACAAACCAAAAGCCTCAACACCATCACCATGGGGGATGATAGTGTAGAGGCTTTTAACGTCAAGTGTAACAAGCCAAATCTCACCCATCAGGGGGGGTAAACCTTTAAGCGCTACCAGAAGCGCGGTGGTATCCAACAGGTAATAATGCTGGCGCACAATAAATGGCTGTAGAATGGCATCAATAAAAACGGAAATGCACTGTGACAGAGACCGGCGGGCCGCAATAATTGGCCGCCCAGGGGGCGCAGTTAAAGACTTATGAATATTAGGAATACTATAGATTACCGGTACCACGGGATGATCAGGGATCAGCGCCGACATCAGTTCACGATCAATAATCTGTCCATCAACAGCTTGTTGGAGTAATGTACATAGTTCTTTGCGATTCTCAGCTGTCGGGTCATATAACAGTTTCCTATAAGTAGATGTGTCAGCCAGCTGTTGGTCCAGTTCATCTTTATAGTATTTGTAATCCATTATTACAAGGGCGCCACCCTTATCTGCGGGTCGAAAAATAAGATCTGTATTGTTAGATAAGGTCCTCAGGGTCTTTCTTTCAGATGATGACATGTTCGAATCTTGGGGAGGAGACCGGGTCAAGGACTCTTCCACCTGGGAATCCAGGAGACGCATGTATGTTTTAATCGACGGATTAGTCGACTGGGGATCAAATGTTGACTTCGGTTGCAATTTGGCCAACTGTGGGGGGATGGACACAATAGGTGTCTCACAAGTGTTGACGCTGGGAAATGCCGAGAAATGTTCCTTCAATTTTAACAATCGACACAGGGAGTACTTTTCAACCTGCCAATCCAGTGAGTCCATATTAATAGATGGAACATATGATAGACCTTTTGAAAGGATGGCATATTCTTCATCAGAAAGGGAGTAAGAGGATAAGTTGACGACTAGATTTTGGTCGGCATCGGTTTTTTTTTGCCACTTGGCTTGTCTCTGCCACTGGCGCCCCCTCCTAGTGTATCGCCTGCGCCGTCGTTGTTGTATCGTTGGCGCGTCGTCACTGCTAAAGGGCCGGTGGGTTGTCGGCGTCCACGTCCTCTGCCTCTCCTAGGGGCCATATCAATATCAC
Organism: Crinia signifera; assembly: GCF_055691185.1. Lineage (NCBI taxonomy): Eukaryota > Metazoa > Chordata > Amphibia > Anura > Myobatrachidae > Crinia > Crinia signifera. Next base: position 272,294,030 of record NC_139220.1, read on the forward strand.
TGTTGGAGGAGTGATTATCAGACGACTGATCAGATGTAACGTAACCACGGTAACGGTTTTGTCTAAAAAAGGGACGTCGGTCACTACGGGTAGCAGATGTCCAATTATACAATGTATTTCCATCGTAGTCTGCGTCAACCTTTTCTCGTTTTTCTTTTTTGAACCGGGTTAGTTCACGTTTATATGCAGTGATCTGACCAGCCAATTTATCGTACCATTTTGTATCCACATCAACGATGAGTGTCGATTTATGGATAGTTTCAAATTGGTCGATTTTGACCTTTAAAGCTGCCGCTTCTCTGGAAGTAAAGTCAATGATCAGAAGCATGAGATCGAATGAGCACTTATCTAAAGTGGCTACCCACTTCCTGCAAAAAATTGGATCCTTCTTACCCAATGTTGGGGCATTTTTGACCCTCAGACCCCTCGGGATCTTTTTTGCCCGGTAGTAATCACTAAGGGTCATAGCATGGAAAAGCAGGTCAATCTCCTTCTTCTTGTGTTTCAATAAATCATGATACAGCGTATCCAATGAAGGTGGTTCAAAGAGATCATTCAAATCTGGACCACGCAGGATGGCTTCTGCGTCTTCTGGAGTGAAACAGTTAATGTCTCCTAAGGGATAGGGCGGCGCGATGCGCATTACATCATAAGAAAGTGCTTGCCTCCACTGCTATTCATATTTTTTGTCCCATTTGCAATGTCATTTCTGTGAATGGGGGGTTTGTTATTGTATGTAACCATGGTGATGGTAGCACTTTCTTATGATGTAATGCGCATCGCGCCGCCCTGCGTGGCGGCAGGTGACGCTAATTTGCACGGAGGGGTATAAAGCCATGTTTCTTTCAATCGATTAACAGCCTGAAGAAAATGTCCAAATAAAGGACGTTGAAACATCGCTCATTTAAACAACGTGTACCTGTTTCTTCTTACAGCTGAGAGTGTCGCTCCAACCCCAGCAAGTATACTATCTTCTCGTGCAGGCACCCAGCCACTATCACCCGCATAGCTGCAGTGGATTGTGCCGGTCTTTTGGACATATATCTATTGGAACTCGGGAGTTGTTACCCCTGGCTCTGACAAGGCACCCACGTGTTACTGCTTTGTGCTCTCCTGTGCTATCTCCAGTGCAGTAAGCATTATCTGTTTGTTACCTGTGGATTACAGTTAAAGGCATTTATCGGGCTATTGCTTCAGTGACTTTTTTATTACGCCTTTTGGCATTACAATGGAAGGTGATCAAGCTACAGGTGGTTATTCTCACCCCACCTATCCCTTAGGAGACATTAACTGTTTCACTCCAGAAGACGCAGAAGCCATCCTGCGTGGTCCAGATTTGAATGATCTCTTTGAACCACCTTCATTGGATACGCTGTATCATGATTTATTGAAACACAAGAAGAAGGAGATTGACCTGCTTTTCCATGCTATGACCCTTAGCGACTACTACCGGGCAAAAAAAATCCCGAGGGGTCTGAGGGTCAAAAATGCCCCAACATTGGGTAAGAAGGATCCAATTTTTTGCAGGAAGTGGGTAGCCACTTTAAATAAGTGCTCATTCGATCTCATGCTTCTGATCATTGACTTTACTTCCAGAGAAGCGGCAGCTTTAAAGGTCAAAATCGACCAATTTGAAACTATCCATAAATCGACACTCATCGCTGATGTGGATACAAAATGGTACGATAAATTGGCTGGGCAGATCACTGCATATAAACGTGAACTAACCCGGTTCAAAAAAGAAAAACGAGAAAAGGTTGACGCAGACTACGATGGAAATACAGTGTATAATTGGATATCTGCTACCCGTAGTGACCGACGTCCCTTTTTTAGACAAAACCGTTACCGTGGTTACGTTACATCTGATCAGTCGTCTGATAATCACTCCTCCAACAGTGATATTGATACGGCCCCTAGGAGAGGCAGAGGACATGGATGCCGACAACCCACCGGCCCTTTAGCAGTGAAGACGCGCCAACGATACAACAACGACGGCGCAGGCGATACACTAGGAGGGGGCGCCAGTGGCAGAGACAAGCCAAGTGGCAAAAAACCCCCGATGCCGACCTAAATCTAGTCGTCAACTTATCCTCTTACTCCCTTTCTGATGAAGAAAATGCCATCCTTTCAAAAGGTCTATCATATGTTCCATCTATAAATATGGACTCACTGGATTGGCAGGTTGAAAAGTACTCCCTGTGTCGATTGTTAAAATTGAAGGAACATTTCTCGGCATTTCCCAGCGTCAACACTTGTGAGACACCTATTGTGTCCATCCCCCCACAGTTCTCCAAATTGCAACCGAAGTCAACATTTGATCCCCAGTCGACTAATCCGTCGATTAAAACATACATGCGTCTCCTGGATTCCCAGGTGGAAGAATCCTTGTCCCGGTCTCCTCCCCAAGATTCGAACATGTCATCATCTGAAAGAAAGACCCTGAGGACCTTATCTAACAATACAGATCTTATTTTTCGACCCGCAGATAAGGGTGGCGCCCTTGTAATAATGGATTACAAATACTATAAAGATGAACTGGACCAACAGCTGGCTGATACATCTACTTACAGGAAACTGTTATATGACCCGACAGCTGAGTATCGCAAAGAACTATGTACATTATTCCAACAAGCTGTTGATGGACAGATTATTGATCGTGAACTGATGTCGGCGCTGATCCCTGATCATCCCGTGGTACCGGTAATCTATAGTATTCCTAAGATTCATAAGTCTTTAACTGCGCCCCCTGGGCAGCCAATTATTGCGGCCCGCCGGTCTCTGTCACAGTGCATTTCAGTTTTTATTGATGCCATTCTACAGCCATTTATTGTGCGCCAGCCTTATTACCTGTTGGATACCACCGCGCTTCTGGTAGCGCTTAAAGGTTTACCCCCCCTGATGGGTGAGATTTGGCTTGTTACACTTGACGTTAAAAGCCTCTACACTATCATCCCCCATGGTGATGTTGTTGAGGCTTTTGGATTGTTTTTGTCCCAATTGCCTGACTATAAGGGACCTGACATTAATTTTTTAATAGCACTGTTACGATTTGTATTGTGCCGTAATTATTTTCTACATGATGGAAAATTCTGGCTGCAGCTCAATGGCTGCTCGATGGGCTCTAATGCCGCTCCGGCATACGCCAACATATATATGTTTTATGTTGAGCAACTACTATTCTTTCAAGTTCCATCGATAGCAGCCAGAATTCTCCTATATCGAAGATTTATTGACGACTTGCTATTAATTTGGTCTGGTGATATCCTTGACTTGGTTGCTCATATTGACATCCATAATACTGGCCCCAGTCCAGTTAAATTAACTATGACATATAGTCAGGGTGCCATTAATTTTCTTGATGTCACTATAAAGATTGCAAATGGTACTATTTCTACCTCTTTGTTTCATAAAGAGACAGATAGAAATAACCTATTACATGGAACCAGCTGTCACCCTACTAGTTTGATTAAGGGTTTACCATTTTCCCAAATGGTGCGGATTAAGCGAATCGTGTCTGACCCAATTGAGTCTGATTTACAGATTGACACACTAATACAGAAATTCCTTTTACGGGGGTACAGGCTTCAGCATCTCCTAGCCGCTAGAGATTGGGTAGCAGGTATACCCAGAGAGGACCTCTTGGTCACTAAGGCCATTACACCACCCACCCCAATGATCCCCTGGGTAACCACTTACACAAAGGCTAGCCCGGTCATTAATAAAATCTCTAAGAAATTGTGGCCTATAGTTAAAACTGACAAACAAATTAACATTCCTAACACTCGACTCATGGCGTGCTATCAGAGGGGTCCTAATATGCGAGACATATTAGTGAAAACGGACATCACGGGCTTTAATACTCCTAAAACCCCCCACCCCTAGAGGTTGTATCCGGTGTACTTGTACGGTGTGTACCTGTATGATACCAGGTAACACATTCTACCACCCACTTCAGGGCACTAAATATACTATCAGACACACCTTGTCATGCCAAAGCAGGTTCGTTGTATACCAGTTAATCTGCCCTTGCGGCCTTTCATATATTGGTAAAACCGAATGGAGTTTTAAAGAACGGATTACCACTCATCGTTCCACTATTAGAGCTGCATTGGCGGGTGGCAAATGCGATTTGCCTGTACCTAAACATTTCGTATTAAGACAACATACCCTACCCTCTTTAAGATATCGCATGATCGACCACATCCCTCTCAATTTGAGGGGTGGCAATCGTAGCTTACAGCTACTTAAATGCGAGTCGCGGTGGATACACCGCTTAGACACACTAGCCCCCCGTGGCTTAAATGAGTTAGCGGGGATTAGTTGTTTGATTAGAAAGTAACACCTTGTGCCTTATCTGTATTTATAATCTGGTCGTTTACCGTCATGCCTTATCGATTTAATACCTGGCTCATTAACTCATGACCCAGGTTATACCATTACCTTCAATATTAACAACTTAGTGTCTCCCTAAATATTCCTCTTTATTTATTGTTTTTCTTTTATCATTTATCTGTTGTTACATTATTTAACTGTGGTTACACTTGTAGTCACTATCCTTTTGTACTTAAGAGCCTATTGGTCTCTTTTACATGCCATAATACACAGGTTCTCACTTTGTGAGTGTTTTAAGTGCATTTATGCTTAGCGTAATTATTGACTGTCACAATGTTTACATTTGTTTGCGGCTTTAATAACATGTCCCACAGTGTATTTATATTGCCCTACAACAGTATTCTTGCCTCCACTGCTATTCATATTTTTTGTCCCATTTGCGATGTTATTTCTGTGAATGGGGGGTTTGTTATTGTATGTAACCATGGTGATGGTAGCACTTTCTTATGATGTAATGCGCATCGCGCAGCCCTGCGTGGCAGCAGGTGACGTTAATTTGCACGGAGGGGTATAAAGCCATGTTTCTTTCAATCGATTAACAGCCTGAAGAAAATGTCCAAATAAAGGACGTTGAAACGTCGCTCATTTAAACAACGTGTACCTGTTTCTTCTTCCAGCTGAGAGTGCCGCTCCAACCCCAGCAAGTATACTATCTACTCGTGCAGGCACCCAGCCACTATCACCCGCATAGCTGCAGTGGATTGTGCCGGTCTTTTGGACACATATATATATATATATATATATATATAAAACCATGGTTGGTATACAGGAGCCCTTACAAACATTTGCTATGGGGTCTACAAATATCTATTAACGCCATCCCACCATTTTATTACTCTCTTAGATCCATATGCAGATTCCTCTTTGTTCCACATATTGTAGGCATACCCGGAACCTTGGCAAACAAACCACAACAAAACCTAAATGGTTCCCTGGTTAATGACAGTTCACTCCCAGCACCGCCCATTGTATGAATTGTAAGGCATCTGTTACCTACAGTATGTGGCCCAAGTTGGGGTACTGTACAGCATTACCATATGTATACTGAGTACAGACTTGGACATCCTTCTGTTCATCAGTTCATCAGTATACTGTAAGGGTCTTTTGAGCAAGTTCTGCAACTGCAGCAGAATTTCTTTTCGGCTTTTAAGGAGAAGTAGTATGGGAACAGGTCTGTGAGCACGTCCAGGTGGGGTTTTAAATTCTATACAGACACCAAGTGAATATATTTCCTTTACATTGGAGGCAGTTCATTGTCTTAGGGGTCTGCAGAGGTCATTTAGAGCATAGTGAGCTTCTGTAAATGCCTGTTCATTGAGTTCTAAAGGGAGGACATAGCTTATTATAAGAGATAACTCTGGGGAAATGGTTATTCTAAGTTCGGTGATGATGGCTCGGAGCATTTATGTAGTTTTAGAATACCAATCAGAGCTTGTTGACAGTAAAGCATACAAATCAGGTGTCTGACGGAGGCCCGCTGGTGCTATTAAATGATATTAAAGTTATTATTTCACTCACTCATTTGAAGCAATACTCCTGATTTTACTGTGGGGGATTAACTGCTGGACATGTCTGTCTCCTCGGCAAATAGAGTTGAATCTAATTATGGCTGTATGTGACTTGCTTGAGCAGGCAGAGAGGAGTGTGACGGAGAGATAGAAGAGGATGGCTGATAGATGATCAAATCCCAAACACAACATACCTTGGGGCCTACAATCTGTACAACTGTCTTTTATTGCCGTCCCTTTGGATTTCATGGGTACGTGAGAATGCTGTGGGATATACTGTATGTCTGGTAGAAAAAGGATCATTCAGCAGAGATTCATTAGCATTTCAGATGTTCTAGGACCACCCAACCTGCCTGCTTTCTGGCTACTACCCATCTGCTGATCTCTGTCTCCCACCAGAACACCCTTTATCTTTAACTCTTTTACAGCAGGAGAGACAGGTTGATATTGCTTAAATCACTATTAATATACATTGCCGCCCTTCGCCGCCCGTCCGCCGCGATGCCAGCGCATATGTACTAACATATGATGGAGGCCCCCCGCGATACCTGTAATGTGGTGAGCGGGGGCGTCTCCGTCAACACCCTGCCGCCTCCTGCTCCCCTCACGCCGGGGACAGCCTGCTTAGCTTAGCCCCTGCAGCCGGAAGGACGTCCGGCTGCGTCACTAGGGGGAGGAAGGGCTTACCTTCCGGGTCCCGGAGGACCTGGACCAGGTAAGCCAGAGGGAGGGGGAAGGGGGGTCGGTGGGTTTGCGGCAGAGGCGGCGAAATGAAGCCCATAGGCTTCTATAGGGTATCGCCACCCAAAGGTGGTGATACCCTATTAGACGGTAATGGTGCGGCCGGGTTTTAATACATAGGAAAATGTGGTAAAATGGGTGTTTTACCGCATTTTCCCCTTAGTACATCCCGCCCAAAAACCCTATTTTATTGGTTATTTTATTTTTGAAAAGTTTCAAAAGTAAAACAACAAAAAAGAACATATTGTATTTATATAAAATAAAATCTTGTTTGAAGAATTCACCATTCAGTAAACACGGGTAAATTTACTAAGATGGAAGTTCTTTTGAAGATGGGATGTTGCCCATAGCAACCAGTCAGATTCCGGGCCAGATGTTACTAAGCTTGAAAAGTGATAAAATGGAGAGTGATAAACCACCAACCAATCAGCTGCTAACTGCCATGTTACAGGCTGTGTTCAAAAAATGACAGGTAGGAACTGATTGTTTAGTGGTTTATCACTCTCCATTGGATCACTTTTCAAGGCTTAGTACATCTCACGCTCTATCTATTATCAACTAGAAGATGCTAAATAAATAAGCAGTAGAATCTGATGGGATGCAGTTAAAATCCCGGCGGTCGGGATCCCGGCGTTCAGAATCCCGACGCCGGAATCCCGACCGCCGAAATGCCGACACATTCTCCCTCCTGGGGTGTCCACGACACCCCTGGAGGGAGAATAAATTAGTGGCGAGCGCAGCGAGCCCGCAAGGGGGGGCGATCCACGTCCCCCCCTTGTCGGCATTTCGGCTGTCGGGATTCCGGCGTCGGGATTCTGAACGCCGGGATCCCGACCGCCGGGATTCAATACTGAATCCAATCTGATTGGTGCATATATTCAATAGGATTTAGTGACATCACCGAGGTACATGTAATGGTAATGTTTTCACGATGGAGTGAATATCAGCAGACTGCTCATGTGCCACAATTGCACAGTGCGTGCGTCAAGGTCAACTTTTGTGATCGCACTCGCTCCTACACACAGAATGATTGACAGGAAGGGACTGTTCAGGGTAGTTAACGTGGAAGTGAGGGCATTAACGCTGGCATTTCATGATCGTTTGAGGCGTGTACATAGAACAGTGGCTCTCAACCTCGGTCCACAGGACCCCCCCCCCAGCAGTTCATGTTTTCCAGGTCACTCTGCAGGTGCACAGGTGCCCTCATTATTCACTGACACATTTTAAAATTTCCACAGGTGGAGCTCATTACTTCACTTGTGATTCTGTGTGGAGACCTGGAAAACATTAACTGTTGGGGGGGTGGTGAGGAGCAAGGTTGAGAACCACCGACAGAGAGAAACATTTCACCTGCACCGCTACAGCTGCGGCCAGTCTCTGTAGTCATACTGTAGGTCAGCACTGGAAGTCAATGTTCCTTATTGTTTTGTCGGTGCTTCATAAATTCTTCTAGAATGTATGAGAGCCCTTTAAATTTTGTCTGGTTGTTCCAGACACCTGGAGAATCAGTCCCCCCTCCCTCATTATCACTCATGAAGTAAGTAGGACTTGATAATATACTTTGCCATGAATTACATCCTTATTGCCCCACTCTGCCTTGGTAGCATGTTATGTGTCGTGGTACCACAAGGGGTGGGATCATAATGGCACAAATCACAGCAACACTGGGACTAATTCAGATGTGGCTGGATTTCGAAAAGTGCCGTTATTCTTTATGCATGCGCTGGACCCCTACTTCTGACAGTGGCAGTCACTGGCAGTCTGGGGGTAAGGATGGCATGCTGCTGCAAGTGTGAGGGATTTACGAGGCCAGGATCTCTGATGGACATTTCCTGGCCTCTTTGGTTGGATCTGCGGTGTCCCCATTTGTCGAACACATCGGCTGATGGTGTTGCAGATGATCCAATTAGTCTGGGTGGTGCAGTATGGAGCCAGGGTCTTAGAGGCCTAGGATGTGTAGCGACCAAGGTTTTTTGGGGTTCTATGTCTGTCCGTGACCTTACCAGTGCATAGTTTCAGATATGGAGGGCTCTACAAAAATTTTATTTCCAGGATGCACAAAACATGTAGGTGAGATATACTATTAGCAATGCTAAACTAATTAGTTATTTTTCTTGTTTTTTGCTAATCTATGTATTATCAGGCACTCCAGAACCCTTGTGGTGCAATATAAATAAACAATAATAATAATAATAATAATAGTAATAAATGATAAAAAAAAGTTATTTTAGCCTGCTGGTCATTATTGGGCTATCACATATTATCCCTTTTTTTGGACAAACAATTTCCTGTTTTTGAGAAATAAGTTCCCAGGCTCATGTATGAACATAGCTCCAAGGGCTGGTTATAGGGGATTATCCTTCACATCAGATGCGTAACTCTGGGAGGCAATGAAGTCATCTGCAGCCGGGCTCCTGCTCCCAAGGGGGCACCTCTCCTCCCGTGCAAGTTTGAATCAGTTAACTGAAAGCCGTCGACATCGCTTCCATGGCTGACTCCCCCTCCTAACATCCTTTATGGAAGTGTCACACTGTGGTTGAAATTTAATAGGATGAGAGATTCAGAAAGTGAGAGATTTGGTAAGAAATCTCCAGTTTTTTTAAAGCGGCAATCATTTACACTGCAAAACCAGTTGGATTGTGAAGTGTAAATGATTGGCGCTTTAAAAAACTGGATCTCTCATCCTATTATATCTCCCCCCCCCCCCTCCCCGTATTAAAACCCATGACCTGTCTTACTGGAGACAAACACCTTACTGATTGATCTATTTGGGGGGCACCAATATTTATCTTGCCTCCGGACAACTGGGACGAACTTAGGCCACTGCTTCACATGACTGATAGGATAGCTACTAGCCTCTGGGGTATCCAGGACCATTAGCCATGTTATGTTACCCATAAATATACCCTCAAGTGTTGCAGACTACAGATAGAAGCTTACCTAATAATAATATAAAAACTGTAATCTCTTCCACATATTACATTACATCAAAACAATTTCACATTCTATTGTGTGAAGAAACCCAACAACATTTGATTTGTCATCGCTGTCAGCATTTTACAAGACTTAATTTACATTTAATATATGTTAAGGTTATTGCCAGACACCATCAATGGCATTTAAATGCTCTGTAATCCTGTGGTGAAACGATAGACTGTTGCAGACTGTAGGCTTTTATTAAGTAGGTTTTGAAAGTCCATCTATAAATAAATGGTCGTTTTCCGGAAGCCTGATTAACACTCTTTCCTGCTTCCAGGAAACCTGGATGTTCTACACATTCTTATCCCACAAGAGGTTAGTGTCAGCGACCTTCTAAACTCACATTAAAGTGCAATTCCAGCCTGTTAATGCAATGCAGCTAATACTTTTGCATTTCAACCATTAGTACTTCAATGTGCTTGAATTATATAGTCATTTTATTGTATTTCTAAAGCAATAAGCATTTAACAGGCAAGTTAAACCTCCCCGGAATTTGAAATTTAGATGCCTATTCTACTTCTGCCAATCAACCCTCTCCTTTCTTAAGTGTTCTCCAGAAAAACCATTAGCCAACTGTCATTTATGCCAACACTGAGTCTGCTCTCGCACACTTAAACCGGTGGAAGGAGGAAAAAAAAGTATTATGTGATATCATTTTTTTTTTTCAAATTACTTTACGTCCTTCAGTGTTCGACTTGTCACTTTCCCTTGATTTCAATAGCAGACAGAAGAGGTGTGCTAAAATAGGCAGCAATTGTCAAACATACATGTTACATCCGAGGAGACCGTGTGTGGGCTATGGGGGGGCCGTGAGTCGAATTATATTGAGTAACGAAAAAGGCTGAATGTCTATGTTTTGTAAAGTCAAATTTTATTTTTATGTCATGAGATTTATGTGGAAAGTCTTATTTTACAATCCTTATATAAGTGTGTAGTTTCTTAAATGTTCAATTCGTTCTAAGTAACAAATATCCTACAAATCTCTTAATGTCTATATACTAAGTTGTATTGATTTATTATATTTCCTTGTTGCTGTAATGTCTAGGCACAGTGGTGGAATCAGGTGTGGGCATTTCTGGCACCAGGATCCTCCATGGCTCTAAATAGCAGATCCTGACTGATCAAGAGCTCTCCGCGCATGGTGATAATTGAAGGCAACTGAGGGGAGCTGTTGAACATGTCCTACTGCAGCAGCTAAGTGTAAGGAAGCCAGTAGGTACAGCTAGGCACTTGGTTCATGGAGAGGTTAAACTTTGGAAATGCACGGTTAGGATTAGATACTATGGGTTAGATTAAGGTTTAAATTAGGGTTTAAATAATAAAAAAAAAGAATGATGTCACACCTTTCGATTATGTCGATCGTTCGTCCCTATCGTCTGTTCACCATTTGGTATTAACAAATTTACTGTCTATGTACTGTCTATCCTTGAATACACCCTTGTAAAATGCTGTAACAGCTGTGATCCTATGCACAGCATTTGTGCTGATATATGCAAATATTGCAACCACAAGGATTTGTATTCAGACCTCTCACTGGCGGCACTGTGCACGAAAACGCAACCATTAGATTCAATTTGAGTCTCCACCGCATGTTACCGCCCATGAATGGTCCATGTCAGTCATTCATTTTGTGGATAAATTGGCACTGCAAACGTTGTTGCAATACCATCGTGGCACATGGCAAACAAATTGCTCCATTGCAGACAACATAGACATTGCTTCATTTCTAAAAATGAGACCCTTAGTATATTCGGATCAATAAAAAAGGAGGAGAGATTGCCTGATTACTATGCAAGCTAAATGGTGATCTTATGTATAAAATAATCTCCCTTATAATCTTAGATTAGATTCGGAGATGGGTTTGTATTGCGATCTACCCGCGTGGGGTGTTGGGGATGGTGCAGTAGATTCTGGGTTTAGTCCACAAGCCCGGTTGGTTAGGTGTGATTCTCGGGGTGAATTGCACACTCAGTTGGGATGGGGTGTGACAAGATAAGGAAAGGTAGGGGGCGGAGAAGGGGGAAGGAGTGGTTAGGTGGAGGGAGGAAGGGGTGGGTGTTGTGGATGGGGAGGAAGTGGTGCATGTGTGTGATGTTATAAATGAAGCCCTGTATGCAGTATTGGGGGGGGGCATCACCACTCCTTCCCCCTTCTCCGCCCCCTACCCTTCCTTACCTTGAGAAACATGCCTCAATCATCTAACAGTGGTTCCCAACCTCAGTCCTCAGGACCCCACACAGGTCACATTTACAAAGTCACCCAGCAGGAGAACTGTGTATCATCAACTGTCACATTTTAAAAATCCACAGGTGACCTTAAAAACATGAAATGGGGTCCCGAGGACCGAGTTTGAGAACCTGGGAAGTACAGTAACACCTTTGGAGTTCTCTGTCAACCACACTGTAACTTGCCCTTGTAATGGGGACATTCCCTTACTTATATGTTACTACTATTGGAGATCTATTACCAACATTTGGATGCCCTGTGCTGCTTAGAGGCATAACCTGGAGACATGGCCAAAACATTTCACTCCCAGTAGTAAAGTGCACATGGTAATGGGGCACAGCGGGCAAGTTGTCATGAAAGTGAGAGTGTTTCAGCAGCCCAAGTACTGTATGGAGAACAGTTGTGGGAATGATGAAAGGTACAAATCTCGCTAAATCTCTGTGAATATCAGGGTTATCTCTGGTGAAATACGTCAGCTCTGTAGGGCAGAAATTATTCAAATCATGAGCTTACATGTGGATCGTTAGGTTGTCAGGGGCTGATGTATTAACCAGTGTTAAGTGCATTTCTGGGGGGATTACGTTCTTCCTAATGTACTAACCACGCACCTAACGTACGCTAGGGACAGCCGCCAAGCAACGCATTAGACTGACAGGGTCAAATGGTTGACACAAGCAAAAGATCGACATGGGAAAGTGTCAATGTGAGTTTTTCAAATTTTTGGGTGTGCTGCACTCGCCATATTTGGGCACACTACCATATTCTCCCTCTCGGCCCACTGGGATGGTAAAGTATGAACAAGTCAAAATAAATTCATGTCGACTTTTTTCCATATTGACCTTTTGCTTGCGTCGACCTTTTGACAGTATTCACTGGTGCTTTCACTGGTATGTACAGAAACTCTGGGGCAGATGTATTAAGCCTTAACAAGAGATACATGCAAGGGTGATAAAGAGAGATAAACGTCCAGCCAATCACCTGCTAACTGCCATGTTACAGGCTGTGTTTGAAAAAAGTCAGTAGGGGGCTGATTGGCTGGACGTTTATCTCTCCTTATCACCCTTGCATTTATCTCTTGTTAAAGCTTAATACATCTGTCCCTGAATTCAGTATTAAATCCCGACGCCGGAATCCCAACCGCCGAAATCCCGACAAGGGGGGGACGTGGATCGCCCCCCCCCCCCCTGCGGACTCTCAACGCTCGCCACGCAGCGGGCCCGGTGCCTCTCTATGCTCGGCACGCTAATTTATTCTCCCTCCAGGGGTGTCGTGGACACCCACGGAGCGAGAAAGTGTCGGGATTTCGCCGGTCGGGATTCCAGCGTCGGGATTCTGAACGCCGGGATCCCGACCGCCGGGATTTAAACTGCATCCCCTGTCCCTCTGTTCCATAATCAAGCTTGCACACAAATATTTCCAACACTAAGGATTGAGACTGTGCTTAGTGATCCCTTAGTATGAAGACAGCAGGAGAAAATGGACAGGTTCAGAGGAAGGAAAGGTGAAGTGAGAGGAGAGCAGAGGCAGAACTCTGGGAGGCAATGGAGTCATCTGCCACCGGGCTCCTGCTCTCAAGGGGGCACCTCTCCACCAATGCCAGTGTGTGTGTGTGAGGGGGGGGGGGGGCACCAATATTCATCTTGCCTCCGGGCAACTGGGACAAACTTACACCACTGGGGGAGAGGTTGGGATGAGAAACACAAAAGTGAACCAGACGTTTATGAATGTTTATAAATGTCCTCCTCTTTGCACAAACAGGCAGTTTGTGCAAAGAGGAGGACATTTATAAACATTCATAAACTTCTGGTTCACTTTAGAATCCTAAAAAAAACAGAGCTGTAAGGAATCCAGACATTTTTTTATTTTTTTAAATTTTTTGAGAAGCTTACAGTTGAACTTCTTTGTCTGGATCAACAGCAGCAGGTTTAAAAATTATTTTTATCAGTTTGTGGTGCATATTGTTGTCTATTAGAAACACAAAAGTGTCATGCAGGGTGGGGGGACAACTTCTTCACAGGAAGATGTGCCTCTTGCATTATTGGTGAGCAGTCACTTCTACTCCTTTCACCTTGCAAAACCCGGGTTACCCATTTGCACTGCCCAGCAACCCGGGTCTGGTTTTCAAAAAGCTTTTTCACACCGCACAGTGACCTGGCTTGACCCGGCAACAACCTGTGTCGGACCCGGGTTATTTGTGCAGTGTGAAAGGGGTAATATTTTTCAGATGTTGCCTTGTGATATTTGCTTTGTAAAATCACACGCTCACTATCTAAGCCACGCCTACAGAGCAAAGACATTTAAAGTAGGGAAGGCCATTGTTGCCTTTGCCATCAATGGTTGCCATCGATGGCAAAAGTGCAACTGGCCATCGATAGTGTAAAACTATGCAATGGATGACCATTGATAGTTTTACATATCGATGGTCATCCTTTATGTTAGACTGATTGGCCTGTGGGCCAATCAAAACATGTGGGTGGGGATTTGCATGGGATGGGGGCGGAGCTATGCTCCATATCCTGGCACTTTTAATAAAAAACAAAAGCAAAGCATTGGATTTCGCTGTGCCATCGGTTCTCCCCCATCGATGGCAAAATAATTTGACATTGGCCATAAACCATTGATGATTTCAAATCGATGGTCAATGGCCATTCCTAATTTAAAGACTTTTCTAAACTGAGAGTGGAGCATGACATCAGATTCATGCAAGGAGTACACTAACATACAGGGATGTGCTTTTGCACAAAGAAGTTAATGCTTTACGCATTGTATTTTTTTTCTTTTGCTCTCCACAAAAAAAGGCCTCTTTTAAAGTTAATGGAAAATAATCTTCAAACAACAATTCTCCCACAATATAAAACTCTGCTATCCTCATGAAATAAGCCTATATTTTAGGCACTGGAATTTGCATGAGTCCCTTAAGGCCTGGTCCTTTTCAAGCTACTAATTTGTACAGGAAAGATCAAATAACATCTCTAAGGAGTGAAGCAAAGCATAATTTAAATTTAGTTTTAGGCTTCCACAGCTGTACTTATGTCATTATGGTCTACAGCTTGCAAATAAACTGATCTCAGTGGGAGTTATAGGTAGGAAAATTGCCCATCGTTCGGTCAAATTTGCAAGGTTTAACGTTTTTTTTGTTGTTGAAACTCATCAAACAATTACCTGCACTGCATTCCATCAGAATAGTTCTGCTACAGGACAGTGTGAGTGGAATTGTGGACGAGCAACTAGCCTATTTGCTTTAAATGCACAGGATTTTGACTGATTACAACCATCCAGAGCTCAGGGAACCATGACAAGGATAGAAGAGTATAGTCTGCAAGAGAGCAGGTGGTGATGGCGATAGCCTTAAAACCCATGCGGCCTGATCCCTGCTGGCAGGAGCTGAGAATTCCTTGATTGCAATCTGAGTTACTGGCACCCAACATACAATGTTTCCTACATCCAGTTGTGAATGAGATTTGTAGCACGGTATTCATTTCCTGGGTTGCAATCTCAGCATAGAAAAAGGCACATTGCAATGATTGGGTGTATACAGGAGGTCAGTCTCTGTTTAAAGGAACAGTTCTTGACAATATGATCTAGGAACTACATTTTTTTTTATTCTTAAGGTGCCCATACACGTTACAATTATTGTATACAATATTGTATACAATATCGCATCTCATCCGATCTCGGTTTTGCGATGACATCAGATGAGATGAGATCTAGTACAGAAAGTACGTGCTGCACATACTTTTTGTACTAGATCTCATTTCATCTGATGTCATCGCAAAACTGAGATCGGATGAGATGCGATATTGTATACAATATTGTATACAATAATTGTAACGTGTATGGGCACCTTTATATCTACTATGGGATGAGGTCAGCAGGTCTACAGTAGTAATAATAATAATAATAATGATAATAATAATAAATATAATAATAATAATAATATCTTTATTATCATCAAATGCCCACATTCAAGTATGAACAGTACATCGTAGAAGAACAAATAAAAAGGAGCGACATCAGAATAGAAGACCATGTTTAAATACAACTATTATTCTCACTAATTATTCAGGGTCCGAATTGCTACTAGGAAGAAGCTCTCTCTAAACCGTCTGGTTCTACACAAGATTGAACGGTATCTCTTATTCGATGGTAATAAAAAGAACAGTTCTCCACTAGGATGCAAAGGATCCCTCAAAATACTCTTTGCCTTTGAGAGAAGCCGGTTTCCATATACATGTTAGATACTTGGTAAGGCAACCCCAATTATTTTGCTTGCCAGTGATACCACCCTCTGCAGAGATTTGCGATCAGCGGCAGAACAGGAGCCAAACCCTACTAGAACACCGTAGGTGAGAACACTTTAAATAACACTAGAGTAGAACTTCACCAGAGTTCTCTTACACATACCAGCCGAACGTAGTTTCCTCAAGAAAAACATAGGCTGGTGAGCCTTCTTTATGACAATGTTTATGTGCGTACTCCATAAAAGGTCTTTTGACATATTTATGCCTAAAAAAGACTCTACTGTCTCAACTTGTTGACCATTTGAATCTTGACGGCACCTCCTAAAGTCCACAATCATGTCTTTGGTCTTGTTCACATTTAGGACCAGAAAGTTATCCCTATTCCAGGACTCCAGTCTGGTCACTTCCAACCTGTAATACATTTCCTTACTGTTAACAATAAGACCCACTATAGCAATGTCATCTGCAAATTTGATAATTTGAACAGATTCGGAGCTTGAGAACCAATCATAAGTAAACAAGGAGTACAACAGAGTGCTTGCACCCCCTGTGGGACCCCCTGTGCTGACTTTCAGTTCACCAGATACTTAACCCGATATTAGAGAGTTTGCTCACTAACGATGATGGAACTACCATATTAAAGGCCAAACTACTGTATAATCTACCTTTAAAACTTGAGCAAAGGAACCTTTTGATTCAAGTTTGGTAAGAGTTTGGTGTAGTAGAGTGAGTGCCGCATCATCTGGAGATCTATTTGCCTTATAGGCAAACTGAAAAGGGTCAAGACCAGATGGGATGCATTTCTTAATGTGTACTAAAACCAGCCTTTCAAATGCTTTCATAATGAGGGTTGTTTAAGCAATTGGGCTATAGTCATTCAGGCTGTCAGCCCTGCCTTTTTTAGGGAGTGGGGTATTAATTGTGGATTTAAAACACTGAGCCAAACAACATGCACTAAGAGAAAAATTAAAAATAAAAGTGAAAATTCCAGCAAGCTGGGATGCACAATCCTGTAAAACTTTCCCTTGAATCCCATCTGGGCCTTCCCCAGCGGTGTAACTATAGCACCGCAGCCCCCGCCACCGCGGGGGGGGCGCTGTGCATGTGGGGGCGCCGGGGGCTGCGGTGCTATAGTTAAACCCCCCCCCCCCAATCCCCTGCAGACTTACCTATCTCGCTTGTCCCGGCAGCTCCGTTCTTCTGCTGAGGACCACCACAAAATGGCCGCCCCCATATAGCACACAGTTCTCTGAAACTGTCTGCTGTATGGGGGCGGCCATTTTGTGGTGGTCCTCAGCAGAAGAACGGAGCCGCCGGGACCAGCGTGATAGGTAAGGCTGTGGGGGATTGGGGGGGGGGGGGGGGTTTGCATAGGCGGCGAGGCGGCTGGGCGGCAGGGCAGGGGGTAGGGGTGCTTGGCGGGGCGGCGGCGAGGGGGGGGGGCACCCCCCCCTAACGGCGGGGGGGCTCCCAAAACGTAGCTACGCCACTGCCCTTCCCTAACTTGGTCTTAGCAAAGTACTGTCTAACAGACTCCTCCTCTAATTCTAAGGGCCCCACATCCTCTGTTGGTCTGTCAAAATGGACATAAAAAGTGTCTCCTAAGGAGAGGTCACGTTTGTAGTACAGTACGATGAATTTATAGTCAGTGATATTTTGGATGCCTTTCCATAAACTTTTGGCATCATTATCCTGTGAGAATGTATTTTCTAATTTTACAGTAAAGGCCTTTTTCTGCCCTAACAATCCCTTTGTTTAATCTTAATAAAGTCAACAGCCAATAGGTCGACCTCGGTTGATCAACATGCCATAAGCTGACACATGAAAAACTTTGACATACCTAAAGTCGACATGTCAACAGGGCGACACAAGAAAAAGGTCGACATGAAATGGTTGACATGCGTTTTCCACATTTTCTTTTAAAATAAAGGTGTTTTTTCATACTTTGCTCTCCACGTGGACATTAGATTATAATAGTGTACCGTGTGTAGCAAGGCACCGTGCCCGAAGCATGACAAGCGTAACGAGCCATGTGACGGACGCGGTACATTTATACGGTATCTATGTCAACTTATGCCGACATAGGGCCTTATTCTGGTTGGTGCGGCCGGCCCGTACACGTACGTTCCGGGGTTTTTAATTATCTGCGCATGCATACCATCTCCAATGCGCAGGCGCGAACACTCCACAACGCTTACGGACGGGTCTCTCCGTGCGAAAAAACCTGTACGCGAGAGTACGGGCATTGGGGGCGGCATAGGGGCGTGTTGAGGGGAGCGGCCGAAATAATGAGGGAAAATGGGCGTAAACATGGGCGTACACGGGGGGGTGCACCAAAAATGAACTGTGCTACTACTGCACGATCGGCTAAAGCACCGTTCATTTCGGACACAAAACAGGCGGCCGCCAACCGCCACCTCAGACCACCCCTACAGATACCGCATGCCAGCGTGCGCCTAGGTTTGCAAATTTACGCTGATTACTACTCAAACACATACACCTGAATGTAATAAGCAATGCTGCAGTCTATTATGTCCAAACCATGATTTCACTACCTGCAAGCCTACACACAGCACTCAAACACATTGGAAGCTTATCTTTCTATACTTCTCTACATTTAAAGGTTTGTTTAATTTAAGGTAAGAATCTTTTTAAGACCTGCTTATATATGCTAAGGTAGGTATTTGTTAAACAGTTATACACATTAACTACGTGCTTTCATAGACTTTACACAGTAGCACACTCAATCTACACAAGTCGACATGTGTCAACGTGTTCACTCTAATACAAACATAGGTTTTGTATTTATGATACAATAACATAAACCACATCTAACACCTACAAAGGATGTTTCAGCAATGTTTTAAACCCATGCCCACTATTTTGCACACAATCTTTGTATAGTACCCAAAATACAGAACTGTACCACTATCTGATCTGCTATGAATTGGATTTTACTACACTCTGGATGTAAGATGCCACCAATCACATTATTGCACTCACATCTCTCTAACAAAGGATTCCTACATCTGCTTATGACACTGTAAAATCATATATATGTAAAAAGTTAAACATGTTTGTCCACAAGCAATTTTATCATGTTTGGCCGATTCACACATCTTTTTTTAGGGAGGACACATATGCATTCCTACACAAATGTCCAGGGGCGGGCTGGGCCGGGGGGCAGGGTGCCATGTGCCCCCCGGGCCGCTTAGCCAGTCACTGGCTGCGGGCCGCGCTGGTCACCATCCAGCCCTCCTGCGCTGGCCGCGGCTTCCAGAACACGGCCGCGGCTACAGGAAAATGGCCGCCGGCCCCCTGCACTGAGGACATGTCCTCCGTGCAGGAGGCCGGCGGCCATCTTCCTGTAGCCGCGGCCGTGTTCTTTAATAGAAGGCTGAGCTGCATGCAGCCACGCAGGAGAGTAAGAGGCCGGAGAACTGGACGCGGTGGTGGCTGGCTGTGTCCATGGAGGCACAGCCCCCCGCCGGCTGTCGCCAATACCACTGGCCCCCCCGCCGGCAGCCGCAGATACCACAGCCCCCTGCCGGCAGCCGCAGATACCACCGCCCCCCGCCGGCAGCCGCAGATACCACCGCCGGCAGCCTCAGATACCACTGCCCCCCCGCCCCCGCCCCCGCCTCCACCCGCAGATACCCCCTGCCCCGCCTCCACCCGCAGGTGATATCCCCGGAACCCCCCTCAGAGACAGGGGCAGGAACCTTGAGTCAAGCAGACTCAAGCCAAACTTATAGACAGCGCAACTGCATGTTGAATTTGCCGCTGTCCATGAACTAATCACAGCTCGCGGATTGGCAGTCGCTCCTGATTGGCTGTGAGCTGTGATTTGCTTCAGGGGAGCGGCAAATTCAAAATGCCGCAGCACTGTCTCTACAAGTTTGCCTTCCAGCCCAGTCCCCGATCTGCTTGGCTCGGAGTCCAAGGAGCAACAGTAGCAGCAATCTCCTGCATCTCAGGAGCTTTGTATATGGATATGGAGCCACGTCATTGCCTGTCATTGGGCCTGACACCAGTCCCATTTTGTCCACCTCCTGATGCACCATTTTGTCCACTTCCCTTGCAACAGCACGCCCGCCTGCCCCCCCCCCCACTCCTTCTATTGTCGCATGATTAAATGGACCCCCATGCTCCAACATGTACTGCCCAGCAGTAAGGCGATAGTCCAGAGGCCTATCGCAATCCCGCACCTGTGAAGCAGAGGAGCCGCAGTGCCCGAGGATCAGCGTGGGACAAGAAGGAAGAAGGAGGGTAAGTTTGTAATTGCTTTATGCTTTATGAGGCAGAAAGGGGCCATAGGGTGTGTCAGATAATGTGTAATGGGCATTGCGGTGAGTCACATAATGTGTAATGGGCATTGCGGTGTGTCCCTTTATGTGTAATGGCATTGCGTTGTGTCACATAATGTGTAATGGGCTTTTCTGTGTGTCACATAATGTGTATTGGGCATTGCGGTGTGTCACATAATGTGTATTGGGCATTGCGGTGTGTCACATAATGTGTATTGGGCATTGCGGTGTGTCACATAATGTGTAATGGGCTTTGCTGTGTGTCACATAATGTGTATTGGGCATTGCGGTGTGTCACATAATGTGTATTGGGCATTGCGGTGTGTCACATAATGTGTATTGGGCATTGCGGTGTGTCACATAATGTGTATTGGGCATTGCTGTGTGTCACATAATGTGTAATGGCATTGCGTTGTGTCACATAATGTGTAATGGGCTTTGTGGTGTGTCACATAATGTGTATTGGGCATTGCGGTGTGTCACATAATGTGTATTGGGCATTGCGGTGTGTCACATAATGTGTATTGGGCATTGCGGTGTGTCACATAATGTGTATAGGGCATTGCGGTGTGTCACATAATGTGTAATGGGCATTGCGGTGTGTCACATAATGTGTATTGGGCATTGCGGTGTGTCACATAATGTGTAATGGCATTGCGTTGTGTCACATAATGTGTAATGGGCTTTGCGGTGTGTCACATAATGTGTATTGGGCATTGCGGTGTGTCACATAATGTGTATTGGGCATTGCGGTGTGTCACATAATGTGTATTGGGCATTGCGGTGTGTCACATAATGTGTATTGGGCATTGCGGTGTGTCACATAATGTGTATTGGGCATTGCGGTGTGTCACATAATGTGTATTGGGCATTGCGGTGTGTCACATAATGTGTATTGGGCATTGCGGTGTGTCACATAATGTGTATTGGGCATTGCGGTGTGTCAAATAATGTGTATTGGGCATTGCGGTGTGTCACATAATGTGTAATGGGCTTTGCGGTGTGTCATATAATGTGTATTGGGCATTGCGGTGTGTCACATAATGTGTATTGGGCATTGCGGTGTGTCACATAATGTGTATTGGGCATTGCGGTGTGTCACATAATGTGTATTGGGCATTGCTGTGTGTCACATAATGTGTAATGGCATTGCGTTGTGTCACATAATGTGTAATGGGCTTTGTGGTGTGTCACATAATGTGTATTGGGCATTGCGGTGTGTCACATAATGTGTATTGGGCATTGCGGTGTGTCACATAATGTGTATTGGGCATTGCGGTGTGTCACATAATGTGTATAGGGCATTGCGGTGTGTCACATAATGTGTAATGGGCATTGCGGTGTGTCACATAATGTGTATTGGGCATTGCGGTGTGTCACATAATGTGTAATGGCATTGCGTTGTGTCACATAATGTGTAATGGGCTTTGCGGTGTGTCACATAATGTGTAATGGGCATTGCGGTGTGTCACATAATGTGTATTGGGCATTGCGGTGTGTCACATAATGTGTATTGGGCATTGCGGTGTGTCACATAATGTGTATTGGGCATTGCGGTGTGTCAGATAATGTGTATTGGGCATTGCGGTGTGTCACATAATGTGTATTGGGCATTGCGGTGTGTCACATAATGTGTAAAGGGCATTGCGATGTGTCACATAATGTGTGAGGGGCTTTGCGGTGTGTCACATAATGTGTATTGGGCATTGCGGTGTTTCACATAATGTGTGAGGGGCATTGTGGTGTGTCACATAATGTGTATTGGGCATTGCTGTGTGTCACATAATGTGTAATGGGCATTGCGGTGTGTCACATAATGTGTATTGGGCAGGGGCGTAACTACCATAGGTGCAGGGGGTGCAGCTGCTATGGGGCCCAGAGCTGAAGGGGGCCCATCTTTGCTGTCAAACTAATATGTTTTGCATACATTTACCACCATCAGTTGTTAAACAGGGGGCCCTAACAAACTTTTGCTATGGGGCCTACGAATATCTTGTTACGCCTCTGGTATTGGGCATTGCGGTGTGTCACATAATGTGTAATGGGCATTGCGGTGTGTCACATAATGTGTAATGGGCATTGCGGTGTGTCACATAATGTGTAATGGGCATTGCGGTGTATCACATAATGTGTAAAGGGCATTGCGGTGTGTCACATAATGTGTAATGGGCATTGCGGTGTGTCACATAATGTGTAATGGGCATTGCGGTGTGTCACATAATTTGTATAGGGCATTGCGGTGTGTCACATAATGTGTAAGAGGCATTGCGATGTGTCACATAATGTGTGAGGGGCATTGCGGTGTGTCACATAATGTGTATTGGGCATTGCTGTGTGTCACATAATGTGTAATGGCATTGCGTTGTGTCACATAATGTGTAATGGGCTTTGTGGTGTGTCACATAATGTGTATTGGGCATTGCGGTGTGTCACATAATGTGTATTGGGCATTGCGGTGTGTCACATAATGTGTATTGGGCATTGCGGTGTGTCACATAATGTGTATAGGGCAGTGGTTCCCAAACTGTGTGCCGTGGCTCCCTGGGGTGCCTCGGGACACAAGCAGGGGTGCCGCGGCTTGGTGGTCTAGGACCAACTCAAATTATTAATGGTTAATTATTTATGAGCAAAACCAGTGCTGGTGGCTGCCAATCATAGAATGTGTACAAACAGAAGCAAATACTGCCCTTTACCACATAACTGCCACTAAGAATCGCATATAAACCCAATCTAATTAATTTTTTTGGGACCTAGGGGTGCCGTGAAAAAAATTCTGATTCTCTAGGGTGCCGTGAATCAAAAAAGATTGGGAACCTCTGGTATAGGGCATTGCGGTGTGTCACATAATGTGTAATGGGCATTGCGGTGTGTCACATAATGTGTATTGGGCATTGCGGTGTGTCACATAATGTGTAATGGCATTGCGTTGTGTCACATAATGTGTAATGGGCTTTGCGGTGTGTCACATAATGTGTAATGGGCATTGCGGTGTGTCACATAATGTGTATTGGGCATTGCGGTGTGTCACATAATGTGTATTGGGCATTGCGGTGTGTCACATAATGTGTATTGGGCATTGCGGTGTGTCAGATAATGTGTATTGGGCATTGCGGTGTGTCACATAATGTGTATTGGGCATTGCGGTGTGTCACATAATGTGTAAAGGGCATTGCGATGTGTCACATAATGTGTGAGGGGCTTTGCGGTGTGTCACATAATGTGTATTGGGCATTGCGGTGTTTCACATAATGTGTATTGGGCATTGCGGTGTGTCACATAATGTGTGAGGGGCATTGCGGTGTGTCACATAATGTGTATTGGGCATTGCTGTGTGTCACATAATGTGTAATGGGCATTGCGGTGTGTCACATAATGTGTATTGGGCAGGGGCGTAACTACCATAGGTGCAGGGGGTGCAGCTGCTATGGGGCCCAGAGCTGAAGGGGGCCCATCTTTGCTGTCAAACTAATATGTTTTGCATACATTTACCACCATCAGTTGTTAAACAGGGGGCCCTTACAAACTTTTGCTATGGGGCCTACGAATATCTTGTTACGCCTCTGGTATTGGGCATTGCGGTGTGTCACATAATGTGTAATGGGCATTGCGGTGTGTCACATAATGTGTAATGGGCATTGCGGTGTGTCACATAATGTGTAATGGGCATTGCGGTGTGTCACATAATGTGTAAAGGGCATTGCGGTGTGTCACATAATGTGTAATGGGCATTGCGGTGTGTCACATAATGTGTAATGGGCATTGCGGTGTGTCACATAATTTGTATAGGGCATTGCGGTGTGTCACATAATGTGTAAGAGGCATTGCGATGTGTCACATAATGTGTGAGGGGCATTTCCCTTTCTTTATTTTTTAAATATCTTTTGGAGGGGCACATTTTTACTGTTCCCAATACTGGTGCGCACTGGTACGCGCAGTGTGGGGGCATATCTGGCACTGTTGGGGCATATGTGTCTCTGGCACTGTGGGGGCATATGTGTCTCTGGCACTGTGGGGTCATATGTGTCTCTGGCACTGTGGGGGCATATCTGGCACTGTGGGGGCATATGTGTATCTGGCACTGTGGAGGCATATCTGGCACTGTGGGGCATATGTGTCTCTGGCACTGTGGGGGCATATGTGTCTCTGGCACTGTGGGGGCATATGTGTCTCTGGCACTGTGGGGGCATATCTGGCACTGTGGGGGCATATGTGTATTTGGCACTGTGGTGAAATATCTGGCACTGTGGGGGCAAATCTGGCACTGTGGACATCACATTGTGCGGTGTAATGGGCATCATGGTATGGGATGTAATGGGCATTACGGTGTGCGGCAGAATGTGTAATTAGCATCACAATGTGCAATCTGCAGGTACACAATACAATCATGGTACAGGCCACGCCCCCTTATGATAGACCACACCAGTGGTTCCCAAACTTTTTTGAATCACGGCGCCCTAGAGCATCAAAATATTTTCAAGGCACCCCTAGGTCAAATGCTTCTTATCGAGAAATTCAGAAAAAAAAATATTAAATGAAGTGCATTGTGTTTATATGTCACAGTTATCTGGTGAGGGACAGGATTTGCTTCTGTTTGTCCACATATATTATGATTGGCAGCCACAAGCACTGGTTTTGCCTGGTACATTACCATAAATAATATGAATTGATCTTGGTCCACCAACCCAAGGCACCCCTGCAAGTGTCCTGAGGCACCCCAGGGTGCCTAGGCACACAGTTTGGGAACCACTGCGCCACACGCCTAATTTTTCAGCACGCCTCCGGCGCGTATAAGCATTCAGCCTTCCTGAAGGATAGGGGGTATGGGCCAGTGCTCTGGACTTGCCCCCTAGGCTAAAAGTTGCCAGCCAGCCCCTGCAAATGTCCCTTTTGACCCTTGTTTGTCTACCTCACCCACTCCATGAGGAAAGCATTGTTCTGGACCTGCTTTTACCTACTAATGTAGGAGCTACCTCACCTGCACACAAACTGCTTTCTCACCTATTAAGTTGCTCTGCACATGTGCTGACACAAACTAATTAGCAGGGAAAAGTTGGATAGGAACATGTGAATGGCCATGGAGAGGGTTACACATGGGAAACTTCTACCACACTTCAAGAAATGCTCAAAAATACCCTGGTCAGTAAGTACACATAAATGTAGTATTTGTTTCACACAAGTAATTACACATACAACAATTGTGTTTTAATTGGTAAAATAAATTTATTTGTTTTTCAGCATCACAGCTTATTTGACACTTTAATGTCATAAATCAAATAAACAAATAAAATATACACAAAAATAAAAAATCAGCCAGAACAAGAGGTTGCATATCTCCAAACATGTGTTACCCTGCAAATGCAATGGTGAAAGAAATGGGGACACCAGAATACGTACTGCAACAACCAGGGTGAATACTAAGCAAGATACACACCACCAAAAATTTATCCTGCATTTGTAGAGGTCAAAATAAGAACTTTAATGCCCATGGCACGAAAATGGATCGATGGCCAACTCAGGAAGTGGATGTCCAGTGCAATTTAAACATTTGGGGTCCAACCACAGAGGAAGTGAACCAGGTCTCATTATTTGGGCCCTTTTTCCCCCTTTTTTAGATGGGGCCTTGGGGACAGGGGCCTTTGGCTCAGATGGCTTGCGCTGTCTTCCCCTAGTGGACACAGGAGGGTCAGCAGAGGTGGAAGGTTGTGGAGCAGCTTGGGGTGGGCCAGCAGATGGGGGATTGTCCCTTAGGGACCTGGCGGTGGTCAGCAGCTCCGCAAGAATTACATTCTGGCGGCTGAGTTGCTGGTCAATGCTTTGCATGCCAGCCGCCAGAGTGTCATTGATGCGGTTTAAGGCCTCACACTGCTGGCTCTTTGTGGACTTCCAATCTCCGAGAAATTCCAACACCTTCTGCTGACAGACCGCAGACTCCTCCGCTCGCTGGTCCATCCTCTCCAGTATCACCTTCCACCTGGCATCCCATGTGTCCTGTGGCTGGGGGTGTCGTGTTGGTGGAGGCTGGACCACTTGCTCCACCTGTGGCTCTGCAGAGGAAGATGCTGCCGGTTCATCCTGTGTTTCTGCTTCTTCTAGGATAATAATTGAAAACAATGTCACCATCACATACGCACTAAAAAATATCTTTCAAAATACAATGCATTACTGTGACTT
The DNA here is from genome assembly GCF_055691185.1 of Crinia signifera. Lineage (NCBI taxonomy): Eukaryota > Metazoa > Chordata > Amphibia > Anura > Myobatrachidae > Crinia > Crinia signifera. The sequence continues at coordinate 272,320,595 of NC_139220.1, forward strand.
ACCATCAAAAGCAGCAGCAAAGACCTCCACCGGGAGCTCACTATCCATATTGGATATCCCCCTGACCTCGGCCACATCAATTACATCCAAGGCCTCCTGCTCCAGGGGGGTATATTCCAAGCTCTCTGGCATAGGCCCCCTCCCGGTGGACATGCTGTGGTTGTACCGGTCAGTCATCTTCCTCTTCAGGGCACTTTTGAAGTCAGTCCACCTACAAGTTTAAAAATACAAATATCACCATGAGATATGTGCACCACTGTGCTAGTGAACATCATGACTATGTTACATTTCCTAGTGTGGGTGATCTTATGTTTTTTAGCCATATGTGTCCCACACACACATTAATGTCTCCATTATGAGGCATTTCAGTGTCTCATCTCATTCATGAGGCCACTAAATGCACATACATAGATCACTATGCAGAAATGACATCATCCATGGCCAAATTATGCACCTCCACCTGTTGTGAAACTACACATTCCACCATAGCTTGACAGTGTGGTTATTATGGAGTAATTTAACTATGGGAAGGCATACTGGGATGTGTAGTTTCTCACCAACTACATGTGCACAGTTTGGTCATTCTTGTTTCAGTAGCATCATATGGAACATGTTACAACAACTCTTTTTCAAAAACACACTTTCTCTTGTCCCATCACATACTTCACATGAGCAGAACTGTGCCCATAACCTCACATCACACCAATGGTGCATGTTTCATATATAAATGTGTGTTATTAGACATGGTTGTGTTCACATGTGACATTGAAGTGTAGCACTATCTACAAACACACCTTTCTATTATTCTCAAAACATACATGTAACATATGTACACACATATGACATTATCAGGGGGAGAAACACACTTGCCTTTTCTTCACCGCTAGCCAATCTCTGACCACTGGTGACACCTGGTTCACTTCCTCTGTGATCTTGTCCCAAAGGTTTCTCCTTGCACTGGCACCCGGCTTCCTGGTTGGCAATTCGATCCATTCGCGTGCCCTGGGCACTAAAATTCTCAATTCTGCCTCTACAAATGCAGGGTTTCTCTTTTTGGTGGTGGTATCCTGCTCAGTCCTCACCCTAGATGTTGCAGCTCGTTTTCTGGTGGCCCCAGTTCTCTCACCATGCACCTGCTGGGTCACACCTGTTTGGAGAGATGCAACCTCTTGTTCTGGCTGGTTGCTTGGCCCTTGTGGAGCTGGTGGAGTTTGAACAGGGCCTGCATCTGACTGAATATTTATATGGTAATCTCCCGCCATGAACAAGGGGGCGTATATTTTTCCCCGCAATGTAGTAGCTAATTTACGCCGATATTTCCCGGCGATAATTCCCGCTTAAATTACGCAGGTCTCAACGCACCTGAACATTCACCTGTATATGCACATACACAGGTTGTGGAGCATTGTGTGCTACATGGTGAAATGTGTGCACCTGTCATTCCAATGATGAGTGTTGTCAGCTGGTATCTGTTGGAGTTCGTGTATGCTTTCTGAATCACATTTCAAAACATCACGTTATAATGCTTTCCTTACATATGTAATGAGTATGAAATTGTCATACACCAACATGTTGCATTGTGCCTTTTTTAGCAGCGTATTTATTAGTAGGCGGTTGCGTGTATTATTTTAAGCACACTGTATATACAGTACGTCTCTCTATACATTGAAAGCATGCTGTTGGTTATAGTGTGTGTATATCAGAACGGTCCGCGTAAGTTTCTATTCGCATCCAGTTTGTTAATGTAAGAAGGATTAATAAAGTTAATACTAAACAAACAAGTTTTTAGACCAATCAGCAAGCACCAAAAGTGATATATGTACCTGCAATTAATAACTGTGCCATTGCCAATATGACTTCAACCAGGGCTAACGCGTTTTCTACCCAGGAGCTGGTGGCCTTGGTTGAGGTCATGGACCGGCGCCTGGGGCCCAGGGGCCCATATGTGTCCAACATGGACAAGCGGCGGGCATATAATGCTGCCCGCCGGCTAATATACGCCCGGAGCGGCGCTGGTCTGACCTCCGCCGGCGCCAGCCAGTGATGCTGTGTTCGATTCGCCGCCATATTGCCTGATGTAAGTTTTTATTAACTAGTATGTCTGCGTTTTTTTGCAATGATTTCTGTACTTTTTATAAATATGTTCATGAGTATGTGGGTGTATATGGGGTGTATATGGGGTGTGTAGGGGGTGTGTAGGGGGTGTATATGGGGTGTATATGGGGTGTATATGGGGTGTATATGGGGGTATATGGGGTGTATAGGGGGTGTATGGGGGTATATGGGGTGTATAGGGGGTGTATAGGGGGTGTATAGGGGGTGTATATGGGGTGTATATGGGGTGTATATGGGGTGTATAGGGGGGTATATGGGGGTATATAGGGTGTATAGGGGGTGTATAGGGGGTGTATAGGGGGTGTATATGGGGGTATATGGGGTGTGTAGGGGGTGTGTAGGGGGTGTATATGGGGTGTATATGGGGGTATATGGGGTGTATATGGGGTGTATAGGGGGGGTATAAGTAGTCGCTCTGTTTTTGGGTGTAGCATATCAATTAGTTAGCATGATAAATGTATGAAATATAACAGAAATGACAATTTGTAAGGTTATGAGCATGACTAATGCAAATTTTTCTTTCCCCCATTTTTATGAAACCCAACCTTCGATTTCTATGCCATCAACATTAACATTTCAGCACGGGCAAGGGCACGCATGGAAGCCCGGGAGGAGGCAGCCCGGGAGCAGGCAGCCCAGGAGGAGGAAGAGGAGGAGGAAGAGGAGGAGACTATGGGTCCTGCTGGTGACCACCACATTTCCACATCCCCTTCCACCACCCCATCCCCTACCCCCACCCACACCCCTAACCCCACCACCTCCCCTACCCCCACCCACACCCCTACCCCCACCCCCTCCCCTACCCCCACCCCATTTCCAACCCCCCTACACCTCCCCACCACCCACCCCCAAACCTCTCCAATCCCCACTCCAACCCACTACCTGTATCCCAAGTCCTATCCCATCCCCCTTGCTCCTGACCCCCCCAAACACCGAACACCCAACCAGCGGCGAGCAGGATGGCTCAACAAGCCGTAAGTATTTAATGTGTCTAATGTTTACTTACACATTTCTACACATAAACAATCACAACAACCACATATGTGTATCCAACATCAACATTAGTTGCAACATATCACTGCAGGGCGACCATGAGGTGTGGCCTGTCCTTCTCCAGGAACAAGGGTCCCCTTGGTGGTTTTTTTGAGTGTGGCCATGCCTCACCCCTTGAATAATTGACATAACAGTACATCCAATGACATATCCAACATTAGTGGTGTGGAGGTTATGTGGGTCCAGGTGTTGTGTAACTCCACTTCCCAGCATGATGTGCAACATTAATTTATAGATTGTTTTGTTAATAGTGTGTGAGGCCATGCGGATGCATGCTTTACAAACATAGCTTTAGGCCTATAATTAGTCCAGCAATGGTCAACATTTTACTGTCACAAACTTGGGGTACACTACCACTCGGGGATTGGCTAGACCTGACACAGGGGCGCGGAGTCTAACCGTGCCGGGGGTTTTCTGCCAGTGACCCCTCCAAGCGGGATATGGGCTTCTGCGGCACCCGACACGTCGGTCGCGGCCCCCTGGTCAGGTTCCCCGTATGAGTGGCGGTAGCTTGTGAAATATGGAATCGTGGTCGTCTAGCCGAGTTGGTATCAGTGCGGGCAAGTAGGAACACAAGGGAAATGCAAAGGAGTATCCAAGGACAGGCCGGGTCATACACTGGAAGCACAGTTCGCGGTACACTGGGATAAGGCTGAAGAATAGTCAAACGGCAAGCTGGGTCATACACAGAGTCACTGGATACGGTACCAAAGGATCAGGCAGGAGAATAGTCAGGAACAAGCCGGGGTCAAATATGGTAATCAGGAAACTGGAAATATACTAAGCACAAGGACGCTGGAGCTGGTGTGAACCTATACTCTGGCAGCTTCTGTCTCCCAGAGGCTGCCCTTTATAGGAAGCACAGGGAACCCACAGGTGAACTAATCAGTGGGCTGAGCATGCTCAGTTTACACTGAACTCTCCTGCAGGAGAGAGTTACCCAGGTGTAACTAATTAGCTGAGCTCAGATCTCACAGCACAGTTCAACTATACAGCAAGGACTCCTCCAGGTGCTGTAATTAGCAAAGCTCAGGCCACACAGAACTTCCTTGCAGCATGGAGCAGGCTGAACAGACAGGAGAAGCCACAAACCAGGTAAGAACCAAACAATAACTGAATGTTGTGACATTACCCTCCCCTCTAGGGGTGGGCTCCGAGCACCCCACATGGATACTTTCAAGGTCGTCTGCGGTGCTTCGTCTTTTTGGAAGATCGTTTTGATTTGGTTGATTGAGATGTGGCCTTTGGCTCTACAAAACGGGCAGTAGAGAATATTGGACGTCCCAACACAGCAGTGACATCCTGATCTGAGCCACACTCTGAACTTGAATCCTTGTCCATGATCAGTGTAGGGAGTTCTTGAGGATCCACCACCAACTTGGAAGAACCTACACATATAACTCCACCTCTTAAATCCAAGGAATCGGGTCTCAAAAATTTTTGGGGAGATGCTCTGGGAATTTTAGAATGTAGTCTAGCTGACTCACCACTCTGACTGACCTCAGGTGCGCTAAGGATAGATCTCTCACCAGGAGTCTTTGGTCCAAATCTTTCAACCACAGCCCTGGAAAAAGAAATTAGGTCCACTCCATGGCTTCTCCCTTGAATGACAACACTAAGTATTTGACAATGTTTGCCAAATTAACCCCAGAGGATGGATCAGAGTTCATAGCATCTAAATAATAGTCTGCTAGGGCTTGGAAATGGGTGAGATCTCCATCAAATTGGACGAACCGAGGCTCTTTAGATGGATCTAATTGAACTGGATTCCCCTGAAGAATGGACTGGGAGGACAGTTTGGGTAGGGTAGGGACTTCCAGCACGGCAGGTAAATCTTCCTGAATGGCAGGCATTGGAACCTTAGAGACCTTGATGGTACTGGAGACAGGTCCGGAGGCTGCGGAGGAAGACCCGGAGACCTTGGAGGCAGGCCCGTAGGCCATGGAGACTGGCCCGGAGGCTGTGGAAACTGGCCCGGAGGCCGTGGAGATTGGCCAGGAGGCTGTGGAGACTGGCCCGGAGGCTGTGGAGACTGGCCCGGAGGCTGTGGAGACTGGCCCGGAGGCCGTGGAGACTGGCCCGGAGGCCGCGGAGACAGGCCCGGAGGCCACGGAGACAGGCCCGGAGGCCGTGGCACATAGGTCCTCATGCCCGGAGGCAAGGGCAGATGGGTCCTCATGCCCGAAGGCAAGGGTAGATGGGTCCTCATGCCCGAAGGCAAGGGCAGATGGATCTCTACTGGGAGTGACACACTCGGAACTCCCGTCTGGAGTGAAGGACTCGGAACCCCCATCTGGGGTGATTGGCTCGGAATCCCCTTCTGAGGTGATTAACTCGGAACCCCCATCTGGGGTGATTAACTGGGGACACCCTTCTTGGCTTAACCACACTAAAAGAGGAGGTGATAGGTTCAGGAAACTCTGCATAGCAGAGTCTTCCTGGATCTTCAAATTAGATACTTTAAGCCCTTTAGGTCTGAATGAAGCATTGGACCTCACTTGCATGGACTAATCTGTGTCAACTTTTAGTCCACCAACGATTCTCGACTATGCTGACCCTTCCTCTCTCTTTTCCCCTTCCCCTCCTTTTGCTAGTTGTGATTTATTATGTTCATTATCATCAGTTTTTATTCTCTGGTAATAGGACAGCTTCTAAATTAATTTTCTCCACAACAATTAAGAAATCTTAACTCCCTTTATATATCTCTCTCTCTCTTTATCCATTTATCAAATTACATTTATGTATCTATTAATTATATTTATTTTTAGATACTGTATGTAAGTGCTGTGTCTGGAGCGTGTAGACAGGCTTCTACTCAGGACACTTGGGTTTACCATGATGCCCTGAGTTTGCAGTTGCCGCTTTCCACTCCCCTGACATTTCATTCCATATAGTATACTATATTATGATTTACTATCAGTAATATAATATTTCTATATTTATATATATATTTTTTTAATGAATCAACTAATAATCTGGTTTAATCTACCTCATCTATAACAGAAGACACTCATTATTCTCTATGTTTATACACAATTATACTGAAAATAGACTGTATATTTTATGTTTAAATATATCCTTAAACTGTCCTAGTCAAGCAAATACATGTAATGATCTACCAATTATATGATTAAAGGATACCCCTACTTTAAAAGTAAAATTCTCTAAAATTATAAATTGTTGTATCTTATATTTGAAGTACCGTTGTTATGCTATCTGTTATTTATCTAAATGGAATATGAATTCGACACCGGGCACACTGTTTATCTATGTAATAGATTTATTAGGTTGATTGATTGCCAATTCTGAAATAACGCAGATGCCTTAAATAGCAGAGGCGGACACTGAGTAATTGTCTTGAAAAAGTTCCCGGTTGCCAAGGGAACGAAACGCGTCGACGTCACTTCCGCCCTAGTGCCAATTCCTTCCTGAGGTCACGAGGTCGTATACACGGAGCCGGCTTACTACACGGCCTGCCGCTACTAAAACAACTCCGTAAGCTTCATTCAGCGCATCAGCGCCTACAGCTGTCTGCACCTGCCGCCTATTTGGCGTCCTCTCCTGCTACCTCACATTGGATACAAAGCACGGACGCCATCACACCGTGAGCACCGGGTTGAGCCTCCGTGACATCGGGCTCCCCGCCCCTCCGCCACTATTCAACAAGGAGGGTGAGCATACTGCAAGGAGCTTTTACCTGACTACCTGACTATACTTCTCTGGCGTTTCCAACAGCGCTAACAGGTTACTTACAGCTTTCTCCTGCAAAATCAGTGCTCTGGCTTGTACTTTCCTGTGCTTATCTTGCTATTAACCAGCTGGCTGCCGCAAGTTGCATACTAATACCTACTGTGTTATTCACAACTGTATCGACCAATTATATGACCCATTTTGGAATTGGCTATTTCGACACTATTCATTCAAGTGTCTTCTATATGAATTTATATGGTATCTGCCTATAATTTTATTAATTGTGTATTTTTTATGCTTTATTTTTATTGTTATTGTATATGTCCCTATATGAGCTCTTTTTTATTATGATATTTTCTTATATATAAAATCAACAACGTTAATCAAACTGTGCCCTGGTGTCCTTCTGTTCAGTAAGGTTCATGAGGTTCATTCCTGTCCCCAGCAGCGCTAGTGCATAACCCCACCCTCTTGCTATTTTCCTAGTGAGCCACCAGCAGACTCACTTGCACCAGCTGCAGCTGAGCACAGGTTATTTATAATACACTATTTAGTGTCTTAAATTGAACAATAAAAAATATAAATTTCCATTTTAGCGCCGGGCTCTGTGGATTGTGGTGGACCGTAAAAAGTCCATTCTACAACCACAGATCTGTTTTTTCCTTGTCTATATTTTTGCCTAGCCTGTGCAGCTTAAGAAATTAATTTCATACTATATATTTTTATCATTCATCCAAGTGAACCAATTACTGAACAGAAGTTATAATGAATGACTTCAAATGCTATAACGATCGTAAAACCAGAAGAGAGTGCTATCTCTCCTCTTTTAATGTTAATTCAAGGAGTGAGGAGCAGCCCCCCAATGTAAACCCAGACATGAACAAATTGTTTTTTGGTCTGGAAGACCTACTAAAAGATGAGATGCGCAATTGGTGGGACAGTGTGTCCCTCCAGAAATACCTAGACGCAAAAATCATTCCTAGAGGTCTTAGGATATTTAAGCACCTCTCAATTATAGATCACCCTGAATTGCTCAATAAATGGAATGAAGCATTGGATAACTGCTCCTTTACTCTGATGAGGATTTTGATACAATATAGAGAAGAAACAGTGAGTAGGACAATAGCGAAAATTGAGAAAACTAAAGACGATCTTTTACCCTTTAAGGATAGCTTAACCTTTAAAGAAAGAGATGACCAAGTCAATCATAGAGTAGAAAGTTTTGAGAGAGAATTATTATCAAATAAAAAACGTAAATGGATCAGAGACCAAAACGATTATCAAAAGGATCAAGTGAGAACCTACCACAAAGAATTTAGAACTAATGATCAGATGAGAGAGACCATTAGACCCCCAGTACAACGTTCCACCTATAGGTATAGAAAGCCTTCTAACAATAGATACAATCAGAGAGAGAGACAGACATATCATCATGAAAAGCCATCTCAAAATAACTATTCTCGCAGATATCACCAGTCTAGCCAGCCCAATAGGGACACCAGACCGACCTCACAATCGGCCTCTGAAAGTACACCTAACTATAGAAACAACAGAGATCAGGTTTTTCAGACACGGAATTGGCAGGATTACAATCCATACGAGAACTTAACCAATTTTACACCAAAGAGAACAAGAGAAAGAGAGGGAGAAGAGGAGGGAGAAAGAGACTCAAGAAAGCCGAGACTGAAGTAGACACAACTGGCCTATTCAATCTAACTAAGCATGAATTGACCAATGCCCAAACATCACTATTATGTAAAGGATTAAATTTTGCTCCTAAACAGGACCCAAATTTGTTCGATCTCTTTGTAGATCTAAACAAATATACAAGGGACCTATGTAGAAAACGTTTTTTTGCAGCTAAACAACTCAAAAAAACAGACCATGATATTGATTGTACACCGATCATTTTAGATAAATCTGACCAATCAGCTCTACAGGATCTTGAGTCTCTTTTAAGGGAAAACCCAGGAACAGAGGTAACATTGTTCAACACTGATACAATATCTAACTCTAAACCCAACCACCCTCTTTTTAAAAAGAAATCAAATTTTTTTCCGTTTGAGCACAAAAGCCCGGCCATAAACATTTTTTATAACAAAACACTTGATGATTTTAAAACAGTTTGTGCCAACCAGAACAAGAAATCAGGTCACAATTCTTACTTTAAAGGAGACAATCTGAGTAAATCAGAACGTCATGCATTAAATTCCTTAAAAAAGGATTTGTCAGTGGTAATTAAACAGGCTGACAAGGGGGGTGGGGTAGTATTGATGGATAGGTCAGCATATCTTGCTGAAGCATTTCGCCAATTAAACGACTTGCAATACTATAAACGCCTACCATCAAACCCCACCCCTCTTTACCAATCTGAGCTGAAAACAATGTTGGATAAAGCTGTATTTGAGGACGCAATATCCAGGGACGAATCACAATTTCTTTTTTCTTCGCACCCGGTCACACCTACGTTTTATTTTTTACCCAAAATCCACAAAGACCTCACCTCACCTCCTGGGAGACCCATTATTTCAGGTGTTGGTTCCCTCACATCTAATTTGTCACATTTTGTTGATTTTCACCTTCAGAGTCACGTCACTTCTCTCTCCTCCCATATCAAAGATACGTTACATATTTTGAACAAAACTCATGAATTGGCCTGGACGGACGGGTGGGCATTCCTAACCCTGGACGTCCAGGCATTGTATACGAACATACCTCATGATTTAGGTATAAAAGCAATTAATTACTATCTTGATCGGGACGAGACAATCACAGAAGCCAGAAAACAATTTATTCTCGAATCTATTCACTTTATACTCACTCACAATTATTTTATTTTTGAAGACACTCACTTTTTACAGCAGCTTGGAACGGCCATGGGGACCAGATTTGCGCCTAGTTTCGCTAACCTCTATATGGGCCGCCTCGAAGAACAACTTATATGGGGTGGCCCATATAGAGAGAATCTGGTCCTCTATGGCCGTTTCATCGATGACCTTTTTATTGTTTGGAGAGGGGGTCACGATTTAGCACTTGATTTTGTTAACTTTCTTAATTTAAATCCATTTAATCTCACTTTTACCCACGAATTCAGTTACACATCAATTAACTTCCTGGATATTGCGTTCTCAATACATAATCAGATGGTGATTTCAAATAATCACATCAAATCGGTTGGCACCAACAATTATCTACATTTTAATAGCGGCCATCATAGACCATGGATTTCTAATATTCCTAAAAATCAACTTCTAAGGATTCGCAGGAATTGTACTAGAGATACTGATTTTAAATCACAGTCTGAGTCCATGCTTGGTCACTTCAGGAGACGAGGCTATCCAGAACCTCTTCTAAGGGAGGCTTCTTTGTCAGCAGAGACCACCGTTAGAGATAACCTTTTGTTACCCAAAAATAAAATTCCTGAGAGCCTTGACACGAACCTAAAGCCACCCTTGTTCATATCAAAATTTAACACAAAGTCTCTAGATATTAGAAAGATTGTGCTGAAAAATTCTGAGATCTTAAAATTTGATAAAATTCTTCCATCTATTTGTGCAAAACCCAAAATTGTTTTCAGAAGGAATAGGAATATTAAAGATCATTTATCCCCCAGTCTTTTGCCCTCCCCTCCACAAAGTTCTCATTCCTCTTGGCTTCCCAATAAACCATTGGGTAGCTATCGTTGTAACAAAAATATTTGCCTTACTTGTAAACAAATGTGCAACAAAATATGTAGAATTACTTCTTCATCAAATAAGAAAATATTTGACATTAAACATTTTATCAACTGTGATACAGAATATTGTGTCTACATCCTTGAATGTCCATGTCAATTACAGTACGTGGGACGTACAACTCGGAGTCTGAAGACTAGATTTAGAGAACATCGCAATAATATTTTGAAAAGGGCATCTAATCACAGCATTCCACGACACTTCACCGAACACCACAGTGGAGATCCTAGTAGTCTAAGAATGACCGGTATAGACCACATTAACCACACTAAAAGAGGAGGTGATAGGTTCAGGAAACTCTGCATAGCAGAGTCTTCCTGGATCTTCAAATTAGATACTTTAAGCCCTTTAGGTCTGAATGAAGCATTGGACCTCACTTGCATGGACTAATCTGTGTCAACTTTTAGTCCACCAACGATTCTCGACTATGCTGACCCTTCCTCTCTCTTTTCCCCTTCCCCTCCTTTTGCTAGTTGTGATTTATTATGTTCATTATCATCAGTTTTTATTCTCTGGTAATAGGACAGCTTCTAAATTAATTTTCTCCACAACAATTAAGAAATCTTAACTCCCTTTATATATCTCTCTCTCTCTTTATCCATTTATCAAATTACATTTATGTATCTATTAATTATATTTATTTTTAGATACTGTATGTAAGTGCTGTGTCTGGAGCGTGTAGACAGGCTTCTACTCAGGACACTTGGGTTTACCATGATGCCCTGAGTTTGCAGTTGCCGCTTTCCACTCCCCTGACATTTCATTCCATATAGTATACTATATTATGATTTACTATCAGTAATATAATATTTCTATATTTATATATATATTTTTTTAATGAATCAACTAATAATCTGGTTTAATCTACCTCATCTATAACAGAAGACACTCATTATTCTCTATGTTTATACACAATTATACTGAAAATAGACTGTATATTTTATGTTTAAATATATCCTTAAACTGTCCTAGTCAAGCAAATACATGTAATGATCTACCAATTATATGATTAAAGGATACCCCTACTTTAAAAGTAAAATTCTCTAAAATTATAAATTGTTGTATCTTATATTTGAAGTACCGTTGTTATGCTATCTGTTATTTATCTAAATGGAATATGAATTCGACACCGGGCACACTGTTTATCTATGTAATAGATTTATTAGGTTGATTGATTGCCAATTCTGAAATAACGCAGATGCCTTAAATAGCAGAGGCGGACACTGAGTAATTGTCTTGAAAAAGTTCCCGGTTGCCAAGGGAACGAAACGCGTCGACGTCACTTCCGCCCTAGTGCCAATTCCTTCCTGAGGTCACGAGGTCGTATACACGGAGCCGGCTTACTACACGGCCTGCCGCTACTAAAACAACTCCGTAAGCTTCATTCAGCGCATCAGCGCCTACAGCTGTCTGCACCTGCCGCCTATTTGGCGTCCTCTCCTGCTACCTCACATTGGATACAAAGCACGGACGCCATCACACCGTGAGCACCGGGTTGAGCCTCCGTGACATCGGGCTCCCCGCCCCTCCGCCACTATTCAACAAGGAGGGTGAGCATACTGCAAGGAGCTTTTACCTGACTACCTGACTATACTTCTCTGGCGTTTCCAACAGCGCTAACAGGTTACTTACAGCTTTCTCCTGCAAAATCAGTGCTCTGGCTTGTACTTTCCTGTGCTTATCTTGCTATTAACCAGCTGGCTGCCGCAAGTTGCATACTAATACCTACTGTATCGACCAATTATATGACCCATTTTGGAATTGGCTATTTCGACACTATTCATTCAAGTGTCTTCTATATGAATTTATATGGTATCTGCCTATAATTTTATTAATTGTGTATTTTTTATGCTTTATTTTTATTGTTATTGTATATGTCCCTATATGAGCTCTTTTTTATTATGATATTTTCTTATATATAAAATCAACAACGTTAATCAAACTGTGCCCTGGTGTCCTTCTGTTCAGTAAGGTTCATGAGGTTCATTCCTGTCCCCAGCAGCGCTAGTGCATAACCCCACACCCTTCTTGGGTGCTTAACTCGGAACCCCCTCCTGGGGTGACGGACTCGGAACCCCTACCTGGGGTGACGGACTCGGAACCCCCACCTGGGGTGACGGACTCGGAACCCCCACCTGGGGTGACGGACTCGGAACCCCCACCTGGGGTGACGGACTCGGAACCCCCACCTGGGGTGACGGACTCGGAACCCCCACCTGGGGTAACGGACTCGGAACCCCCACTTGGGGTAACGGACTCGGAACCCCCACTTGGGGTGATAGACTCGGAACCCCCACTTGGGGTGATAGACTCGGAACCCCCACTTGGGGTGATAGACTCGGAACCCCCACTTGGGGTGATAGACTCGGAACCCCCACTTGGGGTGACATACAGAGCCCCTTCTTGAGGCAAAGTGCTCGGTGGCCCTACTTGGGAAGCCACACTCAGAGACTCCTCTTTGGGTGTGACGTCCAGAGGGTCCTTTTGGGGTGCAACACTCGGAGATTCCTCTTTGGGTAATGAATTCAGAAGCCCTTTTCGGGGTACCACCTTCAGAGACACCTCTTGGGGTGCAGTGCTCAGGAAACCCACCTGGGGCGCAATGCTCAGAGACCCTGTTTGGGGTGTGGTACTCTGAGACCCTGCTTGGAGCCTGACAGTCTGAGACCCCTCCTGGTGCACGACACTCTGAACCCCTTTCTGTGGCTTGAAGCTTTGAGAACCCTCCTGGGAAATTACCCTCCGAGACCTCTTCTGAGGTGAAGTACTCTGTATCCCTTCTTGGGGCTCACTATTCTGAGATCCCTCTAGGAACTCGACGCTGTGAGGATCCACTTGGGGTGTAGTACTTTGATGCCCCTTCTGGAACACAACACTTGGAAACCCTTCTTGGGGCAAAATGCTTGGGAATACCCCCGTTGGGGTTGCAGACTTTGGGCATCTGGATGTGTGCAGACCCCCACTTGGGGCTGGGACCGACAGGATCTCCTCTTGTGGCTTGCCCAAAATTTTACTGTCTTTATGTAAAACGATCTTAGTTCTGGGACCCCAGTGATAACCACAGAACTTTTCCGGAGTGAGCGTAGAAGCAGTACTCTTAATCCTGGCCTCACGGAGGGAACAATCCTGGATAAAATGGTTCTGGGCTCCACAATAGAAGCACAAGTTCAAGGACCTGCGCCGCTGGCGTTCCTCATCTGTCAGCTGAGGACGAGGCTGACTCAGGAACCTGTCCTTACAAGACACAGATGCATCTGCCGATGGGGTTCCTGGACTGGAATCTAAGGGTCTAGCAGGTACCAAACCCATAGCGGAATCGCCAAGCAATTTAATGACAAGAGTGAGGATGTTGGCCAGCAGCCCCTGTAACTGCTGTATTAGACGGCGAAGCACTCCAATAGTGCCTGGATCTGATATAGCAGGTGTTGGAGAGAGTGGAGCGAAGTCCATTTGCTGCTGCTGAGTCTGCAAGCTTTGCATAATCAGGGCTTGGTCCTGTTCTTGCTTGTTAACCCTGGCCAGCAGGAGTTCCAGGAGTTCTTTATGAGACAAACCACTAGCGGACTCCATATTCCAGTTGGGCCAGAGTATTCTGTCACAAACTTGGGGTGCACTACCACTCGGGATTGGCTAGACCTGACACAGGGGCGCGGAGTCTAACCGGGGGTTTTCTGCCAGTGACCCCTCCAAGCGGGATATGGGCTTCTGCGGCACCCGACACGTCGGTCGCGGCCCCCTGGTCAGGTTCCCCGTATGAGTGGCGGTAGCTTGTGAAATATGGAATCGTGGTCGTCTAGCCGAGTTGGTATCAGTGCGGGCAAGTAGGAACACAAGGGAAATGCAAAGGAGTATCCAAGGACAGGCCGGGTCATACACTGGAAGCACAGTTCGCGGTACACTGGGATAAGGCTGAAGAATAGTCAAACGGCAAGCTGGGTCATACACAGAGTCACTGGATACGGTACCAAAGGATCAGGCAGGAGAATAGTCAGGAACAAGCCGGGGTCAAATATGGTAATCAGGAAACTGGAAATATACTAAGCACAAGGACGCTGGAGCTGGTGTGAACCTATACTCTGGCAGCTTCTGTCTCCCAGAGGCTGCCCTTTATAGGAAGCACAGGGAACCCACAGGTGAACTAATCAGTGGGCTGAGCATGCTCAGTTTACACTGAACTCTCCTGCAGGAGAGAGTTACCCAGGTGTAACTAATTAGCTGAGATCAGATCTCACAGCACAGTTCAACTATACAGCAAGGACTCCTCCAGGTGCTGTAATTAGCAAAGCTCAGGCCACACAGAACTTCCTTGCAGCATGGAGCAGGCTGAACAGACAGGAGAAGCCACAAACCAGGTAAGAACCAAACAATAACTGAATGTTGTGACATTTACTAAGTAAGGAGTGCTTAAGCCGCAACAATGTCATAACCCTTAAATAGCACAGCCTAATTGTGAGGTTAGAGGTGAGTCCCCCAAAACCAAACTACCAATTGGGATACAGCATACATTCATCCAATAAGGAGTAATTTTTATATTTTTATGTAATATGTACAGTATGTGTGTGTCAACAGAATAGTATTTTGGACCATGTTTACAGCATACCCATCTTCAATGTAGTGGAAAAATGTATGTGGCCTTCACACTTAACTCACAAATTCATATTATGTTACAATGCAATAAACATTTATGTATATGATATATTAATTATAATGTGTTTTTCCCCTTCACTACAGACACTGAACAGCACCAGGAGGAGGTGGCCCATATACTAGTCAAAATGTTCCTGACCATCCTCTACTTAAATATTCTTTTCGCCCAACTGCAGGCCCTTGTTTAATTATTTTTCATATTGTTATTTTCTATTATTAATAAAAAAAGTTGTTGTTCAGTTAGAAGTTGGCTGTGTTTTTAATCATAAATATGTGAGAGGGTTTGTAAGGGCAGGTACATACAGATGTGTCATGTAAGTTATATTGGTAATTTGAGGTGAGGGGTAATGAATGATGTGTGAATGTGTGTGTTTTGGGGTGAAATAACACATAGTGAAAAGGCATGATTTTTTATTGTTGTTAGATGAAAACATCACACATAACATCAGGGTAGGTATACATGTTAAAAAAATCAGATCAAACTAATTATGGACATAATTTAGTACATACACACAAACACCAACATAAATTTATTTACAAGTAAAAGCAATGTGGGGACACATAGATAGTGATTAAAATGCCACATTAGAACATAACAAATATACATGTAATGAGGGTTAAAATGTTGTTTTATTAGGGTCTTTATTAAGGTAGACAATTGAGTTAATAGAAAACAATAATTGAATAACAATTAGAATAATTAATTAATTGTCTGAATTATAGTTGAAAGGCAAGATTTGCAGGTCCATATATGTGAAGGGTATGCCAGCGTACACGGACGTACGCTTACTCTCACGAGCGGTGACATAAGCTGAGTTTTCCATTGAAAACAATAGCGACCCGTCCGTGCAAGCTGGCGTACGCTCAGATTTCCGCAAGAAGCTGGCGGGAAGACGGACGAGAGACGTCCGTAAACGGTGGCGTACGCTCTGTTGTACGCCAGTTGTCGGAGTCTAAGGGCTGATCCGTCCGTGTACGTTGGCGTACGCTCAATTGTACGCCACTCCCCTTCGACGTTGTTTCTGGCCGTACGTATGCGGCTGATTTGTGGGTGGACTTAACCTCAACGGCCGCGTACGGAGAGCGTACGCTAATATGGAACGTACGCACGTTTGGCCGCACCAACCAGAATAACCTCCATAGACACAAAAACCATGAAAAACTCATGTTGACGGTTTTAATATGGAACTTTACCATGTTTACCATGTTGACCTTTTTCATGTGTCTTCTTTCAAGGGAGTGGCGTTTGTCACCATGGAGCAGAAAGATTGAGTCAATAAGGTATAGTCAATGCCAAACAAGCGAGCTATGAGGTGAGCAGTGCCTATTGCTCGCCGTCATAGCCCACCCTCAGTATTCAACCCACCCCCTGTACTCAGGTTTCCACCTCGCTGTTTCTAAAAAGTGAGGTGGAAACGGCAAATGCAGCACCAAAACAGCAAGGGTCGCGGCTATATGCAGCCGGCTCTGTGCATTAGCGGCAAACTTCACAAGGAGGATTTCCCTGGAAAGTAGAATAAGGCGAGCGGCCGGAAAGGGGGCTGCACGGCAAGGATGGATTTTCCTTGCTAAGAAAAGCCATCCCTGCTGTACAAATCCCCTCGCCACCGCTCACCGTGCGGCACAGCATATACCCCATTGTGTGGGCATACATAAATTGTAGCCATTCCTCCATGGCTGTCAGTTTACAGTAGTAACTGACCACAATCCCATTATTTGTTTACAGAGGGTGGTAGGCAACTATGCACATTTGCTGAGATTAGGTCTTGCCTTACAGGAATATGAATTCACTATTAGCATAAAAACAAAAGTGAACAGGGCAATGCAGATGTGTTATCTCACCAGGGAGCTGATGAAAGCTTATCATGACAGGGAATCCTGACAGTGTTCAGCCTGCCATAAAGGCTGAAATAGACCCCCTGAAATGGGCTGAAAAGGCTGAAATGCAACCCTTTGTGCAGGTGATTCCTGCAGTGTTCCAGCCACTGCCACGGTAATACCGAGGCAGCGGCGTAACTATAAGTTGGGCGCCCCCCCGCCGATAATAAAGCACCCCCCCCCTGGCCGCCCATGCCCCCCCCATCCCCCGCAGATTTAACTGTGTTCGCTGCGGTGGTCCCGACTCCCCTTCTGGCTTCATTCTGATGCTATGAAAAACGGACCATCACAAAATGTCCACCCCCATACAGCAGACAGTTTCAGAGAACAGTCTGCTATATGGGGGCGGACATTTTATGATAGCCTGTCTCCATAACATCAGAATGAGGCCAGGAGGGGAGCCGTGACTACCGTAGCGAATACAGGAAAAGATGGGGGGGGGGGCGCATTACAATAGTCCGCAGCCCCCCCCGGCGACCTCACTTACACAGTGCCTCCACGCGACTGCGGGGGATGCGGTGCTATTGTTACACCACTGTACCGGGGGTGAGTATTACAGAAATGGGTGCAGTGTGCGTGGTGTGGGCCCCCTGACACAGCACCCATTATAGATACGCCATTGCATCTACAGTATCTATCTATGCATCTACAGTATCTATCTATGCATCTATCTATCTATCTATCTATCTATCTATCTAGATATGTACATCAGATCTAATACAAGTACATTATGACAGTGACATAGTTTGTGAAGTTGAATAAAGACCATCCAGTTTAACCTATCTTTAAAATGATAGTATAATATCCTTTTGCCAGCGTCCCCTTTGCTCTACGGTTGGTATTTAACTTACTGGACCTCCCATTATACATCACAATGAACAGTTGTATCCCTGGATGTCTTTCTCCGCTAATAAACTGTCAAACTCTTTCTTACATGTACTAATTGAATCAGCCATCACAAATTTTACTGGAAGAGAATTCCAAATATAGGCGTGCGCACATTGAGTGTAAGGGGTGCACAGGCACCCCCTAATAATGTGTCCACCCTTACAGTATGAATCAATTATTTGTGTTTTGCATTGTTAATTGTACTAGACCATTGTCATATCACTACATACCTGCGTCATATGTTCTGACTTTATTTGCATGTACTGTTACACAGAGTAATTAGAAGATTAAAGCTGAAATAGACAGAAGACTATGGTGCATCTGAGAGATGTTTTATATTGTAGTGAGTGCCAATAGATGATGGTAGGCGCCTGATTGGAGGTGTTAGACACACCCAATGGGTGGTGTTACATATGACCAATAGGTGGTGCTAGGCACACCCCTTTAACAGTAATAAAATGTGCGGCGAATGCCTATGACTCCAGATCATAACTGCCCTAACTGTGAATGTGTGTATGAAATCTCCTTTCTCCTAACCTTGTTGGATGCCGCCTACCCTTTGCATATTCCTCATGGTAAACAGGGTACCTGACAGTCCCCTGTTTTGACCCTTGATGTATTTGTAGATATTAATCATGTCTCCTCTTAAACGCCTTTTTTCCAGCATAAACATTCCTAGCATTGCTGTGTATTGGATATGTAGATGTAACCTTTAATGCTAGTGATAATGACATGATAGCCTTTATCTAGTCTTGCTATATGCAATAAGATAAATGAAATGTGTATCAGCTGTATCTCTCCGGCTATTGCCTATATTGTCATGATTACAGATTATACATGTTTCCTCCAAAACACTGACCTTTACTGCACATATTACAGGATAACATGTAGACAAACACTATAATGGCACTTGGACATGGGTCGTTCGGTATGTGCTGACCATCCAGTGGCACTAACATCATTACCGAATGTATCTCTGGCATCACTAACACCCAATTAGCTTCTAATGAGTTTTTCTCATTGCTCCATCTGCTTGTCTTTTGGGCTCATTCAAACTTGCCTGTAAGAATAATGACTTAGAGTAGAAGCAGCTTTACAATGACGGAACCATGTAACTGACCAGCAGATGTTATGGGCATATTGTATCCTGTACTGGGAATAACAACGTAGGGGTCTTAGACTGCAAAAGCGGTAATTCTGACTTGTTTCAGTTTCATATTTAAACATCAACTAGTACATCTACCTATCTATTGATTTATCTTTCTATCTATTGCTTATTAATATATATTTATTATTATTATTATTACATTTTATGTATAAGGTGTCAGAAGTAGCTGGCAGCGCTGTACATACTGTATAGCGCACATTACAGCAATACAGGGTACACAGGACTAAACAAAAGAAGCAACTTCAAAACCAAAAAGAGCACAGGTAACAATTAGCAGCACAATTCTCAGTACAGAATACAGCTGAGATGTAGGGAAGCAGAGGAGATGTCTGCGTAACACTAGGGGCGGATTGCCATTGGAAAAGATGAACAATTAGCAGTGAGAGGAGATGCGGGATATAGACAGTTACTGAGTAGGAGGGAGCTGTAATTGAAGTGCAGGCCCTGCTCCAAGGAGTTTACATTCTTACAATTTACAATCTAGCTACAATGTCTATCTATCTATCTATCTATCTATCTATCTATCTATCTATCTATCTATCTATCTATCTATCTATCTATCTATCCATCCATCTGGTATCCATTTATCTATCTCATACAGATAGGACTTTGCTGATCTTACCTGTGAACAGGTCTTTTAATACCTTAGACTCCTCCTCCCCATCATAGAATGCCATTCCCACATTGCCTTTTTAATTCAGTTCTTCATAGCTGCTCTGTTTGATTAGTCTCATGCCTTCAAGGGGGGAGAAATACAATGAAATAAATCAAGCAGGTAAGACACATATTCCTATCCTCCAAATGCATGCCTGTCCTGGGTTTAACGAATAAACATTCTTGGATTCTTTGCAGGGCCGGTGCTAGGGTGTCCGGCGCCCTCCTGCAAACCATCAAATTTGCGCCCGTTCACATTGCCATTGCAACAAGCTGCAGCCTGATTGTGGGAGCATATGCAACATGTGATCCTATGGAGGATCTCGGGTGCATGTACATGTATGCATACACCATCTCAGTGCTATGTCCGCAAAATGTTGCAGGCACTAAAGGTGCCCATACACGCTGCGAGAATTGCATATGTTATGGGCTAGATCGCATCACACGGCATGCATGCAATGTGTGTGCGATGCGATCGGAAAGCAGTACAAAAGGTATGTGCAGCACATACTTTTTGTACTGTGTGATGTGATGCCCACGGGAGCGAACATCGCATCACACCCTGCTATTGCAGCGTATATGGCCACCTTTAGGCACATAACCCAGCCCATTATTTAAAAAGTATCAAAATTAATATAAAAAAAAATCTACAATTATTAAAACATTTGTTATAAACATGTATAATAAAAGACTCACAGTTATTTTGCTGTTTAACTCTTGTGCAGTCCCACCTCTTCTATCTGCGCCATTACACCCCTCTCGTGACTGAGGGGGAAAGGAGGGGAGAGAAGGAGGAGATGGAAGAAGAGGGGAGGAGATAGAGGGGGTGGAGTGTTGAGGACTGGCAGTGGCACTGGCACAGCACACTGAGAAAAGGGAAGGAAGGGGAGGCGGCGCTGCTGCCTGTTCATCATTTGATTGACAGCTGACAGGCGCAGGGAGAAATGGGTAGGGGTGGATCTGGACATGACATGTCATCCAGGCATTCACAGACAGTGCTACATGCCTCAGCGCAAGTGTCTGTGAGGAAGAGGGTGCAGGTCACAAGAGGAGGACAGCGTGTGCGCGGTGCAGGGAGCTGCTCAGCCTCTCCATACTGCCGCCCGCTGTCAGACAGGCACTGCGGGCGGCTTGCAGGCTATGTGCACTCGCAGTGCAGGGAGCAGCTCTTTATACTGCCACCTGCGGGCGCCGTGTAGGAGGCAGTGACAGTGAGGGCTGAGGCAGCTTTAGCAGAGCAGGGAGGGAGTCAGCGCCTTTTCAGCATGGCGCCTCCCTGCTTTGTAGAAGCTGCTGAGTGGGTAGCGCCGGCCCTGATCCTTTGTAGCACACAGCCTTAACTGATGCACAATCATATCTCAAATCTAACACCTACAGTACTATATATTATTGCGGAAACAAGCTTAGAAGTATCACCTGAATTTACTACTATTGACTTGCAGGGACAGGGTGGCGGTCTCCTCTAGCATCCTTAAAAACGATCTGCTGTATGGGGAAGCCATTTTGTCAGTGTCAGTTTTCATTAGCAGAAGCCAGGAGAGCCGGGACCGCCGACATATGTGCAGACAAGACCGGTGGCAGAAACGGCTTGATTAGGAGGGGTAAGCGGGGGTTGTGTTAACTCTGCTTGGAGGTGGGGGGGGGGGGAGGGGGGGTTGGTGCTGCCAAAATGTTCGGCAGGGGGGCGCAAGTGTAATAGTTATTCCACTGTGCCTGGTACAAAATATTTTTTCTATTTGTGTAGATGCTGCCTCATCAGAGTGAAATCTCGCTTATGAATGAATGTGATCACTGTATGAATAGATGTGTATGGCTGCAAATATGTCCAAAACCCTTAGTAAGCCACTAACCATCGATTGATTTTTCCACTTTGCACCGATCATCGCAGACGAAGAGTAGCCAGAGACTTACTCAATGGCTGCAACAAAAACAAGCATATCTGGCCTGTTGCTGACGCCACACACCCTCCCTTTATACATATGGGCATGCCTGCATCTTTCTTGACACTCCCAGCGTTTTTTTTCTGGTACGCCTGCGTTTTTCTTAGCACACCCATGAAACAGCGTGTTACCACCTACCTACACCACGTCAATGGCCAGTGAACAAAAAAGTAGCAGGCTTTCATCACCGGCCAGTGCCCATATGCATCCGCAGTGTATTGATAATCGTCCGCCATGTAAATTTACTGCTGTTCGATCAGGACAGAATTACCCCAATGTTGTATAATGCTTTGCATTCCAGAGCTTGGGAAATATATTATTTTAGCAACCGTCATAGATAGCTAAGGGGGCTGATTCTGTGATTATCATGCTGGAAGTGCAGCAGGTATCTATGATGTCTGTGCTGTGGGTCCTAATTGAGCTGCAACTCCACTGTCAGCTCTGCTCTGAGTTGCTGCCACTTATCTCATTTATGTATACATGTATTTATTTATTTTGCTGGTCGGAATGCTTTCCTTCTTCTCCACGACGGAGGAAATAGATAACTAGTAGCACAGAACCTGGCATGGAAGTCTTCAGGGAATGCTAGCAACTGCAGGGAATCTATTAATGCTTATTACCCAACCACAGGGAAGCTTTTATCTCAGACAGCCTAGATGCCCATAAATATAATTATAAAGATATCCTGCCTGCTGAAACTGCCTGTAATGATGCAGAAAGCAGAAATCTGCACCTTTTCAAAGCAGCTGCCCGGCACAACATACGATAAGACGATGGGACGTCGCAGAGGCAGCACGGGGGAGCGTCCGACGTATCCAGCTGATGAGCCAAAGGGCGATTGTCCCTGAGTCTCAGAATTTTATTGTCCATTTTTACAACTTTATACCATCCAATAACATAAATATATTAATAAATAACGTGTAGACTCCAAACCGTTTGCAAGCTGAACAGACGACAATGGGAGAATCGCTGCTATAGAGATACATATGTAGCATGTACAGTATGCTGAAAATCCCATCTTTGTGTAAACTACAGTCTGCAGTTCTCCATTCCGCACCACACCTTCCTTATGCCCTTATTGTGCCAACACTGTTGCTCATTAGAAACGACGAGGCTTTTCCTGTGCGTCTGACTTACATTAATTGCTAATCCTATTTGTAGTACGCACACTCTAGACTCCTTGAAATTTCATTTTTTGGGAGCTGTGCCGTGCAAGGATTATACACTCCATCTTAACAAAGATGATTAGCAAGCGACTGAACATAGGCGTGATGCAAAATACATTAATAGCAAAATACGAAGGAGGGGGGGGGGGGTGGTGTTCAGGAAAAGAAGCAATAATATGTTATGAGGAGGATTATAATTGGGACTAGTGTTTGTTCAGTCTCCTTAACAACACAGATCTCCAGGCGCCATGGTTACTGGCTCTAAAATACTCTCCCTGTGAACAGCTGCAGACATGTAGCTGCCAGCAGATGGCACAAGAGATCACATTTCGCAGGCAAATTCAGCTCGGAAGTGGCTGCTGTAAAACTTTGCAGAAGGGTAAAAACATTATCTTAATCTGAAGAATAAACATTGTATAACAGGCGCTTAAGGGGGTGGGGGTGGGGGGCATCCTGAATGTCTATACAGGGGCAAAGGTGAATATCAAAAGCAGTAAAGGACCCTGAGCAAGGAAACGAAGAAGCCAAGGATCACTGATAATGGAAAAGTGGAAACGAATGTTCCTTATTCATAATCTAGGGCTTGAATCTGATGTTGATGCAATGTCAGTTTCGATTAAAGTGGTCTGTACAGTACTACTCATGCTGTATGTCTGTAAGCTACGTTGTTGCTACGTTGTTGCTACATTGTTGCTGCGTATAGGAGCTTTCTATAGCGGGAGTGCAATGAGTTTTGTGGCATACAACAGCGCACGCAAGCACCCACCCATACATGTTAATGCTTAGTGGGAGCGTAGGCATAGCAAAAGCTCCAATGTGTCATACAACATAGCAAATTTGAATGAATAGAGAAGCAATGTAAGTGTCAGACTTACTACAGGGAAACAGGAACCTTCCAGCATGATAGATAACTCCATGGAGGGGTAGGAAGGGGCAGCTAGTTGTCGAAGAGAGAAAAGTGAGAGAAAGAGAGAGAGAGAGTCATGGAATAATTATGGGACTATGTAAAAACCGGACCCGGACTAAACCCCGGACCAGACATCAAAATATGCAGTCCGGAGCTTGTGGTGTCCGGTCCGGGAGGTGTCTTGTCCTGGGGGGGGGGTCCCTGTGATAGCTATCATCAGGGACACAGGGAAGGCGAGATTACAGGCTCCCCGTGTGGTCCGGCCGTCCTGTTTTTGCTACATGTCCGGACCATACAGGTAGGCTTTATTCTCTCCCTCCTCCTCGCCCTGGTCACAGGTGTCACAGCAGGCAGCCCCCCCAGACAGGACACCCCCAGACAGGACACTCCCCGGACCGGACGCTACAAGCCCTGGACTGAAGATTTTGATGTCCGGTCCGGCGGTCCGGGGGTCTTGTCCTAGTCCGGTTTTTACCCATACCCAATAATTACAGTTAAGTTACATAGTCTAAACCACACCTCTTGGCCATGAGTAGCGTCATGCTCTAGTTTGTTGAGTTACAACTGGCCCAGCTCAGCATGCAGACATGATGGCCTTGTGTCTGAATGTATGGTCTTGTACCCTTCTTGACTGCTGTGAGGGTTCGGTTAACCATGGGGTTGGTTGCAGAAAGAAATTCCTCAGGCACACTCATCAGATAGTGATGCTGCTAATAGGGGACACCCTCAGCTCTTATCACATAACTGCTGGATAGAACAGTTTCTCTGAGGATGGATACAGGACTACCATATCCGCAAGATGTTTGCATTTGGACAGCTTGGATCGGAAACTTTTTGAACTCTCTACTCATGAATTGCATGGCGTTATTAGCAGAGGCGGATTTTCCATAAGGCAACATAGCCACCTGCCTAGGGACCAGCAACTCCCAACCGTCCCCTTTAAGGTATCCTGGCTGTCCAAAACATTCCCAGAGGAGCACTGTGTGGCTACCATGTGATGTCATGACATCAAATGGACCTGGCCACACTCACAAAGTCCCTTTAATGTTTTTTGATATCGTAAAAAATGTTTGGATACACAAAATGGTTTACTGTATGTGGGCAGTGAGTTTTAATGTGAGACAGGTAATAAGCCTACTTTAAAAAAAATCTAGAACCTGATTCAGATTTGTATTCAATGCCGATGTTTAAGCCGCTGGGAATTTAGGTAGACTCCAAGGAACACTATTGATGCTGCCTACAATCAGCAGCAAATACATAGTGCTATGGATTGGTTGAGGGAGGTGGGCCCCAAATCGGTATCTTGCCTGCGGCCACATGAGGTCAAATTCCACCTCTGGTTGTCAGTTATGAGATGTTGTGGGATCTTATGGGTAGCAAAGTGTCTCTTGATTTTGATAACAATAGTCCGCCAAAACAAGATGTTCCTCTTCTCTCAATTGAACGAAACATGCAGCAGTGACAGACCAGGGCAAGTCAGAAACCTCTTGTAGGTGCAAAGGTTCTTCAGCTGATTTGCATTGAGAGCATTGTAGGAACACATGTGGAGACTTCTTTGTCCATGTAACTGGGCATAGTTTATAAATATAGCCATTCCCTGGCCCTGAGCTACGTGAGATCAAAGCTACTGATGAAGGACCTGGTGGAGCTGTTTGGTTTAGTACTAGGGCATACAGTATTACAAACCTTTAGACCTTTCAGGATGATTCCATCAGACAGCATGAGCTCATCTCTTGTGGTACAAAAATGGCACAGTCTCACTAGAGATGTATTATGGGGGAATTTTTGGCGGGGGGATGCAAAATTGCAAGCTACGCCACTGGGTGAGGGTGAAAGCAGCAAGCAGACGTGCAGAGAATGTAGAGAAGGTCTGCGATTTACGCTGCAGGTTACGTTATGTGGCGCAGCATGCTGCACACAGGCGCAGGGCAGTTTTAGACTCACACAGCCAGCCTGCATGGGCTGGAGCCTCTAGAGTAAGCAGCAATTCACACTGCACACTTCTCTTCCCCAGCCAGTTCCCACAGGTTGGGATCGTTTGGTCTACAGCAGATTGGTCGACAAGTGTTAGGTCGATACCATTAGGTCGACATGGGGAAAGGTCGACATGGTAGCCGACAGGAAGTAGAGGAACCGGTGATTCAGTGGCAGAGGCAGTGCGGGAGGCGGGAGGAGACCCAGCTGGAACCTAGCAATGCTGCCCCCAATCAGTGGGGGGGAGGGGAGGAGGGGACCAGCAGCACACATCATCCATAGTATAGCTGCACCTCCTCACCCCACCTCTCCCTGCTGCCAGCTTGCAGCTTTTGGTAAACTCTGACCCAGGCATACCTCTCAACTATCCCGAATATTGCAGGAACGTCCCCTTTTTTGGGACGTTCCTGCGTCCTTCCCGCATCCGGCAGTGTCCCACGGTGTGGGGCAGTTAGGAGTCCCCCCCCATAACCGTGAATAGATGCTGTGCGCATGCGCACACAGCATCTATTCCTGCAGCCAGAGGGGATGGCGGATAGCCAGCAGTGGCGAAAATGGGGATGTGGACTCACGGGAGAGCCGCAGCTATAGGCCATGCCCCTTTCATTAGGCCACTCCCATTAAATTTGTGGCACGCATATGAGTGTCCCTCCTGCCCCTAAATTAAAGTTGTGAGGTATGCCCGGGCCCATGTAATATGTATCCCCCCCCCCAGCGGCCCTGCACATCACCCGGCACAGCGGTGAGAGAGGATCCGGGAGTGGGCGGGGGAGCCTGGAGTAAGCAGGGCTGGTGGTGCAGGGAAGTGCAGGGCTGGCAGGCTAGTTGACGGTGCAGGCACGGCTCCAGCACTCTCTGATCTTCCGTTACACAGAGCTCGTGCTCCGCCGGCTCCGCCCATGCTACGCCCCTGGACAAGAGACTACAGTGAGATGGCGACTGCTGTGGGCCTTGTTCCCGGAAGTTGTATAGTCCGGGAACGCAACCCGTCGGGACTCCAGAAACTGGGCTTAATTCCCGGACTGTCCGGAGTAATCCCGGACAGGTGGCAACACTATGCAAAAATGGCCATGGCCTCATTTAAGTT
Source organism: Crinia signifera (assembly GCF_055691185.1). Classification (NCBI taxonomy): domain Eukaryota; kingdom Metazoa; phylum Chordata; class Amphibia; order Anura; family Myobatrachidae; genus Crinia; species Crinia signifera. Next base: position 272,347,496 of record NC_139220.1, read on the forward strand.
TGAGTGGCTTTTCAGAGGGGGAATTGACTTGTGACTCAGTCCCAATTTTGAAGATGCAGGTTATCTCGTCGAGTGCTGTGGCTGCATTGCAGAGCTGTCGCAGTTCATGCAAAGTTTCAATACAAGTGGCTCATATGATCTTCCTCAAAGAACAGCTATGTTCAAACTTACCCAGAGCTACAGTATCATTCAGACCTCTATAGCAAAGTGCACATTATCTGCACAGTAGTTCTGGAAAGTACAATGTGTACTAAACACAGTTTAAAACCTCATTTAGATTTTAATTTAGAAAGGTAATTTAAGTCAGGCTATTGACCCCAGTTATAAGAATATCCTGTAGCTTTCTTTAAAATATCCTTGTACTCATGTTATTTATTGCCCGGGTACAGTCTGCAATTACGTACAGTAACAAGCACAATAAGTGCAATTTACAGCGGCTGAGTGCAATACAAAGCTGGGGTTTCCTAACTGTGACATTAGCAAGAGCTGCTTTTGTTCACTAGGATTAGTAGATATTTCCCTACACAGGTGCTGTACAGTGTCTGGGCAGTGTGATTCTTAGGGTGGTTGATATTTTTATCTAGGTAGATTAATATCCATTGTATAGAAAAAATATTTACCCAATACAATACCTTAAGTAGCCTGCTGATATGAAAGTCTAAAACAAAAAGTGTCACCACTAATCAAAATAACTACAGTATCATTAAATAAAGAAACCCCACAATCCTGGCTTCAATAAAGTAGTAAACGTTTTAGTGGGCTTCTGCGATGGATTGCAGGCCCTGGGTGGCTTGGAGGCTTTGGTGATCTGTGAGGGCTATTGCAACACCCCTGCCGGGACCTGCAGATACTTGTCTGGTTTCCTCTCACGCCAGCCCCAATTGAAAATGTCCCTCCCAAAATGGGACAGTTATGAAGGACACTAGAGGAGGCGGGAGCCATTTTGTGAGGTACATTTTTCATGGACTCAGGACTGGCACGGACTTTCCACACAGCAAACTATGCACTTGCCTAAGGCCCTGCGGGTTTCAAAGGGCCCATGAGTGAGTTGGATACAGTGTGGGATAGCATGAGAGCGGATGAAGTGGCAGGGGGTTTCACAGGGACTCTGTAAGCTGCAACCTTCACAGCTTACCGAGTCAATTATAATGACCCCCACAGTGAATGTTGGATATAATGCAGGATATAGGGCCTTATTCTGGTTATCTCTTAGGGCAGTATTCAATGAAAAAGTTCTCCGTGCATGGAGAGCGTTTTATTTAGCTCTCCATGCACTCTCCGTGTTCCGGAGGGCTCGCTGCCACTCCTGCTCCCTCTATTCAATATGGTTAAGACTCGCCGCCACTCGCGGCGAGTCTTAACCCCTGCAGGGAGCAGGGAGCTTTCAGGGAGCCGGAAGCAGCCAGAGAGATTAAAGTCTCCCTGGCTGCTCCAGAGGACTGTGGAGTGGAGGGGGGCTCTCCAGGACCCAGGCTGCACCCCCCTATAGCCAGCGGGGGACCCAGTATTCACTGCACCGTTCGTGCATAGTTACGTTCGGCTGCAGTGAATATATGAATATCTAATGAGCGGCTCGAGCGCTCGGGCCCCCTGCTGGCTGCACTGTGTAAAAAAAAAAAAAAAAAATGTAAAAAAATATTTTTTTTTAAATTAAATATATATTCATGTGCTATAAGCACATGAATAAAAATAACATGCCCCTTCACAGGAAAAAAAACCTGATTTTTTTACACCAAAATTTTAAAAAAAAACCTTTACGTTCAAAAGTTCACATTCCAGCTCTCCATCAAAAGATGGAGAATTGCTACACGGAGAGAGACGGAGAAAATCACTTAAAAAGACGGAGAATATTTCACATTGAATAGGGTTGCTCGCTTTTGGAGAGCAAAATGCTCCATCCAATGCGAACAAAGCACAAATTCTCCACAAAACACGGAGAACTTTTCTCATTGAATACTGCCCTTAGAGGCAAATTCCTTGGACAAAACCATGTGCACTGCAGGTGCGGCAGATATAACATGTGCAGAGAGAGTTAGATTTGTGATATCTATATTGCAGTGTAGAAATAAAGCAGTCAGTATTTTACCTACACAGAAACAAAATAACTCACCCACATCTAATTCTATCTGCACATGTTATATCTGCCCCACCTGCAGTGCACATGGTTTTGTCCATTTGAGAAGGAATTTGCCTCTATGAGTGAACCAGAATAAGGCCCATAGTGTGGGTTGGGTACAGTGCATGTTGGAAAGAGTATGAATTGGATACACCAACAGTACACTTACAGTACTGTGACAGGGGTTGTGTGCGGTGTGACCCGTGCCAGTTCGCTGGGGGGTCCTCAGAGTGTGATGGAAGCAGCAGCTGTGTTGGCAGTATGGGTGTGCTCACTGTGAACTGAATTTGAGGCTGGGGCAATGTTCTCAGTTTTAGGTGGATGATGGTGTTAGCAGTGAAGGAGTGATAGTGGTGTTGACATAGTATGGTGGCGATTGTGCCAGCAGTATCCTCAGTGCACAGGGTGGCAGTGATAGGGTGCAAGCAGTACAGGAGTGCCGTAGGTCTCCCAAAATGTGTGTGCTGGTGGAGTCAGCAGTACAGGGGTACCAGTGGAGTTAACAGCACGGGGGTGCCAGTGGCACAGGGGAAGGTGGTGCTATCCTGCAACTACAGGCTACTGCTGAGAGACAGCCCATCATTGAGGAGCAGAGAAGCTGTGGGTTTAGATGCAGCTGAGGGTGAGTTGAAAATGAAAAAGCCCCATTGAAGTCAATGGGAAACCACTGACTGGCTGAGAGAGCCATCTATTGCAGCCTCAGCCTACAGTCCCAGCTAATTAGTCCCTGCCCATTGATTTCAATGGGACTTTTGAAATCTCCAACCTAACCGCCGCTGCCTGTTCCCCGTCGCTCCTCTGCTCCTAAGTGCCTTTCTTTCTGCAGTAGTTGACAGCAGCATAAGGAAGAGCAGCAAGAGCGCCTCTCCTGCCCGGCACCTCCCAGACAAGTATAGACATTGCCTGGTTCACTAATTATCTTACTAACTGCAGTGTCTGCCTACAACTCCACCTCATTTCCTTTGATTCTCCACTTTGATTTCCTCCACAGTTCTGTCCTTGGCCTTCTTGTTTTATCCATGTATCTCTTTCCTGGGTGCACTCATAAGCTCTTTTGGCCTTCATTACCACCTCTATACCAACAAAATGCATCTATGCCTCTCCTGACCTCTAACCCTCTGTAATGTCTTGGGTATCCAGCTGCCTGTTCACCATCTACTCCTGGAAGCCTGACCTCTCTCTGAAGCTCAACATGTACAAAACCAAACTCATCCTCTGAGTCCCCTCCCCTCTCAATATCTCGCACTGTTGACAACACCATCTTCTTCAAAGTACACCAACTCCACTGTTTTGGAGTCACTCTTGACTACTTCCCCCTTCATTCCCCATGCTAAATCTCTGGGGCAACACCAATCACATCTGGCCGTTCCTCTTCCAGAGTATTTATTTATTTATTTACAGTTTCTTATATAGCGCAGCAGATTCCGTTGCGCTTTACAATAGTAGACAGTGATAAGACAAACTGGGTAACAACAGACAGGCTTGGAGGTAGGAGGGCCCTGCTGCAAGCTTACAATCTATAGGGATATAGGGGGGAAACACAAGGACAGGCACCAGTAATAGCATAGCAGTTACAAGTCCAGAAGGGAAGCTATATAATACATAAGTGCCTCTGAGGGTTATGCATGTAGAACTTAAATATGATAGGCTTGCCTGAAGAGGTGAGTTTTCAGGGAACGCTTGAAAGTTTGGAGACTGGTGGAGAGTCTTAATGTGCGTGGAAGGGCATTTCATAGGATGGGAGCAGCCCAATAAAATTCCTGTAATAATGAATAGGAGCTAGTGATCCGTGCAGAAGAGAGACGCAGATCTTGTGTAGAGCGTAGTGGTCGAGATGGGAGATATTTTGTGATAAGTGCAGAGATATATGCTGGTGCAGTATGGTTAATAGCTTTATAAGCAAGTAGAAGTGTTTTATATTGAATACGGTAATATACAGGCAACCAATGGAGGGACTGGCAGAGTGGATCAGCAGACGATGAGCGTCTTGCAAGGAAGATCAGCCTAGCAGCAGCATTTAAAATTGATTGCAGTGGTGAGAGTCTGTTCTTGGGAAGACCAGTTAGGAGACTATTGCAATAATCAATGCGGGATATAATGAGTGCATGGATAAGAGATTTGGTAGTGTCTTGTGTGAGATAGGGTTGTATTTTGGATATGTTTTTTAGATGCATGTAACATGATTTGGAGACAGATTGAATGTGGGGAAGAAAGGACAGTTCAGAGTCGAGGATGACCCCTAAGCAACAAGCTTGTGGGGTAGGGTAGATTATCGAGTTGTCAACAGCGATGGAGATGTCAGGATGGTAACTGTTCTTAGTTGGCGGGAATATAAGTAATTCCGTTTTGAAAATATTGAGTTTGAGTTGTCAACAAGACATCCAAGATGAGATGGCAGAGAGACAATCAGAGACTCGACCCAAAACCACTGGTGACAACTCTGGGGTTGATAGATAGATTTGAGTATCATCAGCATACAAGTGATACTGAAATCCGAAAGAGCTGATTAGTTTGCCAAGAGAGGAGGTATAGATTGAGAAAAGCAGAGGACCTAAGACTGAACCTTGCGGAACTCCGACTGACAGAGGTAATGAAGAGGAAGTAGAGTTAGAGAAGCGAACACTGAAAGAGCGATCAGATAGGTAAGATGTGAACCAGGAAAGGGCTGTATCATTAAGACCTAGGGAGTGTAGTGTTTGTAAGAGAAGAGAGTGATCGACGGTGTCAAATGCAGCAGAAAGATCAAGAAGAATAAGTAGTGAGTAATGGCCTTTAGACTTAGCCGTTACCAGATCATTCACCACTTTAGTCAGTTCTGTCTCAGTGGAGTGTTGAGAGCGAAAACCTGACTGAAGTGGGTCTAATAGGGTGTTAGAGTTAAGAAAGTTTGTGAGGCGAGAGTAGACAAGTCTCTCCAGTAGCTTGGAGAAGCATGGGAGCTGAGATATAGGACGATAGTTAGAGAGAGAGTTAGGGTCAGAATTCTGTTTTTTTTTAGAATAGGAGTTATCACTGCATGTTTGAGCAGAGAAGGAAAAGTACCAGTAGTAAGAGAGAAATTGCAGATTTTAGTTAAGGTTGGAAAAATCACAGGAGATAGATTTTTAATGACTTGCGCAGGTATAGGATCGAGAGGAGAGGTTGTAGAGTAAGAGGATAAGAAGAGTGCGGATACTTCCTTTTCATTTGTGGGCTCAAATGAAGAGAAAGTGCCAGAGGGTTCAGGTGTGGCAGAAAGAGGGTTAGAGATATGGGAGCATACCATTTCATCTCGGATGTTATCAATCTTGTCCTTAAAGTAGGAGGCAAGTTCTTGTGCACTGATGGTAGCCGGTGGGGGAGGAGGGGGAGGGTACAGAAGAGACTTAAAGGTGTTAAAAAGTCGCTTAGGGTTGGTGGCATGAGAAGAGATGAGAGATTGGTAGTATGTTTGTTTGGCAGTGTCCAAAGCATTGCTGTAGGAGTGGTAGCTAGTTTTATATGCGAGGAAATCAGTCATACTACGAGATTTGCGCCATTGGCGTTCTACTTTACGTGACTGATTTCGTAGTTGTCTTGTTGTTTTGGTGTGCCACGGTTGGCATCTAAGCCTACGTGGGGTGTAATGGGTAGCTGGAGCCACGTCATCAAGGGCTGTTTCAAGAGTCTGGTAGAGGTTGGAAACAGCAGAATCAGGAGAGGTAAATGTAGAAATTAGTGAGAGCTGTTGTTGCAGGGAGGTGGTAAATTGTGGAAAATTAATTGCATTAGTATTTCTGCGGGTTAGAGTAGGCTTGCATGATTTCAGTGTCAGTGAGCTTGGGGTAATGGAAGAGAGTGAGAGGGTAATGAGATTGTGATCAGAGAGAGGGAAGGGAGTGTTAGTAAAATCAGAGACTGAGCACAGCCTGGTGAAAACAAGGTCAAGGTAGTGGCCTTCCTCATGAGTAGAGGAGTCAGACCACTGGGAGAGGCCGAGAGAGGAGGTTAGAGAGAGGAGTTTGGAAGCATGCAAAGATGGTGGACTGTCAATAGCAATATTGAAGTCACCCAGGATGACAGTGGAGATGTCAGAGGATAAGAAATGGGGGAGCCAGGAAGAGAAATCTTCCAGAAATTGAGTTTTGGGAAGCCCAGGTGGGCGATAGATAGCAGCAACACGCATGACTACTTATCTACTCAATGGTCATCTCATGGCATGACAAGATCCCCTCTATGGCCTCCTATGCTCCCATCTTGTTCCAATCCTATCTGTTCTCAACTCCACAGCTAGACTTACCTTCCTCTCCCACTACTCCACATATTCCACCCCCTTTTGACAAAACCTGCACTGGCTCCCATTCTCCTACAGAATAATTTCAAACTTCTCACCCTCACATACAAGGCCCTCTCAAACTCCACTGTTCCCTATATCTGAAACCTAAACTATGCCTTGTAAATAATTGTAGCTTTTATAATAAAATGTCAATAGTAAATTAATCCTTGATCCTGCACCTCTGGCAAACTTAGATTGTATTCTATCATGAGGATCTCCATGAGAAATCCATCCCAGGTTTTGGATCCACAAAATTTGCGTGGATTCAGATCTCTAAATTAAGGCACAGCTATACTCTAAATAACACTATAGCTACATATAAAGGTATCCATGTACCACAAGCCTCAGTGGTTTTTGTATATGAGCAATGTAGTTATTTTCCTTATTGCAATAGGTAGTGGTGTAAATAAGATTCAACGTTTACAACTCAAGGATACTTTTCTCAGCTGAGTGACACGAAACCTGGTATGGCAGAAGAGGCTTATTGGCACACTTAGAGCAAAGTTGTATAAGGACACTGCTGGCAAGTAGTAATATGGTTATATGCTACAAGTTATCTCCTAACTGAGTGTACTGTACATGACTCATAAGCCAAAATAGCATCACAAGACCACAAGGTCAGGGTAATAAGACTGCAGGTACATGCTGTTTATTTGGCTCTATAGAAGGGTCTGCATACAGTGGGGGAAATTTACTAAGATGTGTATTCTACTTCACATGTGATGTTGCTATGGGCAACCAATCAGAAGCTACTTCTTATTTATTTAGCACCCTCTAGAAGATAGTAGACAGGATCTGATTGGTTGCCCATAGCAACATCACATGTGAAGTAGAATACACAGCGGTGTAACTATAGCACCGCAGCCCCGCCACCGCGGGGGGGCGCTGTGCATGTGGGGGCACCGGGGGCTGCAGTGCTATAGTTACACCACCCCCCAATCCCCCGCAGACTTACCTATCTCGCTGGTCCCGGCGGCTCCGTTCTTCTGCTGAGGACCACCACAAAATGGCCGCCCCCATATAGCACACAGTTCTCTGAAACTGTCTGCTGAATGGGGATGGCCATTTTGTGGTGGTCCTCAGCAGAAGAACGGAGCCGCCGGGACCAGCAAGATAGGTAAGGCTGCGGGGGATTGGGGGGGGGGGTTTGCATGGGCGGTGGGGGGGTTGCTTGGCAGGGCGGCGGCGGGGGGGGGCGCCCCCCCCCCCCCTAATAGCGGGGGCTGCCCAAAACGTAGCTACACCACTGAGAATACACATCTTAGTAAATTTACCCCAGTATGTCCAAACCTTTCACTGTGTTATTGGAATGCCACAGTGCTATCCAGCTGTACAATACTTAACCCAGGAGAGATTTATACCTTAGAATACAGTATATATATATATATATTATAATATAATATTGACTGCTGTTTATATTCTAGCTATTGTTGTATTCAATAAACTTATAGTACTCTGGTTTGGAATCAACATGTGGACTAACCTCCTGTTAACACCCTCTATGTACTTACCAACTTCAGGCATTTGCCAATTGACACATCTGTACAAGCTGACATTATTGCTTTGTTCTTTTTGGTTACTTTGCATTTACTGTAAAAGCTAAGTTATAGTTATTCACTTTTTATTCTTGTAGTTTATTGGACAGTATTTATTGTTTTGTACATTTCGCACTTTGTATATCTTATGATATGTGTACTTTTTTTTGGGCTTGACAGTATCCTAATAAACTAAAAATGTAACATAATATTCTATGAGGCATGTGCAAATTGGAAAATATGTTTATTTTTTAAGCACTTCTGCCTATTGCACAAAATAACAATTTGGGCAATAATGCATGCTGACAATAAAATTAAAAGCAAAACTCACTTCAAAGGTGAAGCCAAGCATAATTTTTCGACCACACAATTAATTAATTACAATTTTTATGGCAACATTAGGACTGGATTTATTTCAAGAATATTTATATATTTTCATTGCTTTTTGCACTGCAGTTTCAGGTGAAGTATTGCAGCTACTATTCCATGGAACTCAAATTTGATGAAACAACATTTGCATTTGATAAAAGTTGAACGTTCTTGGTTTAATAAATTTGCATCTGAGTATTAAATTAGTTTGAATTGTGGATTTGATTTCACACAAATATTTGTATGCAGACCTAAAGCTGCAAGTGTATCGGGGAATACATAAATATGATACATCTTACAAAACATAGCTTATATTCTGTCTGTTAAGTAATCTTTTTTATTAATAAAAATGCCACATGTACTTTCAAGAGCATATTCACCTTTGGATGTTCCTTTTTTCTGATTTACAAAATGCAGTAAGTAAGGGGAATCTGCCTCTGAATTCCTGTTACCTAAAGTCTAAAATCCCTGGGAGCCTTAATATGTTATACCCCTTTCACACCAGAAAATGCAGGGACCCACCCAGGAATATGGCCCAGGGATGAACCTGGGGCATTTTAAGGTTGGCACCTTTCATACCAGAAAAGTCCAAGTATTTTCAGGTGTGGAGATGAGGTGGACAGGAGGTAAGCAGGAGGCGGAATGGCAGCGGAATGGCTGCGGAGGAAGGCAGGAGGTCAGAGCCGGCCTTAGGCATAGGCAAACTAGGCAATTGCCTAGGGCATTTGGAATTCCTAGGGGCATCAGCAGCTTCTGCTGATTAAAATGATATGGAACATGCCTATATTCTGTGTGTGAGTGAGGCTGTATCTGCATATGAAATAGTGTATTCATGGAGATCACTGGCATTCTGTATGCAGGTACAGCCACAGTCGCACACAGAATATATTCATGCCACATATCATTTTAATCATCGGAAGCTCCTTGTGTGTGCTGGGCATAACAGCAAACTGTTAGCAGAACTGGCCAGGAGCTGCATGGCTTATTGAGTCAAGATGTAGGATGAAACATCTGTATCCAAGCAGAGGCAGAGGTCATATGTGTAACAGGCATTATGTGTGTAATGTGTATAAGGGCATTAATAATGTGCAACATATGTGTAAGGGGCATTATGTGTGTCAATATGTGTATGAATTGCATTATGGTTATAAGGACATTAATAATGTGTGTTATGTGTAAGGGGCATTACTGTGTGGTAATATCAGGGGTGCCGAGAGAAAGGGGTACAAATTACCCAGGCCAAAGTCTGATGGAAGGGCCCAGTGGGGGCCCCGGGCCCCCTCCCCGTAAGGGACAGCAGCAGCTCTTCTCCTCTGCCCAGCACACACTGCTTTGTGCTGGGTTGCAGTGTGGCCATGGAGGTGCTTAAAATACAATATTTTCTCAGGATTTTTTTCTAAGGGTATAAAGTGAATAATGTGAGGAGTAATGTACATAAGGTAAAGTGGTACTACTGTGTGATGTAACGTGAATAAGGGACACCATCGCATGATATAATGTGAATAAAGTTGCACTACTGTGTGGCATAATTTGAATCGGGGGTACTATTGTGTGGCCATGCCCCTTCCGAGCAAGAACACACCCCTTTTTGGGCTGCGCACCGAATGTGTGCACTGTTTCTATTTATAATATTGTGGGTAGGAGTACCAAAATGATGACTGCTATGATGAGGGTTAATGGTGCTGGGAAAGGGTAGCAGGGTCAGAGGCGGAACTAGTGGCGGTGCCAGGGGGCACCAGCCAAAATCTTGCCTAGGGCGTCATTTAGGCTAGGGCCGGCTCTGCAGGAGGTGTGATTGCAGCTGAATGATCACATCCCGGGTTGCCAGTCCTTGGTTATGGCTGGGGATCTACACAGGCAGCGGGCACAGATGATGCAGCTCACTGGCTGCAGTGAGGGCGCTGGAGAGCTGCGTCATCTTCATCCGCCGCCTGTCCTATCATCTGCGCCCACCGCCTGTGTGGATCCCCGGGCTGACAGCACGCATCCAGGACCAGCAACCTGGGTGAGTACCACTGCTCCTTTCACACCGGCCAGGACCCTGGGTTGAACTTGGGAACAACCCTGCTCCATAGTCCAGCAGCTTTTACTTCAGTTGCACTGGATCAGTCGACCATTTTTAAATGGACATTCCGCATGTCCATACGGCTGGTGCAATGTCCCATTGGGTTACAGATTTGCAACTGATGGTGTATTTCTTACGTACAGTGGCAGATTAGCGCCATAACTGGTTGGCGTGTCAGTAGGAGGCCAATCAGCAGTGAATTTGGCATAGTCACAATCACACTATGCACAAAGACGCAATCACGGCTGCAAGTTGTGTCCACCTCCGAATCAGGCACTTCACCTGTTATTGGATTCTGCTGCATACAGGGTCGACTTTAGAACTTGAGCTATCTCAAAATATTCTGTGACAGTTTTTAATTTACACCGATACTTGCTGGAATGGGACTCCTAAAATAATGCTAGCCAATTTCAGGAAAAATCTGATTTATTAAAATGATATGGCCGATATAAAATGAAATTTACTTCAAACGGGCAAAAACAACCACCATATATATATATATATATATATATATATATATATATATATATATATATATATATATATATATATATATATATATATATATATATATATATATATATATATATATATATATATATATACACACAGATCAGCTCTTGGCAAACCCATGATTATTATACTATAAAATATTAAAACGTAAAAATAAATTGGGTTAGAACTTTAAGTATTTTGAAGGAAATGTACAGTACATGCTTGGCGTGTTGGCAGGCTTTGAACACTGAGCTTGCATCAGTCTGCTCTAAATATTTCACACAATTTCCTCATTTTAATTCCTTCTTCAGCTTATAAAACAGCTGAAGTCGTCCTTTCCTGGGAGACTGGCTCATTCAGCTAAATGAAAGAATGACTATTGTTTAAGTACCGAAAAGACCTCCGGAAAACTTTAGTGTCACCACATATGGTTTTCCAATTAGAAAAGCAATTTGAGACGCTCAGTGTCTCTGCTACTTCGGCAGATAAACATTTCCTATTATTATCATAATCAAAATCATATATTTATAATGCATTAACCTGCACTATGCAAAGAATAGGAAATGTATAAAGGATATAATGATAAAGCTTGCAAACAAAAACAGGAGGGGGACCTACATGGACATGGAAACAGTAAGGGGTCCTCCAGTGTTCTGCTTACCCAGCTAACTAAGATTTCTAGATCTCAAATTTTGTTCCATTTATTTAAATGTTCCTGCAGCGTGTCCTATCTGTAATACTATGCTACCATGCAGCTTAGAGATAGCTTAACAGCTTTAATGAAGGCTGTTGTGTCCCTAACTTGATGAAAAATTATCTCCATAAGATCCTGGAGAGGATGCTCCTGGTAGGAGGTGCAGAGGGTGGACATGGTCTGCTGTAAGTCAAATAATTTTGGCCGCACACCTGTCCTTCAATACAATAATATAAGTACCTTGTTATAACATGGTCACTAATTTAAAAAGTAATGTCAATGCTTATGGCTACTGTTGGCCCTTTGTGATCACTTTCACCTTATGACGCAGCATTTCTTACTGGCTGAAGAGGTTCTTGTAGAAAAATGTGGTACTTAACATGAGCGTAACTCTCAGAGGCAATGGAGGCTCCAACTTCCAGGCTCCAAGCCCTGAAAGGGCACCTTCATGTAAAGCAGCACCTCTGTGGTTCACAGCGGGAATATACTGTAAGTGTGACCACTGCTCTTGCAATGGAGCTCCTGGGCACACCTGAAGTTAATTGGTTCTATACCAGGAGCTCTGCAAATATCTGCAATAGGGGACAGGAGGGTTCCTGCCTGATACCACTCAGCCTGGACTCTGCGATGACACACACCATATTTGGGTCAACACCAACTTGACTCTGGGGTGACTGAGAGGAACTCATGCCCCTGGTACTCGTGACGGTTTGATGAACATGACATTGATGTCACGGGCTTCTCAATATCCCTAGATCCAAACTCAATTGGGCAATTTCAATATAGTCCTTAATAAACAACAATGCCATAACAACCATACTGTTGAAACCTCATTGTAGAGATAAAGGACTTGACATTGTTGAGATGTTGACAGGCAACTTTTGGACTGTTGAAAGTGGAACAGAGTATCAGGAGGTACAGTATTTTACACAGGTTTTAGTTAGGTGGGGAAAAATGTAGCAAAATACAGTAAGAATGCATTCAAAAAGTGTTAATACTTTATATTTTTGAATCGATTAACACAATGCAAAGTGAGTGAACAGAATTGAAATGTAAATAAAATCAATACTTGGTGTGACCACCTTTTGCCTTCAAAACAACATCAATTCCTCTAGGTACACTTGCACGCAGTTTTTGGCACTGAGGGCCTTATTTTGGTTCACTCTTTCTGACAAAATACTTCTTAGATGGACAAAACCATGTGCACTGCAGGGGGGCAGATGTAACATGTGCAGAGAGAATTAGATTTGGGTGAGTAATTTTGTTTCTGTGCAGGGAAAATACTGGCTGCTTTATTTTTACACTTCAATATAGATCTCACTTTGAAGTAAAACCCCACCCAAATCTAACTCTCTCTGCACATTTTGCATATGCTCCCCTGCAGTGCACATGGTTTTGTCCATCTAAGAAGGATTTTGTCAGAAAGAGTGAACCAAAATAAGGCCCTCAGTTTCTATATATTTCTATATATATATTCTTTTCAGTTTTAGAAGTAACCCGGAGTGAGGTTGTTCCAAACATCTTGAAGAAACAACCACAGTTCTTCTGTGGATATAGGCTTGTTCAAATCCTTTTGTCTTTTCATGTAATCCAAGGCATATGATGTTGAGATCAGGGCAGCTTGAGGCCATACTGTATAATCACTTCCAGGACCCTCTGTATTTCTTTATGCTGAAGATAGTTCTCAATGACATTGGCTGTATGGTTGAGGTCATTGTCCTGCTGCAGAATAAATTTAGAGTCAGACACCACCCAGATGGCATTGCTTAATGGAAAAGAGCCAAGCTGTATTTCTTAACACTGCGAACACACGCTGCAAATGCGTGGCGCCCAGGCCACCATTCACAAGGCGGGGTTTGGTGGACTCAACCAGAATAACCCCCTCTATCAATATTCGGTTTTCAAACAGATATCTGTTCTGAAATCTACATAATTGTGAAACATATTTTCCCGACTTTGAGTAAATAATTCCATTTGCGCAAGTCATTTCTTCTGTTGTAGTTTTTTTTTCTATATAAAGAAATTGATTTTCCACCACAGAAGTACATGTTCTGCATGATCCACTTTTCTTGTTGGATGATTTTCTTTCACAAATATTTATAATGTGTTCTTAATATACTCATATATTAGGTGAAACACTCATATTCTATCTCATTAAGGGAGAATAACACTGCACACATTTTCATTTGAATGGAAAAAATGATTTTATTTTAATGTGAAAAAATATAATTCAGATATTTCATTTGGTAGAATGAACAATCTGATATAGTATCAAAATATTAACCTTTTACTGGTTACACCGCCATTTTTTCCACTACGTAGTCACAGCTTTAATATCCTGTCCAGAATTGTTACTGTACTTAGGGCCTAATTCAGGTTGGCTTGCTAGGCAGCATACATTCGCAGTCTAGCGAGCCCATAAACGCTGCCTGCCCGAACGCCCGGCACTGAATCCCCTCTGTACCTTGCGAAGGGATGTGTTCGCGAAGGGGAGAGAAATCATTCAATAGTTTCTGACCATCGAATGATTTATCTACCCTTCGGTAATAAATTTCAGTCGGTTCGCCGAAGACGGGGCAGCCACCCACACCAAGCAGGCATCGCCATGCCTGCTACTACAGTGGAATGCCCAGCATTTTTATGGGGACGCCCATAAAACCCTGGGCATTCCCCTGCTACTGCCCTGCTGTGAACAACCATGGCCCTCCCTCCCCGTAGAGAATGGCCCAGTGAGTGTGTAACTTGCTGAAGCCATTCGCTGCTGGAGAAGAAATGTGCATGCGCAAACTGCGACCACCGAGGCTGGAGCTGAATTCGAATTGCAATGAGCGATCCTGAATCGTCCCCTTAATGAGAAAAATTATAAAAAAAATTCAGCACACTCTTCTGTTATAGTTGTAGTGTGCTGTAAGCCTACAGATGGGGCCCCTCTCATGCTTGCGGGGGTTGGCAATTGAAACGCCAGCAGCAGCCAGGCCCCACCATCTGTCAGAAGGGGTTGCGCATGCACGAGACGCCCGCACGCCCTGTTCCTATGAAGCTCCGTGACGGTCCTTGCTGCCTCATCGCCTGTCCCTATTGTTCACCGCTCCCCCCACCCCCAGGTAACCCTGTCCATCTCCCTGAAGCGGAGACGGGCAGGGTTCCGCAGGCAAGCCGCTGAGTGACTGGGACGTGCGTGCGTGTGAGACGCTTGTGCGTACCAGTCTAATGGCGTCCCTCTCAGCCAGAGCTTGCCAGCGTGGACATCCTGGTGAGCGCCAGCAATGAATGAGAGGGGCTCCATCTTTATGTCCAGTGCTGGATCAACCAATAGACTGATCAGGTGGCAGCTGAGTGAGCACCAGGGCCTGTTTTATGAACAGATTCAGCATCGTTTATATCACAGCCTTTGATTATCTTAAAACTGCGCGTGTACAGTACCATATGTAGCTGCAATCACCATGCATATGCTGGTGCCAGTTGCATGACAGTATCCAGCCATTTTGAGGCATCAGTGCATTTAATTTTGCAAACCTGAGTCAGGTTGCCTCCATTTTCTAGAAGTGCAGAGGTCACTATCTGCATCTTTCAAGGCATATTTCCAGGCCTTGACTACAGAACTGTAGTAGCCAATCTAAGAAAACTTAATGTTTTTCAGATGACCGATGGTCCTGCAAAGTGACTGGATGCTCCTCATATGAAGCAGCAGTGCATATAATTAGCCAATAGGCATCAATTTAGACAATACACCTCCTCCTGCATTAGCATAATTTAGCACAGTATCTGCGTATAAAGCAAAGGCCACACTTAACTTAATGACACCTGGTGCAGTGACGAAGAGGCCATTGTGGCTTCATGGGAGTGAATATCGCTTCACAAGAGGGACGTGATTTGCATCTGAACCCCCTTTTTCATCACTCTCCGGGACTGGTAGATGCCCATGGAGACTGTTATGTCTGCATAATGTTACAGTGCAGCATCCGGCTCCTGTTAGTGAGCTGGAACTATCATTTTGTGGCAACCCTTGGCACACCCTCCGCACCTACCTAGTGATGCCACTCAACATGCATCCATGAATCAGGCCCAGAATTTGGTGGTGCCAAAGAGACAACTTGGGAAATGTTTCCAAAAGAGGAGGTTAATCATCAGGGAAAACATGATGCTGAGTGGTAGCTAACATTGACTGGGTGGTAGCAGTAATATATAGCAGTTTCTACTTGTCAGTTATGAAAGACGCCGGACAAAGCAGGTAGAATAAGTGGTGCCTGTTTCTGTAACATTTATTGAACAGGTGATAGACAATAGTGACAGGTAGAGCTGTGAGCAGAGGTTGTCCAAGGTGTAGCTGCCATGGGTGCCAGCTGAATGGGGGCACAACAAGAAGAGGATTAGATTATGCACCAGTCCACCCCCGGCCTCAACTGAACATAATGCAATTCAGTCTAAGAAAAGGTGCCCATACACAGTACAATTATTGTAAACAATTTGGACTTGATCGCATCGCATAGGTTTTGCAATGCAATGGGATGAGATCTAGTACAAACAGTATGTGCAGCACATACTTTATGAGCTGTGTGATGAAATGTGAGATGGCGCCGCGCATCTCATCGCACCCAGCAGTTGTACCGTGTAAGGGCACCTTAAGGGTCCTGGAAGCAAAACGTATGGGTTTGTTATGTTGCAGGCAGAGAGCATCAATACATGCGGGAGGCATAGGCAGAGATCACAACAGGAACATACAAGTCAAAAAATTGGATCATTCGTTTTGAAGTGAGCTTAGTCTTGAGGCAAAAAGTAGCAGGACCATGGCACTCACTTTCATAGCGAAAAATCTAGGAAAAAAGGGCTGTGAGCACAATGTAGTGTGGCAAAAATGTCAAAAGGTAGTTGGTCAGGGCCACCAAACCCCTGCAGACTAAACTTCTCTTTGGGGATAGGCATGTGTTGGATAGCCTATATCTTGGCAGGATCTGACTTAACACCCTCTGATATTCGGAGATGTAGAACACTGAGGACCTCTGTGATTTTGAAATGACACCTGTCAGTGTTTGACTACATGTTGCATTCAAATATTCGTTGAAGCACCTTGTGAAGGACCATGTCATGTTCTTCCATGATGAGACATAATGAGGATGTCCTCTTCAATGAACTCACAAGGGTAGCCTCAAAGAGACACTCTAGGGTGCCTTGACTCGAAAAAGTTTGTGAACCACTGCCATAGAGGGGGGGGGGGGGGGGGGCGGAAGGGGGACCTGATATTCGGGAGCCTCCTGGCCATTCCAGGAGGGTAGGAAACCCTGGTAAAAGCAAAGTTGAATGTTCTCCCAGAATCGCCGGGAGGCTTCCGCAAATCAGGTGGAACTCCTGGCCACATGGAGTAGAAGGCAAGTATACCGCATCCTGCTCGCACCCAAACTCACCCCGTCGCTAACCCAGCATGCCCCCTCATAAACCTACACACCCCTGTTTGCAGACAAAAGCAGGTGGGGTGATGATGCAATTCACGCTAAAGTGCATCATCGTAGCTTCACCGCCATTTTTGCTATGCTGGTAATGTGGGCATGGCACAGTGAGGGGCATTGCAACTGTTGCTACACCACCCAAAACTGACCCTTTTTTCTTTTAATAAAAAAGGAGAGCATCCCTGGAGTTATATGGTACACTGGGTAGCACCTCTGGACTGCTGTGGGACACTGTGCAACACTCCTGGAATTATACGGCACGCATGGCAGCACCCCTAAATTATACACGACACATGACAGCACCCCTGGAATTATACAGCACACATGGCAGCATAGTAGTTCCCCTTAGTATTCCCCCTTGTAGTTCCCCATAGACGCCTATCGCTGGGTCTTTGTAAGGTCCGGGTCTTGCGGGAATCTGACAGCAGGATGATGACGTTTGGCCTTGTTCTGGATTCGGAAAATGGCAGAGCCAGTCTTGGATCAGGGAAATTTGGGGGATTCGGCTCTCTAGTAACCAAATTATAGTATACAGTCTAGTCTGTACAGGTTAGGGTTGAAAATATTCTATAATCTTAACAAGTGTGTTACAACCCGGCTGCCAGCCACATTGTTGCAGTGTACTTTTAGTTTTATCCAGTCTAAATCAATCTGATTTAATAAATGTATCCACTCAATAGTTGTTGACTGTTTTCTGGAATACTGGATAACAGACAATGGTCAATCAGAAAAAAAATGGTTAAAAGTCGAACTGAACAATTGTTTTTATCCAGTGTTTTGGAGCAATTAATCAATTGTTATTTTCTCCCATACATTTCCAGATTTTTGTTTCATACCAGACAGATTGGATAGATAAATCTTTGTGCGTGTATACTCAGCAAGTGCCTCTCACACTCCTGTACTTGATGACAGAGTTAGCCCGTTGTAAACTGTTGATAATTTGTTTTTTTTTATGTTTTTATACTGCTGAATAAATCCACAGGTAATTAATTTTTATATATTTGATTCAGCTGCTTGACCTGCTTGCTGTTATTGCCATCTAAAGTTTTCTCAAATATCAGGGAGCTGAAAAACACATTTCAAAATAGCATGCATGTGCTGTAAATCTTTGCAATCAATAAGCTTTTCTCTTTAGATTGATGCTGTTTGCTCTAAAAGCCACTCAATGCTCCTTTTTGGTGACAGAATGTCCAAAAATTATTTTTGTATGGCATATTAATCAATTTGCAGGATTCTAAGTGAAAGAGTTTTAGTGACAGAAATCAGGACTCTCGTGGATAAATCTTTGTAATCCTAAATCAATCATTTAGGATAAGGATTTGTCTAATAGATAATACTGTCGTGGAGATTTATCAAAACATGGAGAGAGATAAAGTGTGGAGATATAGGGGGTTATTCTGGTTCCCTCGCAAAGGCAAATTCCTTCTCAAATTGACAAAAACATGTGCACTGCAGGGGGGCAGATATAACATGTGCAGAAAGAGTTTGATTTGGGTAAGTCATTTTGTTCCTGTGCAGGGAAAATACTGACTGCTTTATTTTTACACTGAAATATAGATTTCACTATGAAGTAAAACCATGGTTGCCTACCTACCCACTCCATCAGGCAGAAAATGCTCTGTTCCCGGACTTCCCTGGTAATGTATGATTGCCATCACCTGTGGTGAGCTTGTTACTTGATAAGAAAGGTGCTTCACCACAGGTGCTGGCAATCATACGTTACCAAGGAAGCCCAGGAACAGAGTATTTTCTCCCTGAAGGAGAGGGATAGGTAGGCAACCCTGATGTAACGTGCAGAGAGAGCTAGATTTGGGTGAGGTTTTACTTTAAAGTGGGCTCTATATTGCAATGTAAATATAAAGCAGTCAGTGCACATGGTTTTGTCCATTTGAGAAGGAATTTACCTTTGCGAGTCAACCAGAATAAGGGCCGTAAAGTACCCACCAAGCAGCTCCTAATTGTCAACTCACAGGTTGTGTTTAAAATACAATATGACAGGAGCTGATTGGTTAGTACTTTATATCTCTATACTTTATATCTTTCTAAGTATTGCTAAATCTCACCTTGTATATTGTATGGGTTCATGACCAATGGATCCTTCCACAAGTTTGTTTCCAAGTGGCTTGGAACATTTCTATATGGACAGATGAGGCATGAATCTTTTAGATGAATTGTATAACTGAGCACTTGTCAATTGCACCATTACTCTTTATCCATAACAGATCATTCCGATTATATTAAGAGGAATAGGGCTAGGTTATGTACAGTAGGAGCAAGTTTCATCTTTGCTCCTTTGCCCATGTCTAGCCATGGCTATTCTATTGTTCTCAGCTGCAATACGTATTGTATTGAAACAGAGAACAATAGAATAGCCATGGCTAGCCATGGCCAAAGGAGCAAAGATGAAACTTGCTCCTACTGTACTCATGTGACATATGCATGAATTCTACAGTGAACATTATGACAAGTGCTGTGACTCCGGTTCTCCATTCGGTGTGAAAGTGGTATTAGTAAGTTGTTAGCCACATAAGGAGACAGGTCTTTGGAATGCTGACAGATATGGGCACCTAATAGATAACAGTATAAATAATCATGATTGCTCCTGAACTGATTGAGCTTTTAAAAGCCTCATTCATGAAGAACCTTAGCTAGTCTTTCAAAACTAGGAGCAATTAACCATTTTGAACTGCAACAAAGACTTATGGGCCCCACACTTTTTGCAAATTTTACCTATTTTCTAAGTGATCTGTCTAGATTGCTCAGAAGTTAAGCATACATCGCCCCATGTGTATGCCCCATAGCGATGGTAATGCGCGGTCACGAGCATCACCATCACCGGCTCAGATATTTAGTGCATGCACTGAATATCTAGTAAGATCGCCAGGTCTAGATCACTTAGCACAGATCACCAGCGGCGTAGCTACTGTAGGTGCTATGTTGCCCGGAACAAGGGCATGTTTCGCAAAACAAAATGTGCATACAATCATTCGATTTATCAAACCGATGAGGTTGAAATCAAATGATTGTATGCAATATCTCATAAGTGTATGGGCTACGAAACTAGAAGTCTGCTTATGTAATTAATCACATGCATTAGACAAAGGAACCTGTCACTTCTTCTCTCCGTGTCACTTTTTTTTTTAAATATACCTTGTTTATTTCCTCTAGAACTAATGTCACCGTTTAAATAAAATATTGACTTTGTTTCCAGTGTTTCTTGGAGCAAAATATGATAATCTAATGGCATAATATGGATGTGACACTCAGCCTACTAATATTCTCACGTTGGGACTAGCGGAACAACATACACTCAGACGCACAATCTAGTCTGACTTATTAGATCCTTGGCTGCCTGCTCTAATCATTTTGATGCTGCAGTAAACACACAGGTACTGATGTGGCTGCATTAAGGGAAGAGAAATGATGATGGGGTCTCTGCTGAATAATAAACAGGATTGATGTATGTTTGAGTCAGAATCATTTTAAACCAAATAAGGCATAGCATATAGTTTCTTTCTAAAAATCATTATTCACCCTAAACTGTATGTCTAGAAATAAATGGGTCGACATGAGCAATTCTTTTTCCAGGGTTGTGCTGGACAGCAGATTCACATTGAGGTTCTCAGAGTGATTTCTGATCAGAGTACAGTATGTTTTTAATTTTTCAATTACTAAATTGATAATATTATAGAGAATTCTGTAGCAACACAATATACTATGGAACAAGGAATTAACATTGAACCTTTCTGGAATACAGAGAAACTATTCTGAGGTCTGCGGAAATCTTTGTTTGTGGCATGATACACCTCCACAAATGTGTGTTGTGAATAGGTATTAGAGATATGCACCGGCCACTTTTCGGGTTTTTGGTTTTGGGTTCTGATTACCTTGAGGTTTTGGGTTCTAATGGGTTTTGGCAAAACACCTCCTAAGTGTTTTGTGTTTGGATTTTTTGGGTTTTGGGTTCTGATTTTTTGTTAAAAAAGCATAAAAACTGCTAAAATCGCAGAATTTTGTTTTTTATTTTTTTGTTCCTACACTATATTAACCTCCATAACATTCATTTCCACTCATTTCCAGTCTATTCTGAACAGCTCACACCTTACAATATTGTTTTTAGGGCAACAGGTTGCACCGAGGTAGCTGGATAACTATGATAAGCCACACAAGTGTGTGGCACAAACACTAGACTGATATGGCACACTTAGCATCCCCTCTAGGCTGATACTGCACACCTAGAATTACCCCTGGACTGATATGGCACAGGTAGCATCACCCCTGGACTGATACGGCACACTTAATAGCACCCCTTGACTGATACGGCACACAGCATCACCCCTGGACTGATATGGCACACAGCATCACCCCTGGACTGATACGGCACATTTAGCATCACCCCTGGACTGATACGGCACACTTAATAGCACCCCTGGACTGATACGGCACACAGCATTGCCCCTGGACTGATATGGCACACAGCATTACCCCTGGACTGATATGGCACACAGCATCACCCCAGGACTAATACAGCACACTTGGCAGCACCCCATGAATTATACAGAAGACTTGGCAGCAACCCATGAATTATATGACACATTTGGCTCACCCCCTGACCTGATACAGCACACATGGAATTATACGGCACAGATGGCGGCACCCCTGTACTGATACGGCACACATGGCGGCAGGCATGGAATTATACGGCAGACATGGCGACACTCCTGCAGTAACAAAAAATAATTTTTTTATTATTTTAATTTAAAAAAAAGAGCAGCACACCTGGAATAATACGGCAGACTTTAGTAACACCACTTGAATTATATGGCACTCTTGGCTCACCCTGGACTGATACAGCACATTTAACAGCCCTTGGAGTAAAAATAAAAAAATAAACACCTTTTTTTTATTTTCATAAAAAAAGGACAGCTCCCCTGGTCTGATACAGGACACATGGGGGCACCCCTGGACTGATACTGGACACATGGCGGCACCCATATAATTACAAGGCACACATGGGGGCACCCCTGGACTGATATGGGACACTGGGCACCCCTGGATATATATGGCACATGTACGGGCACCCCTGGACTTATACGGGACAATGGGCAGCACAGCTGGACTGATATGGCACACTTAACACCCCTTGCAGGTTAAGGGGGAAAAAAAACACCTTTTTTTATTGAAATAAAAAACAAAAAACTTTTGGTACTTCTTTACTTTCACGGCGCCACTAGATTAGGACAGATAGGAAATCGCGGTCATTGCGGGCATTGAATGCACTAAAAAATCGGGTGCGACGCGATGCCCGCGATTTCCCATAGGGACCAATGTTAAATTTCTCAATGGACACGATTTTCTGTTCAATGCCTCAATTGACACGATTTTTCCATAGGAAACAATGTTAAATGGCCCACAGAGGCCAAATAGGCACCCTCAAGTTGTTAACGCCACCCCACGATCAACGTCAACCCGAAGCGTGGCGAGCGCAGCGAGCCCGCGAGGGGCGGCGGTACGCGTCCTCTGACCTTTTCATGCCCTACTATCCACTAGGGCGTGGAGTGAGAATAGAATAGTGTGGCGAGCGCAGCGAGCCACCGAGCCCGAAGCGTGGCGAGCGGACGCGGATACCTGTGAAGCCCGCGAAGGGACGCGTTTACCTGTGAAGGTATCCGCGTCCCCTCGCGGGGCTCGCTGCGCTCGCCACGCTTCGGGCTCGGTGGCTCGCTGCGCTCGCCACACTATTCTATTCTCACTCCACGCCCTAGTGGATAGTAGGGCATGAAAAGGTCGGAGGACGCGTACCGCCGCCCCTCGCGGGCTCGCTGCGCTGGCCACGCTTCGGGTTGACGTTGATCGTGGGGTGGCGTTAACAATTGTGGGGGCCATTTCACACTTGAGGGTGCCTATTTGGCCTCTGTGGGCCATTTAACATTGTTTCCTATGGAAAAATCGTGTCAATTGAGGCATTGAACAGAAAATCGTGTACATTGAGAAATTTAACATTGGTCCCTATGGCTCGCGGGCATCGCGTCGCACCCGATTTTTTAGTGCATTCAATGCCCGCGATGACCGCGATTTCTAGTGGCGCCGTGAAAGTAAAGAAGTACCAAACTTTTTTTTTCAGAGAGCCCCCCTTAAATGTCCCCCACAGTAGTCCCATATAACAGCCCCCCTTTAGTAGTAGCCTTAGTAATGCCCCCTTAGTAGCTGTAACCTGAATAGTTTTCCACTTAGTAGTTCCCCTTTAGTAGATGTACAAAAGTTCCTGCACCATTAGTTCCCCCTTAGTAAATGTACCTTTAGATTCCCGACTTTTACAGTTGTCCCCATTGAGCAGCCCCACTCAGTTTATGCAGCCTCTATTTGATCCCCCATTAGTTGCACCTCCTTAGTATATCCCCCCACAGTGTTTTTTTGTCCCCCATAGGTTTATATTCTGTGCAGACAGCACGGCAACATCCGTGCTGTCTGACTTCTACATGCAGAATGAAGATGGCGCCGGAGCCGGACCTTTTATAGAGATCCGAATCCGACGCAGGATGATGATGTTTTGGCTCCTGAAAATGGCGGGACCCGGCGAACTCCTCAGATCTGTCCTCGGATAAGGTAAGTTTGTGGGGGTTCGGATCTCTAGGATCCAAACCCGCTCATCCCTAATAGGTATGAGTGGGTTTGGATCCTTGAGATCTGCCCCCCCTGAAGTTCCCGATCTGGGACAGGATCCAAGTCCGGCTGGGGTCTTCCTACCAGACTCGGCAAAGCGTCATCATCATGCTGTCGGATTCTCGCAGAGTTTTGGATCCTATATAAGACCCCACCAGTCGGCGATATCTTCACTCCTGCATTGGAGGCAGGGCTGCCGCCAGAAATTGCGGGGGCCTGGGACTGACAAAATCCCGCCACCTCCTCTGTCTGCCCCCCCCCTTCCCCCCGCCGTGTATTGAATACCTGTGACCAATGTTCCCTCTAATTTTACGAAGGCTGTGTGCGGCAAAAGATTTTGGCTGTGCAACTTTGGAAGGAAATTTACATTTTTGTGCGTCACTTCTATATAACTGGAAAATTACGTCCAGCATTTGTGTTAACTTTACTTCAAAATGATATTAAACATTTAAACATTCAAAACACAGCCCACAATGTAGTTATTGGGTGAAACACACAGTAATTGAGTCCACAACTGCAAAAAAGGACCACTGCTGCTTTGTGCGCTCTGTTGTAATGTCTGTGCGCACGCTCGTCGAGTTGTGTGCACGCGCACGTGCGCACAGCTTAGAGGGAACACTGCCTGTGACCTCCCGGCTCGTCCTCCCTGGCATGCTGTGCGCCCGCACTGTAAAACGCGCAATAATGTCACACCACGCGCGGCTTACAGTGCGGGCGCCCAGCATTCCTGCTGCCCGCTGCATTGCCTTGCCGTGTATGTTGCTGTGTATGTTCCCGGGCAGCGGGCAGCAGGAGGATCAGGCCGGGTAGGGCCTGGGGGACTTCTGTGTATGTTCAGCGGGCTGCGAAGGACCCGCAGCCCGCTGCTGTGAAGTGGGGGATGGTGACCAATGGGCGAGGTGCAGGTGAATAGGTGTGCTGGCAGGCTGCTTCCCGGGCCCTACCCTGTCAGAGTGGCGGGGCCCGGGACAGTTGTGCCCGTAGCACCCCCTGTCGGTGGCCCTAATTGGAGGGTAGAGGACGGACCACTGTGTCTGTCTGCAGGTGGCGTGGGGCAGATGCTGGGTGCTGTATTGGGGTGCAGTCTTGGGGTGCTGTCCTGTGCTATACAGGGAGCCTCTGTCCCCCTGTTTTGGCCTGTTCTGTGTGTAAAGGGGGTGTTGTGCTGTTCAAGATGCTGCTGTCCTCTTGTGCTGTCCTTTGCTGTAAAGGGAAGCTGCACTGTGTGTTGTAAAAATAAAGGGGGGCTGTGATGTGTGCTGTAAAAATAAAGGGGAGCTGCCATGTCCTAAAAAAAAAAAGTGGCACTGCCCCGTGCTGTAAAGGGGTGCTGTCACATGCTGTAAAGGGTTGCTACTGTCCTGTGCTGTTAGAGATATCAGAAATTCCCAAGGAGCTTCCAAGAGTGTCGGCGGTTGCGATGTCTATGCCTGACCTTCCCAATACTGGATAGAAAGAGGAGGTTGCTTCCACCATTTGCACACCCTCTGTAAGTGGTGGGAGGAGTACCACCAGTCCAGTTGCTGATAATGACATTGAGGATGTCACTATAGAAATACTTTAGGATGAGGATATTGGTGTAGCTGTCACTGAGGAGGAAGTTGACAAGGAGGATTGTGATGGTTAGGTGGTTTGCTTAAATCAGGCAAAGGTGGAGACAGTTGTTGGCCGTGGAATGAAAAAGCCCAATATCAAAAAATCCACCTCTTCGGTCTGGAGTTATTTCTACCCAAATCCGGACAAGTCTTTGTAAAAGTGTAATAAGTAGGGGTAAGGATGCTAACCACCTAGTAACATCCTTCCTTATACGTCACCTGCAGTGCATTCATCATAAGTCATTGTCAAATTCAGAAACTTTTGCTAAGAGCGTAAGCAGTCCTTGCCACCTAAATCCTGTTTTTCGGTTGTATCCAACCGAAAAAAATCCAACTGAAAATGTGTATCCTAGAGACTCGAGACCAGTACCATATGCAGATTCTTGGCTAACTAATAGTTTATGTGACAGCAGCAAGGGAAGCAGTAAGAACCGCCTGTGGGGTCCCCTCCATTTGTCTTCCCAGGGCTTTCTGGCATCCTCTGC
This sequence comes from Crinia signifera, assembly GCF_055691185.1. Lineage (NCBI taxonomy): Eukaryota > Metazoa > Chordata > Amphibia > Anura > Myobatrachidae > Crinia > Crinia signifera. The sequence continues at coordinate 272,373,251 of NC_139220.1, forward strand.
AGCCAGGGAGAGATCACTGGTCAGTGCTCACGTCTGGCTTGCTACAGACACAACGGTGACTGTATGCTCGCTCTATCTGCATAGCCTATATGTGTTTTAAATAGCGAAACTAGACGTACGTACAGAAGTGCCCATTGTCACATTCCATTTGCCGGAGCTTGTAATTTATTGTACTGTACAAATAAAGCCACAGCTTTGTTCGCCAAGAATGAGACACATGCACACTCCATTCGCAGCAAAGAGACGCGCAAGTATCTCACATGCAGGCATGTCCCATTCTTAGCAAATGGCGCAGCTCCATCTGAATATTAATCCACCCAGTGGTGGATATGTGTATTGCATGCATATTGTATGGCATGCCTCAAAGCGTCTAACCGGACTAGAGGGGTGCGGTCGGAATGAATGAGCATCGCTCCTTCTGCACATTCTACTTCACTATGTAAGCAATTCCCAGACTGTTGCAGGACATTAAGAAAAGTGTCATTAGTGCCCTAACTCGTTCCTAGGCAGGCTACTTTGTGTATCACCGGTTTCCATAAGAGGCACACTGTTGAGAACCTTTTAGAGAAACTACAAGACATCTTCACACAATGATTTACCCTGCTTAGACTCTCATGGGCTTTTGGGATATGTGATAACGCCAGCAATATTGTGTGTGCATGACATCGGGGACAATTCTAGCACGCCCCATTTTTTGCTCACCCATTAAATTGGGTGGTGCAATTTTTTTTTTTTAAATGACAGGGGCGTTCAGTAGATGCTTTTAGTGGGCCAAAAAAATTTGGGCCACTTTCGACATTAAGCCACTGCATGCTGAAGACTGGAGAACCAACAAACAATCCTGAACCTACCCTGCCATCACCTAAAGCAGTGGTTACCAACCCTGGTCCTCAAGTACCCCCAACAGTGCACGTTTTCCAGGTCACCCGGCAGGTGCACTCATTATTAAGGCACATTTGAAAAGATCCACAGGTGGAGCTAATTATAGTACTTGTGATTCTGTGTGGAGACCTGCAAAACATGCACTGTTGGGGGTACTTGAGGACCAGGGTTGGGAACCACTGAACTAAAGCAAGAGGTGGAATGCAATCCTCTGTATGTTTCAGGGGATAGAGGAGACAAAAGGCCATTCAAGCCTATACATCAAAACTTGCCACATGTGAAGTCAGTTCAGACACTGCCAGCTTAAGACAGGTCATTCCACTCATCAGGGTTTTGCAAAAGCAACTGGAGAAATTGAAAGAGGAGCTAAAGTGGAGCAATTCCGCCAAGTATGTGGGACTTGTAGATGGATCCCTCCATTATTTTTGTCAGGATTCACTGGTGGTCAATCTTTTGAAATCCAAGCAATACATTTTGCCCATTTCCGACGGACAAAAATATGTGATAATAAACTTCTATAAACCCCATAGGATCTAACAGATTTTAGAAAGAGTCCCAGAGAATACAAAAATTTGTCCAACAGAGTCCTAATAAGATATTAAGGAGCATATACATGGTGCAATTTAAGCCTTATTTCTAAGTGATCTGTCTAGATTACTTAGAAATGAAGCACAGAGTGCTCCATGCTTACACCCTTTAATGATAAAATGATGAGTGGACCCTTGCGTCGCCATGGCCCCAGAGATGCATGCACTTTCTAACCTGCTTAGAACATGGTGTTTTGCCTATAAGCATAGGCAGAACACTGCTCCAAACAGATCACGAGGACACATCGCTGGTGCATCGCATGTGTGCAGCGATGTGTGTTGCACGATCTGTGCTGAGGCAGCTCACTCAGCATGGGGCACGCGTAGTCCCGTCTGTATGGTGCTAAAGTTTCCTGGAGCCAGTTCTACTACAGTATGTGTTTTTTAAGCCTATGTTAAATTTATCTGCAACATACAGTAGGATCAAGATGAGCATGGAAATGACAAATGACAGTTATGTTCCATATCGCTGTGATATACAGCAATACACAATGCACCGACTCACCTTTAGTACAAGTAATAAAGAACAGACTTCTCATAGTCTCTGGGAATAAACATTTTATTCCCATGGGCAAAAAAGTTAAATATATATTTTCCTTACTTCTTACTGTAGTTACTTTATTTCAAAAATCCAAGAGATTAAATGTTTATTGTTTAATTATGCTAAGTATAGAAATATGAAATAATTCTTTTTCTCAGGATAACATTGTAAAGGAGCGTGTGGCTTACATCCCTTAGCATACTGTTTACAGCATACTTGATAGCATAACCCATACCTCCCAACTGTCCGGATTTTCATGGGACAGTCCCATTTTTCTGGGACAGTCACACCTGTGTCGGCAGTGTCCCGTGGTGGGGGGTGAGTTGGCAGTCTCCCCTGACCGGCGCTGCTGTGCCCATAGCCCAGCGTCTATTCCCAGAGACAGGGGGGTTGGGGGCATGGCCAGCGGCTCATAGAGTTGCTGGCTATGCCCCCACAGTGGCAAAAACCTTGGCATGGCCTTGCAAGAGCGTCAAAAGTGTAGGCCACGCCCCCTAGCCAACGCCCCAAAATTTAAGGCGTTGGGAGGTATGATAACCTGATCTTCATACTGTAAATGTCATGTTGCTACAAAGGGTTAACCGAGTTAGAATCATCGAGATCATCAAGATAAAGTATAAAAATATACATCCAAAAATATACTGGTAGACTAAATGGCTCCCAACAAATAAACCCTATAATATCTGTATGTGTGTACATGTTATAGTGAATATAGAGGGGGAAATTTACTAAGAATACGAATACAAATAATTGTATTCGTATTTTTGCTACGAATGAATACGACTGCATACCTCGTATGCAAAGTCGTGTTCCGGAGGGGGATTTACAAATCAGTCCGGGTCTGAAGTAATCCATGGTGGAGCTGTGGAAGGAAATCCTACTCACCTGATCCTGTGGCGAATATCTCTTCTCTTAATCGCCGTAGTCCAGGTATTCTTCAGCATGTCGGCGCTCCCCGCACTCTCCGCATCGGACTGTCAGAGGCGCAGAGATGTTTCATCCTCTGTGCCTCTTCTCAGAATGATTTCTATTGGCCGCCTAGCGGCCAATCAGGAGCCAAGAAAGTCGGATTACTTCGGACCCGGACACCACCATGGACCTGGAGGACGACACGGACGCCGACATGGACATGGAGGATGACACAGGACACCGGACACCAGGACCGAGGGCTACCTACGGGCTCAAGAAAGGTAAGTATTAGTATGTATGGGCTTTGGATGAATTAAAGTTTTATTTTCATTGTGTCAGTGTGTATTTATTTTACTATTTTTATTACTGTGGAACTACAAGTGCCAGCGGGCCCTTTAATGCCCAGCAGGCTGGGACTTGTGGTTCTCCAAGTCCCAGCTTGCGGGGGAGGCTTGCTGGGACTCATAGTTCCACAGTTTTAAACAATAGTTTTTCATCTATTTTTTTACACTTCGATCAGCCCGGTGGCCAATGCACAGGGCCACCGGGAACAGCACCAGGCTTCGGCCTGGTCAGGTAAGTCCTGGAGGGGGGGACCCCTTTATTGGGGGGGTCCCCACTCCCCCAGGGCCCCTGGCCAGGCTGACTGGTCGGTAGGGTGAATGTTTTGGCCGCGGGACCTTATATAATAAGTGTCCCCCGGCTGTTTCATTACCCTGCTGGCTGGTTTGGCCTGAGGCTGGTTCTTAAAATACTGGGGGACCCCTACTCATTTTGTCCCCCGTATTTTGGGAACCAGCCCCGGACCTGGAGCCTGGGGCTGGTTGTTAAAAATCGGGGAACCGCTATTTGTCGGGTTCCCTGGTTTTTTATTACCGGCCCCGGCTCTTTTAGCCCGGTGCTGGTTTCAGCTGTGGGGGATACCCCACGCTGATTTTTTTCATTTATTTATTTATTTTTATATTTTTTCACAGTAAAGCCTGCACGGATCTGACTGATCCGTGCAGGCTTCTGCCAAATACGACAGGAAAATAAAGTGTATTTTCCTGCCGTATATTTGTGTTTTCAATACGGCTGCTTAGTAAATCAGGAACCACCATTCTTTTGAATGGTGATTCCTGTCGTATTCTATCGATGGTGTAGAGCAGACATTCGTATTTGTAAATACAAATACGAATGTCCCATCAATATGAATATGAATATTTGTATTTTTGGCATAGTAAATGCCAAAAATACGAATACAACCAAAAAATTCGTATTTTCGTAAGAAAATACGATTTTTTTATACTAAATCATCTTAGTAAATTTCCCCCAGTATGTAAGCTCCACTGGGGTAGGGACTGATGTGAATGTTCAAATATTCTCTGTAAAGCGCTGCGGAATATGTGTGCGCTATATAAGAAACTGGTAATTAATAATAATAATAATAATAATAATAATAATAATAATAAAGTGCTTTCAAGCATTCTTCCCGAAAAGTCACCTGGCATTCCTTTATTAGAGCAACAGACCTCGCTACAATTGAATACAGAAAGCTATGCTAATGTTACCTCTAATGTATTTATAGCCAGTTTAATTATGTATGCAAACACATATTAGGTTCATGAGATTAAATGATTATTAATTTGCATGGTAATACTACGAACGCTCCCATTCTCTCTGCAGATTTACACTTGCTGCATGTGGATATCCCTCTGGTCCTCAGGAATGTGAGATGCGTGCATTGTTCCAGCTTCCCAATGATAATACCACTGCACACTTCCTACATGTTAACTATATCTCACAAAGACATACTGCTACTTAGTAATTAGCCAGCATGGAGAAACAAGAAGAGTTGGGGGGGTAGATGTAATAAAAGTGTAAGAATGCTGTATTCAGAGCACAGGGGTTTTAGCTACCCAGGGAATTTGCACCAAATCCATTTTATTGGAGTATGTGAATAGTCTTCAGCAATTGTTCATTACTGAAAAGTGGTTGCAGAGGAATTCTTCTTTTGCATTAAACAGTTTCACAGTCAGGGGCAATGTGCCACTTTAAAAGAGTAAAGCTTGGCATTTTCAACACTCTTAATATTTAATTCATAGTGAATAAAAATGATTAATTAAAAACAGTTTTAGTATTAACGCATATTGCCAACTCTGGCACTGAAGAGTGAGCACATCTCCTGTATCCCGCCCTCTTCATATTGAAGCAGGTAGAATGACGGTATTATATCTGGAGCTCTGACTTCATACAGAGGGGTGGGACTAAATGACATGAATTTGCATCATTTAGCCCCACCTTCTTACTCCGGAACCCTCGAATGGCAGCATTTTGGTTTGCAGGGTGGTGGATGACCCTCTCTTCTGGTAGTCGGTAGTGACTTGGGAGTCTCAGAATACAGTTCGGGTAACATTTTTCCCAATGTGGCACCTACACTGAGCAATGGAAATTATAAACATCATTTCCACACAGCCTAATTTTATTAGCAATTACTCTCCATGCTAAAATAGCACCAATAGGGAGACATGTTAAATCTTGGGGAGAGTAAAGTGGGGAAGATCAAATAGGCACCAATATGTTTTTTTTTTTTTTATCTCTCTCCATTATGAGTGGTATTCAATGCCCTGATAGCGAGTTATCGGCACATAGAAGTGCTGATAACTCACCGTCAGGGTGTTCAATGAACCCTCGCCTGTTTCCTGAGGCGTGGTTCACTCGCTGTCTGCCTCCTCGCCTGTTCCCTGAGGTGAGGTTCACTCGCTGTCTGCCTCCTCGCCTGTTCCCTGAGGTGAGGTTCACTCGCTCTCTGCCTCCTCATCTGTTCCCTGATGCGAGGTTTACTTGCTGTATGCCTCCTCGCCTGTTCCCTGAGACAAGGTTCATTCACTGTCTGCCTCCTCGCCAGTTCCCTGAAGCGAGGTTAACTTGCTGTCTGCCTCCTCATCTGTTCCCTGAGGTGAGGTTCACTCGCTCTCTGCCTCCTCATCTGTTCCCTGAGGTGAGGTTCACTCGCTGTCTGTCTCCTCATCTGTTCCCTGAAGTGAGGTTCATTCACTGTCTGCCTCCTCGCCAATTCCCTGAAGCGAGGTTAACTTGCTGTCTGCCTCCTCATCTGTTCCCTGAGGTGAGGTTCACTCGCTGTCTGCCTCCTCGCCTGTTCCCTGAGGTGAGGTTCACTCGCTGTCTGCCTCCTCGTCTGTTCCCTGAGGTGAGGTTCACTCGCTCTCTGCCTCCTCATCTGTTCCCTGAGGTGAGGTTCACTCGCTGTCTGTCTCCTCATCTGTTCCCTGAAGTGAGGTTCATTCACTGTCTGCCTCCTCGCCAATTCCCTGAAGCGAGGTTAACTTGCTGTCTGCCTCCTCATCTGTTCCCTGAGATGAGGTTCACTCGCTGTCTGCCTCCTCATCTGTTCCCTGAGGTGAGGTTCACTCGCTGTCTGCCTCCTCGCCTGTTCCCTGAGGTGAGGTTCACTCGCTGTCTGCCTCCTCGCCTGTTCCCTGAGGCGAGGTTCACTCGCTGTCTGCCTCCTCATCTGTTCCGAGGCGAGGTTCACTCACTGTCTGCCTCCTTGCCTGTTCCCTGAGGTGAGGTTCACTCGCTGTCTGCCTCCTCGTCTGTTCCCTGAGGCGAGGTTCACTCGCTGTCTCTCCCCTTTGGTAAAAAAAGTCAGTCAGAACTGACTTTGATTACCATTGGAGGTCGACGAAAAAGGGTGCAGGTGCTGACATCATGTGACGTCAACCGCCCACTCCAAGTAAGCATCGGCCCACCTGCATTCCCACGGGAACGCCCAGCGTGTTCATGGGGACACCCCTAAAACAAAGTTCGTTCCCATGAAGCCACCCTCTGCCCCCCCCCCCACCCTTCCATTAGTTTGCAATATTTTAAAAACACATTCCTACAGGGGGTCTGCACCTATCCATATACACACATGTGCAGAACCCCCACCATTGGACACGGAGACGAATTCAGAGCCGGCAGAACGGGACTGAGTCAGCCTATAAGTGTAATAGACTTTGGCGCATTACAGCATGTGCAAGAGCTTTCTGCAAACCATACAATACTCCCCAACTCTCCCAAAGAATTAGAAACAGTTTTATAAGGGAAGCATATACCTTAAATGACAGAGGAAGTACATAGATCTAATCTGAAATATTTTCTTTTGAACTATCCCAAACCAGTAATTGGGCACCACAGGGGTGATTTTTACAGGTTTAAAAAAGTATTGAAAGTATATCCTTTTATAATGAAAAAAATATATATATTTCAGAACTTTTGAAAAGAGGTTTAGTAAGTAATACATTTCATATAACTTAACTTGCTGCATTTATAATATTAAAACTCACGCCATTTTTATGCTGTGTAGATAAAGACAATTTGAGGGCATGAGGATGACACAGAGCGGCACTTTGTCCCTTTATTCACAGAATCTTAAACAAGTTTAAAGCAGCTAAAAATGTGACATAGAATCAGTGCCGGATTACCAAATAGGCAGAGTATGCACTGGTCTATGGGCCCCGTACCCTTTAGGGGCCCCATGACAATGGATAAAAATAATATTGATAGATCGTGAAAGAAAATTACAAAACTGTTTCCAAAATAAAGAAAAATGGAATCAATTTAAAGAAACAAAAACTTTACATGAAAGACTCTGTAGAGAAAATACTATATTAATGCACTATTACACATTATCCACTGTGACAAGGAATCACATACACTGGATAAGATGAAGTCTTGGGGCCAGATGCACTAAGCTTCAAAAGCATGGCTGCCTACCTAACCCTCTGCTTCAGGGAGAAAATGCTCTGTTCCTGGACCTCCCTGGTAATGTATGATTGCCATCACCTGTGGTGAAACACCTTTCTTATCAATTACCTATCTCCCCACAGGTGATGGCAATCATACATTACCAGGGAAGTCCAGGAATAGGGCATTTTCTCCCTGAAGGATAGGGTCAGGTAGGCAACCATGTTCAAAAGTGATAAAATGGAGTGTGATAAACAACAAACCAATCAGCATCTGTCTGACATTTTTCAAACACATGGCAGTATTCAATGAGAAAAGTTCTCCGTGTTTTGTGGAGAATTTGTGCTTTGTTCGCCTTGGATGGAGCATTTTGCTCTCCAAAAGCGAGCAACCCTATTCAATGTGAAATATTCTCCGTCTTTTTAAGTGATTTTCTCCGTCTCTCTCCGTGTAGCAATTCTCCATCTTTTGATGGAGAGCTGGAATGTGAACTTTTGAACGTAAAGGTTTTTTTTTAAATTTTGGTGTCAAAAAATCAGGTTTTTTTTCCTGTGAAGGGGCATGTTATTTTTATTCATGTGCTTATAGCACATGAATATATATTTAATTTAAAAAAAAAATATTTTTTAACTTTTTTTTTTTTTTTTTTTTTACACAGTGCAGCCAGCAGGGGGCCCGAGCGCTCGAGCCGCTCATTAGATATTCATATATTCACTGCAGCCGAACGTAACTATGCACGAACGGTGCAGTGAATACTGGGTCCCCCGCTGGCTATAGGGGGGTGCAGCCTGGGTCCTGGAGAGCCCCCCTCCACAGTCCTCTGGAGCAGCCAGGGAGACTTTAATCTCTCTGGCTGCTTCCGGCTCCCTGAAAGCTCCCTGCTCCCTGCAGGGGTTAAGACTCGCCGCGAGTGGCGGCGAGTCTTAACCACATTGAATAGAGGGAGCAGGAGTGGCAGCGAGCCCTCCGGAACACGGAGAGTGCATGGAGAGCTAAATAAAACGCTCTCCATGCACGGAGAACTTTTTCATTGAATACTGCCCACAGTCTGTGACATGGCAGGGAGGAGCTGATTGGTTGGTTGTTTATCACTCTCCATTTTATCAATTTTGAAGCTTAGTGCATCTGGCCTTTGGTCTTTCTTTTGTAGCAGGATTACCAGGTAAACACCATAGGCAAGGATGGTTACAGCATTGCAGCATACAGATGTCTCAGCATAGTAGTAGTAGTACGTTTATTTATAAGGCGCCACAAAGTGTCCGCAGCGCCGTACATAGCATAGTACAAACTCCTCAGCTGTGCACTATCAGGAGCAATGACCTCCTGCCCTGAAAACAGATATCCGAAAAGCACAGGTGCTGCTAATTAGCCCAACCCTTCATCAGTTTTCCTGCTGCTGCTCTAAATCCTGGACCAGATCTTCCACATTTTCTTCATGTGAAAGTATGCTGTCCCTGCCACTCAACTTAAAGTACATAAGCCAGGGAAGGGGAACCTTTGCCCCCCCAGCTGTGGTTGAACTACACATCCCAGCATGCCCTGCAATGGGCTTAGCATGGCCAAAGAGCAAAACTGTAGCAGGGCATGCTGGGATGTGTAGTTCAACAACTGCTGGAGGGCCGAAGGTTCCCCATCCCTGACATAAACCATAGACATCAAAATCACATTACAGTTACCAGATGAAAGACTGTTGTTTGGAACATTTTTAAATGTATTAGAAAAAAATTTGCAAGGGGGCCCAAAAGATTTTGACATGTATTAGGACAGGCATGGTTAACCTGTGGTTCTCCAGCTGTTGAGAAACTACAAATCCCAGCATGCTTGCCACAGCTTTGCTATTATGGAATGATAAAATGATTGCACAGCATTTTGGGTTATGTAGTTTTGCAACAGCTGGACAGCCACAGGTTGAGCAGATCTCTATTAGGATATAATTTGTGTGTGTGTGTGTGTGTGTGTGGGCGGAAGCATGAGAATTTGACTGCATTGTGGCATCCACAGGGTTTAATCCGGCCCTGTACGCAGTGATACTGTACATATTTTGTATTATTGCCAGTTTACAATGTTCCAAATTCTTTTTTGGAGCATAAAATTGTTTAGTGAACAAGAGCATGCAGTGATATTTCATAGATTTGAACAGGAACTGATGAGATAGAAGAGAAAATGTTGTTGGCTCAGAAAATGATATTTCACTGTGGTTTCCATTTCCAATTCTAAGACTCGGTTCATGTTAATCTAATCTTTTGAGTTGCGCTGTCTTAGAATTTACAGCTGTACCCCATGGGTCCTACAATCCATGCCAATTCTGACAAACAGCTTGCGTATTTACTAAGAATTGTGTTTGGCCATTTTTCCAGACAAAAAAAATGTACAAAAGACAAACATCAGAGTATTCTATTGAAGCACTGGCTAACATGCTAATACGATCAAATATACCATTGACTAAACTCAGAATTACTTTCCATAGATAATAATGAAACACACAATTAACCAACAATTATATTTGCAGACGGTATCCGGACTTAAGTTCAACAATATTAAGGAAAACAGTCAATAGGTCATTGGTTGACATGCATAAGGTCAAATGGTCTTGATGGAAATGGCTAACATGACATACAGTATCAGTGACTGGCAGGTTGGAAGTCCAACCTGCCAGTCACTCAAGGCAGTGTTACGATCCGCTTCCAGCGGATCGGTGTTATGTACCATTCACATTTTCTGTGTGTTCTCCCTGGGTTTATCTCAGCCTATGTGTGTGTGTACTCGCTAGTGACATCCAGTGGTCAGCCTGGGCCATTGCAGGTTACTTTCAGTACTGTGTGTTCTGGACTCAGGTGTCTTGATTAGGCTCCTAGCCTGCAGTGCACACCTTCAGGCTATGTGTAATCAGCACCACATTGTGCTCTCTATATAAACCCTCTGGTTGTTCAGTCCCATGCCGGTTATAGCTTGTACCTCAGGGTCTCAAGTGTTCCTGGTTCCTGCTTACCCACTGCTCCTGGTTCCTGTGTCCAGTCATCCTGCATCCTGTCATTGATTCCCAGCTGTGTCCTCCATCCAGTCTCCTGTCCTCCCGGTGTCCGTGTGTCGTCCTTTATCCGTCTCCCGGTCCCTGCAGCTCCTGTTGGTCTTTGTGGGATTCCTTCTCCAGATATTGATATCCCTCGGTTCCAGATAAGTTGGGAAGATTCCCCCTCTTTGTCTCCGTACTAATCATTTGCTTATTGTGTCAGCGTATAGTGTATTGTTACACCTGTCAGCGGTTCTTAGTGTGTCAGCATATCGTGTATTGTTACACCCGTCAGCAGTTCTTAGTGTGTCAGCATATTGTGTATTGTTACACCCGTCAGCAGTTCTTAGTGTGTCAGCATACTGTGTATGGTTACACCTGTTAAGCATTAGCACAGCGGGTTCCTGTTTAGAGTGCTATCCACTGGCACCCCTCTCCGCAGGGCAGGGTGGTTCTCGCCTCTTTGTTTGTAGATAGGTTTCCCCTTGTTCATCACTGGCCTTGGCGTGTGTGTTGTCCTAACATAAGACCAGGTGGCATCGAGGTGGGAGCCTGACTAACGGGCTCCCACGAACGCGGCTATTATTGGTGAAGCCTAGCACCCCGCACACACACGTCAACTCCATCTGGGTACAACGGAGTCAGGTTGGCGAGGCTGCCCTGGTCCTGTCTCTATCTCCTTCCAGCCAGTGTCACGTGGTGTCTCGCCAGACAGCGTGGCACAGGAGATCCTAACATTATAACCGGCCATACAGCACTCTGGAGCTGAGTTCTGCCCTCTCAGTCCAGAGATTTCAAGCCGTGTCAGCTTTTTGCCCGTGTCAGCTTTTTGCCCGTGTCAGCTTTTTGCCCGTGTCAGTTTTTTCTTGTGTCAGTTTTTTTCTTGCTGGTGTATAAACTTGCATGGCCATATCATGCAGGCCATGCAAGAGTCATTAGCGGCTCTAAATTTGGCATTCAATGCCGTAAAACCTGGGCAGTGGGAGATTTTGCAGCAGTCTCTTCTGCAGCTGCAAAGACTCATCACTGATATTTTTCTGATCCTCCCAGAGGTCACTGGGGTTTGTTCAGCCCCTAATGAGGCCCTGCCTAGGGAAGTATTAGGCAGCAAGTCCTCAGACCCAGAGGGTCAGGTAAAGCATAGAAGTTATCTACGACCGAAGCTTCCGTTAGAGGAGCGTCAGCGGCGTAGAAACCTTAACCTATGCTTATACTGTGGAGATTCTGGCCACTTCTTGCAGACGTGTGGCTTGCGTAATTCCGGTGGTGCCGTCAGGGTATCTCCTCTGGCCAGGTCTGAGCAGGTTGTCAGATCTAAGCCTGTCTCCACTGTGGCAGAGGAGCTCTCTGCCGAGTCTCCCAGTAAAAGCACTCTGCCTTTTTCTACTGGTTCCAGTGCTGATGTTTTATTGACCAGGGAGTCAGAGTTGCAAACCCTTGAAGGGAAAACCCAGGTGGTTGACTCAGATACCGGGGGCCCGCCGAGCCGGTCTGATGCCGGGGGCCCGCCGAGCCGGTCTGATGCCGGGGGCCCGCCGAGCCGGTCTGATGCCGGGGGCCCGCCGAGCCGGTCAGAGGCCGGTGGCCCGCCGAGCCGGTCAGAGGCCGGTGGCCCGCCGAGCCGGTCAGAGGCCGGTGGCCCGCCGAGCCGGTCAGAGGCCGGGGGCCCGCCGAGCCGGTCAGATGCCGGGGGCCCGGAGGCCGCAGCCCCGAGTGGGGGCCCGGAGGCCGCAGCCCCGAGTGGGGGCCCGGAGGCCGCAGCCCCGAGTGGGGGCCCGGAGGCCGCAGCCCCGAGTGGGGGCCCGGAGGCCGCAGCCCCGAGTGGGGGCCCGGAGGCCGCAGCCCCGAGTGGGGGCCCGGAGGCCGCAGCCCCGAGTGGGGGCCCGGAGGCCGCAGCCCCGAGTGGGGGCCCGGAGGCCGCAGCCCCAGAAGGGGTTCAAGTTGGTGTCACCCCAGAAGGGGTTCAAGTTGGTGTCACCCCAGAAGGGGTTCAAGTTGGTGTCACCCCAGAAGGGGTTCAAGTTGGTGTCACCCCAGAAGGGGTTCAAGTTGGTGTCACCCCAGAAGGGGTTCAAGTTGGTGTCACCCCAGAAGGGGTTCAAGCCTGTGTCGCCCCAGAGGGGGTTCAGGCCTGTGTCGCCCCGGAGGGGGTTCAGGCCTGTGTCGCCCCAGAGGGGGTTCAGGCCTGTGTCGCCTCAGGGAGGGTTCAGGCCTGTGTCGCCTCAGAGGGGGTTCAGGCCTGTGTCTCCCCAGAGGGGGTTCAAGCCGGTGTCGCCCCAGATGGGGACGCTGTCCATCTAGTCCCTAAGAGGGATTCTGATTGTCCTGTCTCTGAACAGAGTTCCAGCCATGTCGGTAACATGGAGAGATCATCTGTTGGTCTTTTTGTTGTTGCCCAGCCAGAGTTTCACTATAGTGCTGCCCACTTAGAAGTGCATCACAGTGGTGATCAGCCAGAGACTCATCATAGTGCTGCCCAACCAGAAAGACCATCAGACTTGGAAGAGGTCATAACCTCTAAGGGGGTCCCTAAAGTTTCAGCCTCAAGGGCCATAATTCCAGCTATACAGTCCAGTCAGTTAGCTGATAATGAAGTTACTGTTGATGCTTTGAACGATATCTCTACATCTATAGTTTTTGATGGGGACCTAACCCAATTTGTTGCGCTCACTAAATTTTTTATCACTATTTTGGAGTCCAGACCATTTTTAGGTATCACTTCAGATAATGTGGTGCTCTATTTAATTTATTGCTTCAGAGGTGAACCTTTCAAATGGGCGTCCAAATTTATTGAATCTGAGGATCCCATTCTTAAGAATCTCCCAGCATTCAGTGATGCTGTATTGAAAAAATTTGGTCCCAATAAAAGTGGTTCACCTGCCTCTGGACTGACCATCTTGTCTGCAGAGACTCCATCATGCACAGGAAAGTCAGTACAAAAGTCCCAGCCCATAGCTATGGTCGCTGGGTGTGCTCGTTTTAACAGGAATGCCCCTGGAATCTTAGCTTTTACACCAGTGGAATACAGGCTTGATTCTGTCTTGAATTCAGAGATCGATGGTTGTCCAGTGTCTTGTCCAGTGTCTACTCAATCTGTCAAGAGTCCTGCCTATGTTCAGTCTTGCGATACCACTTCTTCTCCAGTGCCAAATGTTACCAAGATTGAAACCATAATCCTTCCCTTAGATGCGGACTCCAACTCAGATTACAACTCTGAAATCGATGAAATGTCTTTAGTTGAGGGTACCGTTAGTTCAGACAATATTTTTGGTATTACTGTGTTTACTCCCAGGCAACCTGGGAAGAAGAAGAAGAAGAAGAAGTCTTGTCGGAGACATTGAGTCTGTTTTTGTTCTTGGTTCCCCTTGATCAAGCTGGGGTGTCCGGAGTCCACCTTTTTTAGGGGGGGATACTGTTACGATCCGCTTCCAGCGGATCGGTGTTATGTACCATTCACATTTTCTGTGTGTTCTCCCTGGGTTTATCTCAGCCTATGTGTGTGTGTACTCGCTAGTGACATCCAGTGGTCAGCCTGGGCCATTGCAGGTTACTTTCAGTACTGTGTGTTCTGGACTCAGGTGTCTTGATTAGGCTCCTAGCCTGCAGTGCACACCTTCAGGCTATGTGTAATCAGCACCACATTGTGCTCTCTATATAAACCCTCTGGTTGTTCAGTCCCATGCCGGTTATAGCTTGTACCTCAGGGTCTCAAGTGTTCCTGGTTCCTGCTTACCCACTGCTCCTGGTTCCTGTGTCCAGTCATCCTGCATCCTGTCATTGATTCCCAGCTGTGTCCTCCATCCAGTCTCCTGTCCTCCTGGTGTCCGTGTGTCGTCCTTTATCCGTCTCCCGGTCCCTGCAGCTCCTGTTGGTCTTTGTGGGATTCCTTCTCCAGATATTGATATCCCTCGGTTCCAGATAAGTTGGGAAGATTCCCCCTCTTTGTCTCCGTACTAATCATTTGCTTATTGTGTCAGCGTATAGTGTATTGTTACACCTGTCAGCGGTTCTTAGTGTGTCAGCATATCGTGTATTGTTACACCCGTCAGCAGTTCTTAGTGTGTCAGCATATTGTGTATTGTTACACCCGTCAGCAGTTCTTAGTGTGTCAGCATACTGTGTATGGTTACACCTGTTAAGCATTAGCACAGCGGGTTCCTGTTTAGAGTGCTATCCACTGGCACCCCTCTCCGCAGGGCAGGGTGGTTCTCGCCTCTTTGTTTGTAGATAGGTTTCCCCTTGTTCATCACTGGCCTTGGCGTGTGTGTTGTCCTAACATAAGACCAGGTGGCATCGAGGTGGGAGCCTGACTAACGGGCTCCCACAAACGCGGCTATTATTGGTGAAGCCTAGCACCCCGCACACACACGTCAACTCCATCTGGGTACAACGGAGTCAGGTTGGCGAGGCTGCCCTGGTCCTGTCTCTATCTCCTTCCAGCCAGTGTCACGTGGTGTCTCGCCAGACAGCGTGGCACAGGAGATCCTAACAGGCAGTCCCATTGGGAGGTGTTTCATCCCTCCGGGATGCCTCTCTGTGCGCAAATGCGCAGTAGCCCCCAAAACGGGTTCCGCGCATGCTCAGTGCCGCGGACCATACTGCGCATGCGCCAGACCTGGGAACCACCTGATTAAGCCTCCGGGGGCTGCTGCAAAGGCGCAGTATGTATGAAGTTACTGCGCATGCACTGGCCCCGTGCAGGGGCCAGTGCATGCGGTGCAGTGCATGCGTGCAATGCGTCGGCAGCGGCATAGGAGGGGGTGCTTTGCAGTAGCCCCAGTGGCGTAACTATAAATTTTGCTCCCCCAAGCCAAATAAGAATTCTGGCGCCCCCCCCCCCCACGCCCCATTAAAAATGTGCCCCTAAAATAGATATAAAAAGAGAATGTGCACATTACAAAAAAGGATGTGTGGCCTCGGTTTAAGGTGTAATGCCCATTAAACATTATGCCACACACCGTAATGGTCATTACAAAAAAATAAAACACTGTCATGACTGCACAGTGATGTAACGGCGGAGAGAGGAGGGACTTAATGTGGCAGATGGCGGGGGAGACTCGCGCTGCACTGGTGATGGATCTGGGACAGCAAAGAGGTAGTTAATGCGCTGTGCCGTGCGGCATAGGGCGGAGGGATACTAACGCTGTGATAGGAGGAAAAAGGGAGTCTAGGGTGGCATTGCACATGTGAATGGCGTCAGCGAGTGGCACAAGCAGCATCTCTATGTAGTGTGACAGACTCAAAGCATACTTTGAAAACTAGTTTCAGGGAGATTACATGTGGCAGCCGAATGTGCCTTGTTAAACTTGACTCGCTGTGTCATGCTTAACTCAAAGGGTGTGTCTAGCTTTACCCATGGGCATTTCTATGCCACTCTGGGGAGTGCTCTGCAACTGAGTGCTGGGTTAGTATCTGTGTGGTTCCCAGTGCAGGGTACCAACAAGGTGAGGTCATGTAATTTAATTTACAAATCACCCTCTCCTCCCGTAGACACTAACCTTTCCCTCCCACAGGCTTAGCCTAACCCTAACGTCCCCTCCCGCAGTCAATGGGCACAAAAGAACTGCTCACCTGTACAAACTCAAGCACTGATGCTGTTAGTGGCCACCTGATATACTTTGCCAGAGCTTGATATATGGTGTAATTAAAAGTGGTGTATGCAGACATAGGTAGCTTGTACGGTTATTGTATATAATAATACAAGTTGCTGCTAATTCATAGCACTTACAGTTTGGAGGTAGGTAGGAAAGTCTGATGTGATGCTGCACTTGGACAATAGTAGTGCCCCAAGCTCAGCGACAATGCAGGTGGCTCAGCGGCATCTGAGACAGCATAGCGGAGCAGCTCTGACTGATGAGGCTCCCGCTGCGAGGCCCTGAGCAGAGTCTGGGAGTTGTGTAGGGTGCCCCTCTGAATATGCACTATTGGGTGGCCATAACTACACACAACTCCACTGTAACCAGCATTTGTCCCATACAGGCTCTGCACCAGGCAATTCTGGACTTGCGCATGCGCGATATACAGATTCTCAAGGGGCAGAGTGGAAAACCATGAGGTTATATGAAAAACATGGTAAGCTGAGTTGGTCTCTACATGGAGTGAGAGACAGTTTAACCTTCTAGCTGAAAAAGAGTTCTATATTCTATTACCGGTATGAGCACTGAGCAGGTCTTACTCATGTAGGGAGAAAGGGACAGTTTGCAAACTACTTGCTACTATATAAGTGTATTCACTAATGAATACACTTGTAAAGGTGCAAGTACTTTGCAGACAGTCCCTGGCTAACAATGTGAGCTATGCAGATGGGTAGATAACAATCCTTACTAAACAGAAGCAAGAAATCCGAGATCATCCATCCCAGGGCGGCAGATAAGACTCACAGTGCAGTCCATCAGTGTTATCTCCTGCGGTGTGTGTGACTCGCTGCTACAGTATATCAGTGCTCCCGACAGCAGCACTGGTTAGTGGTTACTTCTACTAGAGCTCCGGCAGCAGTCCCCCCCTCCCTCCAGCTGTCAGCACGACGGGACAAGCAGCACATCACAGCGCGCCAGAAGGAAGGGAAACCTGCGGAGCAGCCTGAAAAGCTGAGGCTGGAGCTCCTCTTATGCTCTGCCTCCCAGCACACAGGTTACCGTTATACACTGTAAAAATGTACTAACTTCATACCTCCCAACTGTCACGATTCCGTCGGGACAGTCCCGATTTTCGGGTCCTGTCCCGACGTCCCACCCGCGGCAGGCATTGTCCCGCTGCGGGGGGTGGCAGTTGGGAGACCCCCCAATCTAGTAGAATAGACGCTGTGCGCATGCGCACAGCGTCTATTCTCGTATGAAAATGAGGTCGCGGCTAATTAGCATAAGCCATGCCCTCATTTGCATACGCCCGCCCCCTTTTCGGCTTTGCCGCGCGAGTGTCCCTATTTCATCCGGACACAAGTTGGGAGGTATGTAACTTGGAGGTGGAGGAACTGCAACATTTGCAGGGCAGCGGGAGACTCAGCGATGATTTTTCACAGTGCTTTGCCGGCACCCGGCGCCCACGCAGCCCCTGCTCCCCCAAGCAGCAGCGGGGGCTGCCTTACACTAACTACGCCCCTGAGTAGCCCCCCTCCTCCAAAAAGGTGAGAGCCGCCACTGGTCTCTACTTGAAAAACTGTTCTGAAAGTGTGTGGCGCAATGTTAAAGTGTTTTTAAATCCAAAAAACAGACTCACCAAGAAGCTGTGGAGAATGGGGCCTTATCTCCTCAAACGTTGCTAGGACGGAATTTGGATTCTACCGGACGGTTAAGTGGAGGCAAAGAAGAAGGACATTAAAGTAATGTTGAAAAAAAATTATTGTAAACCACAAAAATTGCAAAGCATTCTAAACAAAAACATAAAAAATTGAATTACCAGCTTCCTCAATGTCATCGTCTTCATGCTGCGTGGGTGCTGGTCTCTGTAAAATAATAAAATGCTTTTTGAAATAAAAAGCATTACATTAAAAAAAGACAAAAATGTGATTTATTAAGAATAAAAACTGGGACATTACTGTTGTTGAAACATGACATTTTGTACAGTATGTACATTTTTCACATTCAGTTATATTGTAATTAATAACTTGTTTACGGTGGTTAAATTATGGCCAATACAGTACTTATATTACCACAAATGTTCAGCAACAAAAGGACTGTTATTTAAAGTGCTTATACTGTACATAACATAAATTGAATGTTGAAAACATGCATTCCAGTGGTTTTCTTGTACATTGATGTTTATAAAATACTTAAAAATGAAATATTTGCACACATTTTTTAACTAAACTACCATATTTCATAGCTCAGAGATACATAACACTTAAGCCCCTTACACATGGGGGGATATATCGCTCGCGATGAGCGATATATCGCTCAGTGTCCCGTTTGCATCAGCGACCAGAGATGGTCGCTGATGCAAAAGAAACTGCAGGGGGAGCCCAGCAGTGGAAATCAGCTGGTCGCAGGAGCATGTTCCTGCGACCAGCGATCACTACGGGGGAGAAAAATGGAGCGCACACCCGGAGATATATCGCCGGTGCACACTCCCATCGCGGGCAAAATGGTCGCTCAGCGGTGTCAACCTAATGACTGTTGACCTAAGAAAAGCTAGAAAAGCAGCTTTGCCATCAGGTCTGAATTGGGCTCAAAGTACTAGCCAATCTGCTTCTGCCATATATTACAGGCTGTGTTTGAAAAATGTGAGGTGCTGTTTGGTACTTTATCTCTCACAAATTTATTTCTCACTACGCTTTCATAAATACCTCCCTCAGACATTCATGTTTATATAAAAAAAAAACCTCCATGACACTGCAAAGAAAGCCCATTCTCATGTTGTCTAAGGGACGATTACAAAAGTAAAACAAAAATTAGACACAACTATGAATAACATTTTTTTCACATCATATAAATCATTTTTCACATTGGTTATTTAAAAGTCTGAGTAAAAAGAATTTTCAATTATCAGGCCACCCACGTGTCACTGACATATGTGTGCTGAATCACCTCCGGATGGACGAGGATCTTCAGCTGTCTTTCCCATTGGGCCTATGGGCCCAAGGATTCTAGGGGCCCACCCCAATGGGGAAGAGGGCACTGCCCCAGGGAGCTGCTGCTGCAGCAGCAGGTTGCGGGCAGCAGGGTCCGGCTGAAAGCTTGTAGCACTGCGTTATTTGGCTGGCGGGAAGTTGATTTTGAAAAGACTGGCCGGACGCTGATTGGCTGAATTCTCTCAGCCAATCAGCATCCGGACAGTCTTTCCATAATTAACAGCGCTTCCCGCCGCATGGCTACAGGCTCCGGGCAGCGGCGGCTGGAAGCTTGTAGCGCTATTTACTGGGCCCGCGGGGGACACTAATGTTCTGCCAAGCTGCACTCACCGATGTTAAGAGGGCCCTGACTGTAGTCTGCCTGGGAGCCACAGTCTGTCTGCTAGGCTGCCATAGCCTTCTTCATCTCCTTCACCTTCAAATTTCAAATTTACATTTTCCAGCAGCGAGTAACCGGTCAGACAAGCTCGGACAAGCCTCTCTTATCAGCAGTGACATTCTTGGTTTGCAATATGAATGCCCATGCTGGGTAATGCCTCTCCCTTAAAATGGTGTTTTGAAACATATTGCTCCCAAGCAATGTGCAGTCATCCATCATTGTGTTGTCCGGTTATTATCTGCTAGGAGATAGAGCATTTGACATTTTTATTGAGAAATGTTATTTTCTATAAACTGGATTATTGCTCGGTGCTACATGATGTTTCCTGCATCCTTCTATTAGTGACATGTGCGGTATATTGTGTAGCAGAGCAGAGATGGCACATAATGTCATGCGAATATCAATTATTACCAACCAAAGGAGGGCATTTACCAAATCTTTATTTACTTATTATTTATATTGATTGTGACAGTAGATGAAAGGCCTGCATGACAAATGACGCTTTGCTCTGTTATGCATCATTAACTCGTGGATTTGTCCCTTGTACAGGAAGTTCACTGATTAGCAAATCAAATGCAAAATTATGGCAGGTGGGGGGAGGGGTCTCGGGATGATGGAGGGTGGGGGGTAAAACTTGGTATGCCAGTGACTCTTTAATGAATGAATAGCAGGTGCCACATAATGGCATCAATCTAATCACAATACTGTAGGTGCTAGTTTGTTTCATGAAACACATATAGCACATGAATGTGTGCACCTGAGAGATGCATGCACTAAATTAGAAATGATTATTTGAGGTAAAAATTGCAAGTGCGTGAAAAAGTGGGAATAATATCCTGGACAACTGAGATAGCAGGACCATATAGCAGGACCATATGGAAGGCTTATAGAGGCCATCGGGTCTAATTCAGCTTGGATCGATGAATTGCAAAAATCTCAATTGGGCAATTTTAGGAATTCTGCGCAACTGTGCATGCTGCTGCCCGCATGCACAACGACTTAAACTGCGTTCACATTTTGGAAAATGGAGGTATGTCCGGACCATTCTTGGGGTTGGTTTGTGGCGGCTGTTGCTGCAAGTCAAAACATGGCAGCCCAGCTGGGGTGCACAGACAGGGGGCTACCCTAGTACTGCAAGCGCTTTGCAGCTGTGCAAAGTGCTCACATTTCTGCAATGTGATTACAAATGTTTTGCAATCGTATTGTGTGGAGGTAAGGGGCATGTCGGGCGACCTTGCTGTGATGGGCAGCCCCGTGAATGCTGGAGGAGGCAGTTGCAGTTTTGTGATTCGTCGTAAAACTGGAAATGAAGAAGAATCAGGCCCATAATCATTTTCTATGAGGTGAATTATTATAGTTCTTCCAAAATTCGGCCAAATCATTCAAAAAAATCGGCACGGATATTGAATGGGGCTAATCCAATTCAACCTTTTGGCTGGTTGAGGAAATCTGGCAACAACATAATTTACTTGTGTCATTATTCATTTCAATTGATGTATATTCACTAATCAATGTATACCAATCTGACCATGCGCCCAACTTTCCTTCTTGTTATGATTTGTATTGGGGGTTAGCCACACCTGTCTGGTGAGCAGCTTTCAGATCCTCATAATTAAGGTGTGTACACAGGTATCGATTTGCTTTATATTCAATTTGCTTTTGATTTCCCCTATTCCACCCATTTTCGATTTGGCCTTAGCTTTCACATTCAATTTCACATTCGATCTACACTTTTGCATTTGATATCGAATTCCATTTACATTCAAGGTACATGTAAGATATCAATTTACTGGATCAAATTTGATATTTCCTTGTCTGCACAGCCTATTTTTCTTTTCAATATAGAGAAAACGGGAGCGCGCATCAAATCGGATCAAAAGTATCTTAAAAACCATTCGATTTTGATTCGATTTTGCTTTTATAAACAAAATCAATCCAAAACCTGTCAAAAATCGAAACATATGTACACCTCTTAAGAGTGAGGTTTGTCCGAATAAAAAGTTGTTTAGCTTTAGGGACTGTAGAGTAAAAATTTGGGAAGCGACAAAAAAATTACATTTCAGTAGTTTAAAACTTGACAGTGTCAGATATTACATCAGTTGAGACTTTTAAAGGAAATTCCTTTTATCCATCTAAATGCAATTTGGTACTTGTGGAGTATCACGGCTCCCACGACCTTGATCGTATGCTGATCGTATGCAAAAAAATCGCATTGCATCCGATCAAATCGCATGCGATGCGATCGCACCCGATTTTGCACTGAAATGCATCAAAATGCATTGAAATGTGTAGTAAACATGTTAATTGGCCCCCAACTGTCATTTTTCACTGTGTACCACCCCCAATATCAACGCCAACCCGAAGCGTGGCGAGCGCAGCGAGCCCAAGAGGGGCGGCGGTACGCGTCCTACGACCTTTTCATACCCCCACTATCCACGTCGGCGTGGAGTTGAGAATAGAAAGTGTGGCGAGCGCAGCGAGCCCCGCGAGGGGACGCGGATACCTTCACAGCTATACGCGTCCCCTCGTGGGCTTCACAAGTATCCACGTCCGCTCGCCACACTTCGGGCTTGGTGGCTCGCTGTGCTCACCACACTTTCTTTTCTCAACTCCATGCCGACGTGGATAGTGGGGGTATGAAAAGGTCAGAGGACACGTACCGCCGCCCCTCGCGGGCTCGCTGCGTTCGCCACGCTTCGGGTTGGCGTTGATATTGGGGTTGGTACACAGTGAAAAATGACAGTTGGGGGCCAATTAACATGTTTACTACACATTTCAATGCATTTTGATGCATTTCAGTGCAAAATCTGGTGCCATCGCATTGCATCGTATGCCATCGTATGGCATCCGATGCGATGGCATACAATTTTTGAACAAAAATGATCAAAAATCTGTAAAAATCGCATTGCATCGTATACCATCATATGCCACTACATATGGCATACGATGCCATACGATGGGAGCCGTGATACTCCACAAGTACCTGCAATTTATAAAGAAAAATTCAGTTTGTGCAACAATTGTACAAATGTCATATTAAAGAAAAAAAAACACATTACAATGTAATATAAGGAAGAACCCAGAAAATATATAGAAAGTCCTGACGTCTCATGAGAAAAAGTTACATTTACTGTAGCAAAGGAGATGGGATTATAATACTAAAGTAATAACAGGTAGGGCTTGAAATTATGTTGAGCACATTTCCATTTGGATCTGCAATCTCACAAAAGTTGGCGCAGAGCATTTTTGTACGGGGGCGATTCCAAAACTCCGAATGCGGGCATCCACCTATGTATTCATTACAATGACAAACAGGCTCATTTGCACAAAACTACATTTGCTGCGTGTCTGAATATTTTGCCATTACTAAATGAGCCTTAACATTTCCAAATTGTGCTATAGCACTCACCTAACGATAGACATGAGCTGACACTTTTATAACAAGAAGAGAAGAGCTGGAGGAAACTAAGGATGTGTGAAATGACAGTGATTCCAAATTTGAATTTTCAATTTATCTTCAATATTTGCAAGTAGCTGGTTTCAAGGTTGGGAATTCTTCATAGCTAAGGGCCAATTAAAGGAGTAAATAAAACTTAAAACAAATTGATCTTCGCCACAGATCAATTTGTTATACACATGGATTAATGAAACTTGGTTGCATAAATAATAATCAGTAGAATTAGTTTCAATGCATGCATTGGCACATTTCTGCATAACATATCTGGGGAGAGATGTACTAACTCTTGAAAAGTGATAAACAACCAACCAATCAGCTCCTACTGTACCTGTCATTTTTCAAACACAGCATGTGACATGGCAGGTAGAAGCTGATTGGCTGGTGGTTTATCACGCTTAAATTTTATCACTTTTCAAGCTTAGTACATCTGGCCCCTTGTCATCTGACTCAAGGTTCCTGACCCATAAATTAGCACACATAGGTCCAGAGATACATTACTATACTATTTCCAAACTCCCCACCAATGTCATCAATGGCACCATTTCTCTAACTTATGCTATGGACAGAGCCACAACCTGTGTTGTGCAACATGTACCATCCCACAGAGCGCCATAAGCCAGGGGGTCCTGTTAGGTGGCATCTGTCTTTTTATTAATATCACTTGTAGACCCTCGGCATCTCCTGGCCGCACCTACAGTACAGTATCTCTTCCCTGGCCCTCTTCTGTCCCTAATCATTTCACCTGCTTTTGAGAAAATATGTATCAGTCCCATTCATTATAAAGAAGGCAGGCTATATCACAGATATCTCCTATTTACCTTTTAGCCCCAAATGGCCCACTGTCCCAGGTCCTGCTCTTTTAGAATTCCAGATTGCACAGCAGTATCTATTTTGATTCCTCCATGTCTACTTAGATACCTTCATTAGATCTTGGCCTCCTCTATTGGCTTTGTGCACATGCCTGAAACCAAGTTCATACATGGTCACTAACACTGCTGAGTTAGATTTGGCATTGTTCATTTCCACCGCTTAGGAGACGATTATAGGTCAGGCATTGTTCATTTCCACCGCTTAGGAGACGATTATAGGTCAGGCATTGTTCATTTCCACCGCTTAGGAGACGATTATAGGTCAGGCATTGTTCATTTTCACCGCTAAAAAAGTTGAGGTAAATAAGTGTACATGGCTAGGTGTTTTCAAATTGCTTTGGTGCTTCATGCAGTGAGCTGGATACCAGCCCCCTGGTAATTAAGATGATGAATACCTTCCCCAGCACTGATCAGGGATTTTGAGGGAAACAAAGCCAAATCCGAGACAAGTAAGCAATCTTTAGTTGATCGTGACCGCGGAAACACATACTGTAGGTCCATGTTGCCCAATTATGACCATTAGACAGAAATCTTGATTTTGTTAGTTGATGCTGTCTTTATGCTGTCTTGTCCTGAGTTTGTTAGTTGAAGCTACAGTATATTCTGTCTTTATGCTGTCTTGTCCTGAGTTTGTTTTGTTAGTTGATACTGTATGCTGTCTTCTCCAGGTTTTGTTAGTTGATACTGTATGATGTCTTCTCCAGGATTTGTTAATTGATGCTGTATGCTATCTTCTCCAGATTTTGTTAGTTGATGCTGTATGCTATCTTCTCCAGGTTTTGTTAGTTGATGCTGTATGCTGTTTTCTCCAGGTTTTGTTAGTTGATGATGTATGCTGTCTTCTCCAGGTTTTGTTAGTTGATGCTGTATGCTGTCTTCTCCAAGTTTTGTTAGTTGATGCTGTATGCTGTCTTCTCCAAGTTTTGTTAGTTGATGCTGTATGCTGCTTTGCTGGGTTTTGTTACAGTAGTTTACGCTGTATGCTATCTTGCCTGGGTTTTGTCAATAGATATCATATTCCGTCTGTATGATGTCTTGACTTTTATTCCTAATGATCACATTAATGATCTCAGTATGATTTATGGGTATTCTCCAGAAGTACTGCTGTAAGCAAAGATCCTTTATCATTGCCTTTTGTATCTTTAGGAAGGGAAATACATTCCATATTTCAGAATGTGATTGTGTACATTATTTTCTTTATATTTTTGAAACTGTATTTTGTTAACTTTAGCATGAGGGTTCCATATGTTGAGTATTTTGTGGTCTATTTATAAAGCCCTAGATAGAGATAAAGTGGATGGAGATAAAGGGGGTGATTCTGGTTGGTTTGCAAAAGCAAACTACTTCTTTGATGGACAAAACCATGTGCACTGCAGGTGGGGCTGATTTAACATGTGCACAGAGTGTTACATTCGGGTGAGTTATTTTGTTTCTGTTCATAGTAAATACTGGCATATTTATTTTTACACTGCAGTTTAGATATCAGTTTTAACACACCCCAGCCAAATGTAACTCTCTCTCTGCGCATGTTACATCTGCCCCACCTGCAGTGAACATGGTTGTAACCATTATAGGAGTTTGCTTTTGCAAACCAACCATAATCATGTCTAAAGTACCAACTGATGAGCACCTAACTGTCATTTTTCAAATACAGCCTCCACGGTTTTGTAAACAGACCCCTTTGTTTTAGACCATGTTCTGGAGTTAAGGGTGCCGGGCCATCCTATGTTTCCATACTGCAGGTGCATTTTGAGAGGAGATATCACGCCACTGTGTATTTCGAGATGTCTCTGTGACTTGTTCTTGTGAAGTTTTTATGAACTTTCCATCATCGAAAAACTGACCTCATCTGTGGCTCATCTAGTATTAGTCAAGGCAACTTAATCCTTTTATCATTAAACCTGTGGTCTATGTATGGGTCTAACATTTACCATAAAGTGAATTAAGGTATTGTCATGTGTATAGATCTTTCCAGTCCCTGGGAAATGAAACCATTAAACATCTACATTTATAACACATTTTAAATCAATTTATTGTCTCAGAAACTAAGCTTAATCAAATCAGACCATTATACTTTATCAAAGTGCATAGAAATAAAGATACACTCCTTCTAGAGTGTATGTATTTTCTGTCTGCGTGGAATATTGATCTCAAAGAAGAGATGGGATTTTGAGTCAAGAAGGATTATTATCGAGGGCACTTCTGCTTCTCGCTGAGACATCTTATTAAACATGAGGAAAACTTTCCAACTTGCAGACAACATCAAATAAAGATAGTGCTGGAGAAAATGTATAGCTGGGTGAAAAAAGGAAATATTCACCTTGGGTTCTACAAACAATTTACAAGCCAAGCTGTCCATCTGACTCATTGTTTTGGTTGATGCCATTGTTTTCTGGAAATAAACCAAGGTTCAACTTAATCACTGTTACATATGCACAGAAGCAAGAACAGTGAACATGGAGCCTCTACCACAAAGAGCTTAGGATACAGTAAGACAATGAACACAGTTAATGCAGTATTGTGCCTCTGAATATTGGGTTTATATCAAATTAGGGGAGGTCAGATTAATTGAATAAGATAAATTCATGATAGATAACCCCTCCAAGGCAGGAAACCAACTGAGGATACATATAGGGTAGCTATCCTAGGGTTATGTCTGGTTTGCATTTATTCTTTATGATGATTGAAGTCCTGGGCTTAAAGTTATTGACAATTAAGAAACCTGTCAGGATACCCCAAGGTACTACGGACAACACATTAAGGGCAGGTTTTACCTAGGGGCTGTAACCTGCCCGTGTCCGCTTCAGGGAGACGGGGTTAGGGGGTTCGGTAGCACGTGCGTCTCCTGCACAAAGGGGGTTATGCGGACGCAAGTGCGTCTGATGCACAATAAAGGAGGCATTTGCCAGTGCTCCATGTTACATACTGGAACATGCCTCTATTTGAAACCCACACTATCCACACCAGGCTGAAGCGTGGCGAGCTCGGCGTTACGCGTCCTCCCAACCTTTTCATACCCCCACTATCCACGTCGGCGTGGAGTTGATTTTATAAAGTGTGGCGAGCGCAGCGAGCCACCGATCCCAAAGCATGGTGAGCGCACGTGTAATACATGTAAAATAATGCGCGTCCGCTCGCCACGCTTCGGGCTCGGTGGCTCGCTGCGCTCGCCACACTTTATAAAATCAACTTCACACCAACGTGGATAGTGGAGGTATGAAAAGGTCGGGAGGACGCGTAACGCGTCCGCTCGCCACGCTTTCGGCTGGCGCGGATAGAGGGGGTGTTTCAGGAACACATTCACACCTGCCATATCATACATCTGAGACAGTAATGATGACATGTGTTAACTGGTAACTGGATTTTAATTAATAATATGCTGAATCTGACAGGGATGCTGAATCTGACAGGGATGTTGAATCTGACAGGGATGTTGAATCTGACAGGGATGCTGACTACGTTGGCCGCGGAAACACTATGCTACTTCTGACTGACTACGCTGGCCGTGCGAACACTACGCTGATTCTGACAGGGACGCTACGCTAACTACATAACGGTCGCCATGCTATTACACAAGTACCGAAATATTTATTGCAGTGGGCCCCTCTTTGCAAATCTTGGACTGGATGTGTTAATTCAGTTAAGATGAGTACAGTATATTGCCTAGACTTTTATATTTATTGTAGGTAATACCAATTTTAGTCCTGATTTCATATCTTCATAAGATCCAGTAATTGTGTGTCACTTTCATTTGGTTGGATAAATAATCTAGACACTGTAGTGCAAGTTTGTCCAAATCTATGATTAATGGTGACCTTGGGGTTCTCATTTTTAATACCGTAGGTCGTTTTCTGCATCACAAGTTACAGTAGCCATTGAATGCCTTGGCACACTGCAGAGGGGTGCAAAAAATGGGTGAAAGAGACCTGCTGAGAAACTCTTAGGTTACTTTTCATGACTTCCTTCGAAAATGAGACCAGCCTTGGTTCAAGAAGTTCCTTGTGTGAGGGCCATCCTGCAGGAATGGGAAAAACTGAAGAACACCTAATTTTTTACATTTTGTCCAACTCCCTTGACCCCATTACTGTGCAACCCTGTTTTTCAACTGGGATGTATGTCCTCTTTACATGGGTGTCAGTTGAGATCACTAGATTTTTGCCTATTAAGAATGAATTATGCACTTTGCAATTATACAGACCTATGCAAACGGTATGGCCTGTCTTCCAGTCACCAGCTTGCCTACTTACAGATTTGTAATTTCATTTGTTCTCTCAGTAAGACTTGTGACTGGCGTAGACCCACTCTGTTTGAATGTAACAGCATTTGAAACCCTGGCTGTAGTGATTCTATCTCACTGCTTGCCCCTTCTCCTCCTCCATTCAAATGGGCATGGGGACAGGGCTATATTTAGATGACATCGATTGGACAAACATTAGATAGTGGGTGCTTGAATGACTACATATTTTTAAAGGTCTTTGAACTTTTGTTAGAGTCAGTGTGGTGAAATAGGGACTACATTCCGGGTACGATTGCCCCTGGATGTCTAGATATTGAAACAATGTGATTTATTTGGTATCTAATTTATTTGGTGTTTTCCTCCCCAACAACCTATTACATGTGATTGTTTGCAGTCCCCACAGACAGCTCTCTAAGCAGCAGAATAAATTGTGTGGCCATGATTACAATGAGGCAAAACTATTGAGTGCTTTGAATTTAAAACAATCTTATTCCACCTCAATGCAAGCTCTAATTGCAAAAATATGGTACTTAGCATCTATGGATTATATAACTGCACTTGTCACAGTGTTGAAGTCCCATGCCACTTGGGACCTTTGTTACTCTGTCCACTGAAGGCAGCTGCCCAGGTTAGAGTAAAGCAGGTCTGTAGTGTTCAGTTTGTTGCCTTTGACCCTTCCCTCTAGTTACCCCTTTTCATACTCATTTTTCTGTTCGGTTTTGGCTTTAAAAATTAAAGTTCATCAATAATACTGCATACAAGTTTATTATTGGGTGAAATGTTTTCTTTATCTTGTAATCTAAACATTACACAAATGTTTTTGTCATTTGAATTTTTTTGTATTTAACTATTTTTACACATAGATAACAAAAAGAAACTGTACATAGGAAAGTTCATGTCTACACTTAGCAAACTTTCAAATATAAAAGGTAACATTTCGGACACCTCCTGCTTAATGCCCAAAAAGTAAGAAGAATCTATCTATCTCTCTATATGTATATACATACACATATACATATATATGTAACAAGAAAAAGGAGGAGCGCACAAATGAGCAAGATAATAACCAGTATTTACTGAAAAAGTGTAGGCTCACATACAATTCAATTTACTGTAGTCAGCATGTGTAGCATTCACCGCTAGCTCAACAGCCTGTAGCACGGGCACCAGAGGACATCCAGGAGGGGCCTCCTGAAGAAGTCGTGTGACGAAACACGTTGGGGCGTGGTCACCTGACGTATCGGATCCTTGCTTCAGTGTATCCTGTCCATCTGTGGTTGATGCGTGGAGAACACCGCCGCTGCTGCCGTTCCATCTTTGCCGGTCTGCTGGATGTCCTCTGGTACCCGTGCTACAGGCTGTTGAGCTAGCTGTGAATGCTACGCATGCTGACTACAGTAAATTAAATTGCATGTGAGCCTACACTTTTTCAGTAAATACTGGTTATTATCTTGCTCATTTGTGCGCTCCTCCTTTTTCTTGTTACATGTTCCATATATTGAGGCCATGACAAAGCCTTGTGGAAGTGAGCAGCACTACATCAGAAGAGACGGATTCACTAGATAGATAGATAGATAGATAGATAGATAGATAGAGAGAGAGAGGTGTTCATCTGACCTTATCATCCACTCTCTGTCTACAGATTTATTTATTTTTTACTGACTTAAAAGCATTTCTGGATGATGCAAAACCATCTGGTTGATTTCCAGGTTCCATGTTAGGTCTGCCATGCAGATTTCCAAAACTTAATTGTTAATCGGCTTCCAAATGTTGGTTCAGTAATAACCATAAAAGCACAACAGAAAACTGCAGCACTTGAAAACCGTATGCTAGAAGCTTTTATTTTACTTTTTGTTTCCCTAACAAACAAGACATTAAGCGAAACCGCAATCCAACCTCTTCACTTTTTATGAAACAAATTCTCCCTGCACATCTACCAAATGTAATATGGCCTCCCCCTCCCACCAACTATAACGTTTTTATGTTTGTTTTAGGGATATAACTTTCTCTTTTTAAACTGGCGCATTGTTGCCACTTTCTCCTAGGCACTAGCTGGTGAGAAAGTTTCCAGGCAGGTGGCTAATGGTTTTCAAAATTTGGCGATGGATGAGTATATATGTGTATGTAGCTTTAAATGACACCATTAGTCTGCTAAATGCTTCACAGTATTTTATACAACAAAACATCAAGAACATGGATAAGTGTTGCAATCAAGTAGGAGAGATATCTAGTGCAGAAAAGCTTACAATCTAGAAAGGCGTAAAAACAGAATAGAAAATGAGTAGCAATTGGAGGACAGAGAGGGATATAACATATTGTATACAAATAGGATTCATTAAGCACCTATAACTACATAATACTATCATTTTCTTATTAATTGAAAAACAAGTTTTTCTTTTAAACAAATGTTTAGTATAGTGTATAGTATATTGTGATTCAGAGGCGGGCTGGGCAGGGGGGTCAAGTTGCCATTTGCCCCTCAGGCCAGTGCAATTTTACAATACCAAGGCCGTATGAACAATCAATTCTCTGAGGTTTGAGACTTTAGAATCTTAAAGATTTTCTTGTCCATACGGATATCATCAACAGAGGCACTACGGGCTTTAGATGCCCGAAACTGTGTGACATATCAATATTTACAAACAGGAACATACTGTAGACATGCTCTATGAAATTTGTAGTTTACATCACTTGAACCTGTTCTTTGTAATATGTTGACAAGAAAGAGCACCAATTTTAAGAGTGGATGGCACCAGGGGCGGATCCAGGATAAAATGACAGGGGGGGGCACCATGATAAAAGAGGGTTTAGGTGGGGAAGGGGCGGTGTTAGTGGTGCCAGTGTACATGCTAAGAGAGCGGCAGAGAGGGTGGGAATGGGATTAAAAATAGGCCCTGGCATTTAAAGTACACAGGCCCACCATGGTGACAAAAGTGAAGGATGTAGTTGTGCGTGCGCCGAAGGCGCGCTCCGGAAAAGGGGGTGTGGCCACTCAACAGGGGGCATGTCCTTGAGTGTAGTGTACAACACCATATACAACTTATACAGATTATGCATCAAAATACTAGACCCCATTATACTTGCCCCTTACACATGATGCCGAATGGAATGAGCCAAAATTCACATAATGCCACATGGATTGTGTCAAAATTCACATAATGCCACTCGGATTGAGCCAAAATTCACATAATAACACACAGATTGAGCCAAAATTCACATAATGCCAAATGGATTGAGCCAAAATTCACATAATGCCACATGGATTGTGTCAAAATTCACATAATGCCACATGGATTGTGTCAAAATTCACATAATGCCACATGGATTTTGTCAAAATTCACATAATGCCACACGGATTGTGTCAAAATTCACATAATGCTACACGGATTGAGACAAAATTCACATAATGACACACGGATTGAGACAAAATTCACATAATGCCACACGGATTGAGACAAAATTCACATAATGCCACACGGATTGAGCCAGAATTCACATAATGCCACACAGATTAAAACAAAATTCACAATACGCTTCATAAACAGGGACATTGTCCACCAAAAGCGCGCATTAAACATTTACACCATAATGTCCATTACACGTTAAGTTACACACCATTATGTCCATTATGTATTATACCAAACACCATAATGCCTATTAAAAATTATGCTACATAAGTGCTGCTTATCTGCATGCTCATTGCCAAGGGTCCCATGCTCATTGCCAGAGGTTCCATGCCCGTTGCCATGTGGGATTACATGCTCATTGCCAAGGGGGAATACATGCTCACGGTAAATGCTGGACAGCCGCCGCCAGGCAGAAGTGATAGCCACTGACAGTAGCAGAGCCTGGCTGTATTCAGAGCACTGCAGGTCCCGGTTATTTGAAATAATACCCCAGGTTGGCCCCTTTTACACCAGCCTAGTCCCTGCATTTTCTGGTGTGAGGGGGAGAGAAAACCACCCCTTCCCCCCTCTAACCAGTTATCTCATTTAACCGGCTATATCTTCGGAACCAACTGACCCATTTACATGAGACAAGTATCATATTGAAGAACTTTTGAGTGGGCTTTGAATGATTTTGGTCAACTGGAATGCTTGGTTCCAGAGTAATCTGCCCTCAAAGAACATGAATAGCCATGAAATTACATTTCAAAAATAAAAAAATTGGTTTACACGCAATATCTCTGGAACCAATTGACCAATATGGACCAGCCTGGTATCATATTGAAGGTCCAGCGATTTGGAATTGAATGAGATCAATCACAAGCTTCTGTGATGCCAGGGGGTGAACTGACAGCCATCGGAACAGGGTGGGGGTCGGAATTGACGGGTCCCATATTATATATATTATCCTATGGGGAAAAAGTTACAGCTTTGCCAGGCGATATCTCCGGTTCCCAGGGTGGGGGGGGCTAGAGACACGGGGCTGGGCTTGTTGGAAAGCCCTGGTCCTCAGCTACAAAATGAAATGACAGGGGGGGCACCCAGGCACGTGAATCCGCCACTGGATGGCACTCCATATGTCCGCCATTAAGGTGGCTCTATCTCATGGTATCAACCTCTAGCAAGACACTTTGCTCTTGCTAAACACAATATCACAGCTGTTAGCAGTGGCGTAACAAAAAATGTCATGCTCCCTGCTGAAATTCTTTTTACTACTAGTCTGCGTCCCGGCGCTGCTCCTGGCTCGTTCTGAAAAATATAACTCTCAAAATGGCTGCCCCTGCCACCACCTCCTCTAGCATCCTCAAAAACTGTCTGCTGTAAGGGGGTGGCCATTTTGTGAGAGACATTTTTCAGAACGAGCCAGGAGGAGTGCCGAGTCCTTACTCCCGGCCACAGATGCTGCGGCAGGTTGCAGTATAACAATAGCCCCCACAGACCCCCAGTGCCCACACTTACTCAGCACCTCCCTGCCGCCGCAGGGTCTGCATCGCTATTGTTACACCACTGTCTGTTAGATACATGATCATGGATTATGTTCTCCCTCTGAATAGAGGTGGTGACAGGGTTGTAAAACTACTCCAATTGGAAACCAAATGGATAGACAGACTTTATCCCCTGGAGCAGTGGTTCCACATCTGTGTGCCTTGTCACCTTGAGGTCCCTTCGAGGACTTGCAGTGGTGCCCTGGATTGGTGATTCATAAACAATTCAAATTATTTATGTAATAGGCAAATTGTAGAGAAACAGAAGTGAAGCCTAACCATTACCACAAAACTGACCCTGATGATGAGATATAAACACAATTTACGTAACTTATTGTTTTTATGACATTGTCAATGACAAACCTTTGGCCTAGAAGTGCCATGAAATAAATTCTGAAACTCTGAGGCACCATTTTTCAAAAAGTTTGGGAACCACTGTCCTAGAGGCTTGAATAAGATTCTGGACCTCCATTGCTTCCTGTAAAACAACAGGTATCCCAGCACTGTGAAGCTGAAGCAATATGCTCTTAAGCACCAAGCACACTATGCTTTCCCCCCATACACAATATGTTCTTAAGCACCTTGCACACTAGGCTTTCCCCCCATACACAATATGCTCTTAAGCACCTTGTACACTAGGCTTTCCCCCATACACAATATGCTCTTAAGCCACTTTCTGAGCAATATTGTTTACAATAGCGCCTAGTGTGTACACTCCATATCGTTAACAATGTGTGCACGCATTCAGTTCACATTGCACCGAGTTTCTATAAGGATGCAATGCAATCTAGTACTGAATGCACACGGCA
Source organism: Crinia signifera (assembly GCF_055691185.1). Lineage (NCBI taxonomy): Eukaryota > Metazoa > Chordata > Amphibia > Anura > Myobatrachidae > Crinia > Crinia signifera. Next base: position 272,407,155 of record NC_139220.1, read on the forward strand.
CATATTGCACCAGGTTTGCGCACCATAACTCTGATCCTGGACAGCTTTTCTTTAACCCTCTACAGCAGTGGTGGCCGATCAGTGGCCCTCCAGCTGTTGATGAACTACACATCCCATCATGCCTTGCATCAGTTTCAGCAAAACTAAGGCAAGGCATGCTGGCATGTGTAGCTCATCAGCAGCTGGAGGGACACTTATTGCCCACCCGTGCTCTACAGGGAAGTTGTGACCAGGGAAATACTACCTTCACTGGTGAAGCTAGCCCTGTTTCATCAACCAATATATACATATTTAGTACTGTATATATGTACTGTATTTTGTGCCTTAGTCGTGTCCCCGTTTCCTAATGACTGGATACTGTATCTATAAGAAAATAGCTATTGGTTCGTACCATGCACAGTATGAAGTGTCAGGTATACTTTGAAAATAAACATTTATATAAATATATTCATTGGAAAAAAAAACCTTTTATACACTGTGCATTGCAAATTTAATAAATCTGATTTAATATAAAAAAATATTTTTTAGAAGGATTTTGATCTGTCAGATCCTGCGGTGACCATTTTCTCTAACTTAATCTGTCAATCACCTGGGGCCTGTGTTCTATGCTTTATTTATTTATTTATTAACAGTTTCTTATATAGCGCATACAGATTCCGCAGCGCTTTACAGAGGATATTTGAACATTCACATCAGTCCCTGCCCCAGTGGAGCTTACAATCTATATTCCCTACCACATGTACACGCACACACAGACATTCTAGGGTTAATTTTGTTGGGAGCCAATTAGCCTACCCGTATATTTTTGGATTATGGGAGGAAACCGGAGTACCCGGAGTAAACCCACGCAAGTACGGGGAGAATATACAAACTCCGCACAGTTAGGGCCATGGTGGGAATTGAACCCATGACCTCAGCGCTGTGAGGCAGTAATGCTAACCATTACACCATCCGTACTGCTATGCTTTAAATGAGGGCATTAGTCTTCTAGATTATTTTAGAATATTACTACCTGTAATGTTCCCTCAATAAAAACCTAGATAAAAAAAATCGACCGAATGGGAATGCCTTGATCTGATCGCATACTGCTCTTTGTTTATATCAAAAACAATTTTCAGAAAGTTAGCTGGTAAGTGATGTATTCATTTCTGGGGCTGTATATTTCTTGTTTACGGTTCTTTTATGCTCCCATTTCTCTTAAAAATGGCTACATAGTTTCTCAACTCCCGAGATTAAAAAAAGTTTCCCGTGTAGAGAGTTCCTCATAAGTCGTAGTCAGTGATTGTATTTCATCCAAAGTCATGTGTGGGGCCGCTCTACTGAACATATGTTAGCTATACAAGTACTTAGCAAACAGGTGGTTCTTATTAAACACACTTAGACTAGGTCTGAATACTTGCAGGCTAGTGAATAGGTAAGCCATCCCGCGGCGCGCCCCCTCCTCCCCCCCCCCCCGCTCTGCGAGGGGATGTGTACTCCAACATATCCCCTTGCATGCAGCCGAAGTGTGAAACTCTCCAAAGCCATTCGCTCCCAGGGTCTACACATGCGCAGATATGCACAGACACCTCACCATGGAAATGGGACCGAATGAGCCCCGTTCCGAATACTGTTGAATTAGGCCCTAAGTTGAGCTGGCAGGTGTTTCTTATTAAACACACTAGACTAGTTCTGTATTTTTTAGTTTTAATTTCTTGTTCTTTTTTTTGTATTGCTCTGTATTTTCACGCTGATAAAAAGCTATGTCAGCCTGACAAAAATATAACATATTGGGGCAGATGTATTAACCAGCGTTAAGTGCAAAAATGCACTTAACGCTGGTTAACTGGGGGGGATTACGTCTGTCCCTAATGTATTACTAGCGCACCTAACGTGCGCTAGTGACAGCCCGCCGAGTTACGCTCGGCGGGGCTGTCCCTGCAATCCCCCCCAGGGATTAACGGCCGGGGCGATGTATTAACAGCCTTCAAGGCGTTAATTCGCCCCGGCCGCTTCGCCAGCTCAGGGCTAGCATTGTCCTATCCCCCACTATGGGGACAACGCTAGCCCTGCGTCTGGCTTGGGCTGCGCTGGAGATCTCGCGGTTTTTGCGAGATCTCGCGCATGCCCAGTAAGCCGGGCAGGGGGGGTGACGGGGAGTGCGCATGTGCGGGGCGGCGAGGGAGCCGATAAGGAGAGCCGTTAACGCTGGGCATAACGGCTCTCCTTATCGGCTTGGGGGATGTTAATACATCTCCCCATAACGAGTGCCCGCTTCTCCTCGTTATGCAGGAGAAGCGGGACTCGTTATTTCACAAACGTAACAAGCTTAATGATACATCTGCCCCATTATCTGTACACAGTAGAATGGATGAAAGTAGAGTATATAACATACAGTATTAAGCCAATATCCAATGTAAAAAAAAAAAAACCTACACTCTTCCCATACTTCCTTCTCTAGATTGACCAATGAACTAATTACATCTACTTCTTCCGAATCATCCTCCTTGAACTCTTCATTGTTTTCAAAATGGCAGCCACTCTCTTCTCCCTGACACGCTCCTCTTTTAACCAGGTTAATCTCATACTGTACATCCCTGAACAAATGACTCTTGTCCCAACTCATGCAAGAATTTTGTCCTTAGACACATACAGTAATCATACATGGCTTGTACCCAGAAAAATAAGTGTTTGTTATAACATACTGTACTCTACCATAAAAGCTTTAGTGGGGCAATTGGAAAATGGCATAAAAAGCAAACATAGTATGAAGGCATCAATGTTTGCCCAAGATTAAGTATTACAAAAACAGCATAAAAAATAAAATTACATACTTAATACTAAGCTTCGCTACTTTAACTTATTTTTAATGTTACTGAGAATTATGAAGATTAGTTTACTATTCTCTAACTTACTTAACTAATGCTAAGAATGATATACTATAAAACACCTCACAACCACACTGTACATCAGTGGGTAAAATGGCTACCTTCCCATGCTTCTATGCTGCGGATATTTCTCCTCTACAATGTTATCTCCATACTGTATAGTGTAGCTTCAACTAAAAATTCACAGCCCCTGCCGCTTCATATGCTGTTACTCACACGCTCCTTCCAAGGTTCTCAACTTTTTTAACAACTCCTTTATTTTGTGGGAATAGCACCTGCTTTTAATCCATCTACTTCCTCGAAGCGTGGCGAGCGGACGCGGATACCTTCACAGGTATCCGCATCCCCTCGCGGGCTTCACAGCTGTCCGCGTACCCTCGCGGGGCTCGCTGCGCTCGCCACGCTTCGGGCTCGGTGGCTCGCTATGCTCGCCACACTTTCTATTCTCAACTCCACGCCGACGTGGATAGTGGGGGTATGAAAAGGTCGTAGGACGCGTACCGCCGCCCCTCGCGGGCTCGCTGCGCTCGCCACGCATCGGGTTGACGTTGATCGTGGGGTGGCGTTAACAATTCGGGTGGCCATTATACACTTCAGGGTGCCTATTTGGCCTCTGTGGCCCATTTAACATTGTTTCCTATGGAAAAATCGGGTCAATTGAGGCATTGAACAGGAAAATTGGGTCAATTGAGACATTTAACATTGTTCCCTATGGGAAATCTCGGGCATCTCGTCGGTTGATCGCACCCGATTTTTTAGTGCATTCAATGCCCGAGATGCCCGAGATTTTTTACTAAATATCCCCACGATCAAAATCGTGGGCGCCCTTCTAAGTAAAGAGTACCACATTTTCATATAGTTTAGAGCAGGAATGGGGAACCTTTGGAACTCCAGCTGTTGTTGAACTGCACATCCCATACTGCCCTGCTACAGTTTTGCTATTTGGCTATGCTAAAACTGTTGCAAGGCATGCTGGGATGTGTAGTTCAACCACAGCTGGAGGGCCAAAGGTTCCCCATCCCTGGTTTAGAGTAGGGATGGTGGAAGACAGCCTCTGTGCATGTGCCCTTGGAGGGTCGGCTACTGATACCCTATGTTCAGTTATTAAAATGGCCATGCCTTAGGTCCAGGATAGAATGAAATATTTTGTTATAATTTGCAGTATGCTCTCTCTATTTGTACTATGTATTAAAATAAACCTTTTAGCACAGTGTTGTGATCTCAGCATGTACTGTGTCTAAGTTGCTAGAGGATGCAGAGACTCGTAAAATTTAATTTGTCTACATTCCTTATTTGCTTTTAACAACTTGACACACAGAATTGTATTGTTGGGGTGTTTGAAATGGCACATCTATTTCCCATAAAACCTTTAAATGGAAGCTCCAAGCTTTAATGAGTGTGACAAAAGGCAAACCTGTTTTGTGATATCACAAAGGAAAGGATGCTGAGTAGTGTATGAATATTTGTAGTGTGGAGCAGCCTGCCAAATTGCATTAAGGGCTCAATCATAAATCATGTTGTTTCAAGACACAGGCAAAAGTAGAAAGTGAGAGAAAATGACATTAAAAATAATGCTGTTCGTTGGCAATGTACCAAAATATAAATTAGGGTATTTTAGTGGGAATTTCATGGTCTGCATGCCTTTAACCCTTTGATACTTCGTAACATACGAGTGCATTAGTGGCATTCTTATCTTAACAAGGGATAATGGAAACAAAATGAGGGCCAGGAAATAAGAGATTTCACTTGGTTGTAAAAATGTTTAATGAAAGCCAATTAAAATGGAGTTTTTGTACTAAATAACGGAAATTGGTTTATTTTCTAGATATACAGTAGTTATGTTTGTGTTTTGTGAATAATACCGAGATGATGGCAGGGCTGAATTAAGCCACCGGGGGGCCCGGGTCACTATAGACAGGGGGGCTCAATCCCACTTGTCACTACTAGCCACAAACTGTATGGGAGAATATTACAGTGTCAAAACACAGAGTAAAGGCAGTATAAACTTGGTCAATGGGTAACTGCAGATGGGTGGATTAATATATATATATATATATATATATATATATATATATATATATATATATATATATATATATATATATATATATAGTCCATCTGTACTTTACTCTGTAGGAGCCCTGACAGGCTCTGATTAAAAACCCTTCCATGATGAGGCTGCTGCTGCTGTACTCCATGGGCCTGAGAAGAATATGATGAGCTCCACCAACCAGAGCTCAGCACAAGCCTTTCAGCCTCTGACCTCTTGTGCAAAGTCTCATGGGATTTGGTCAACTCCCAGTAATGCACTGCACACTTGTGCAATCAGTGTGCCTTGGCTCTCGATGCTCAGCACCATTAACCATTGTCACATTGGCAGATATGTGAAGCTTCAGCACTATCCCACTCAAATGCAGAAAACCTTTAGCTAAAAAAAAATAAAAAATAAAAATATATATATATATATATATATATATATATATATATATATATATATATATATATATATATATATATATATATATATATATAGTAGAAAGAACTCACAACAGCGGCACTCAGCAGGAACTTTTCAGCGTGTGTATTCAAAACCAATTTCCAACGTTTCGGGGACCGTAGTGCCCCTTTGTCAAGGTGTGGGTTACCCACACCTTGACAAAGGGGCACTACGGTCCCCGAAAGTGCCCCTTTGTCAAGGTGTGGGTTACCCACACCTTGACAAAGGGGCACTAAGGTCCCCGAAACGTTGGAAATTGGTTTTGAATACACACGCTGAAAAGTTCCTGCTGAGTGCCGCTGTTGTGAGTTCTTTCTACTATTCACTGTATCCGGAAGGCACCCAGGCAGCTGTACCCCGTTGGGTGAGTGCCAGGCCGCCAAACCAATTATATATATATATATATATATATATATATATATATATATATATATACGCACGTATAACCTTGACAAAGGAGTGTCACATACCCCGAAACGTTGGAAGCTTTTTTTGCTGAAAATATATTTTTTCAAAAAATCCCCGGAGTGCCGCTGTTGTCTCTTCACTATCATATATATATATATATATATATATATATATATATATACACAACAACAAAATTCCTGAAATTGCGCTATGGATTTGTGGTCGCCAATGACACTAGGCCCCCTACTAGCGGAGCTACCTCTACCTAAATCTTCCACAATAGTGTCAGGCGCCCTATGCTTAGAATTATAATTTCAGTCTCTCCTTAGTTAGCTTTTTCTCAATAAACCATACATATATTAGCATATAAAAAGATTGTTTATTAAAAAGCGAAGATTTTTTCTTAAAACCAGATTACTCTTGACACTGGAGTACGCTTTGTTTTTAAAGATGCAACCCAACGCGTTTCGTCTTCAAGCGAGACTTCATCAGGGGTATAGATATTTTTTATACAATGGTCTAAAAAAACATAGAATACAGTTCAGTATTTTTGTAGGAGAGACATACAATAAATTATTCATATATGAACAGTTTTATTAGGAATGAAACCAATCTAGGGTATGACCCGTGGTATAGCACTTAAGTGTAAATCCTTTAGGCTGTAATTAAGCCTTTTAATAGGTTAAATTTTCACTATAAAGTGGAGAAAAATGGGGAACATAGGGGGAGGATCCCAAATAGAGGATGAAGATATGGAGGTGGAAATAGAATAGTGCAATGGAAGTAACCATTTTTTAGGAGACTATTATTTTATATTGATACATCCTACTGATTTCTTTCTTTATGTAGGAGTAACAATAAATAAAAATAAAAATAAAAATGAAAAGACAAAAGGAAGAGAAAATTACCTCTGTTTGGACTGAGATGAATGTGGTTATAAAGGTGTTTCCTTGGACTTTTTGATTATTTCTAGGCTTATATATGAGCCTTATGATGGTATGTTTCACTCCTTTAAGGTGAAATGAAGTACATACATTACATTTATGTTATAACTAACCTCATTGGTTTAATAGTGTTGGTGTCCTAGTGTCATATTACTAACTTTTAATATGAATATATAGTGTGCTAGACACCTCTCCTTAGTGCTACTAATTATTTATATCTAATATTTCTCATAACTAATGTGCTATCCTTATAATCCGTTTGTTTATGATCAATAATAAGTGTGAAATTCAATTCAATTACGTTTAACAACGTCTATATTTTCTTAATTATATGGTTTGCGTTCCACCTGTCCGACGGTGGAACGCACAGCCATTTTCCGGATGTGTTTCCTGGCAGGGTGCCCAGTACGCATTGCCCAGTACGCATTTAGCGTACTGGGCAATTCTCCATAGTGAAATCACATCGCATCGCAAAGCGTGTATAGTGCTGTGCGATGCGATGTTTCATATGAAGTGCACAGGAGTGCTTATACAATGAAATATTGCATGGGATCGCAGGGCACCATAGACAAGGTGCGATGCGATATTTCATAGTAGAAGCACCCATGCTATGAGATTTGATGGGATGAGATGTGATGGGTGCATACAATTGAAAGCACCTATGCCATTGTTTAGTGTCACCTCCAGTATCAACACCACCCTGAAGCATGGTGAGTGCAGCGAGCCCCGTAAGGGGTGTCGGAACGCGTCATCCGACCTTTTTATACCCCCACTATCCACGTCGGCGTGGAGTTGACTATATAAAGTGTGGCGAGCGCAGCGAGACATTGAGCGCAATGCGTGGCAAGCGCAGCGAGCCCCGCTAGGGGACGCGGTATACATGTAAAGTGATCCGCGTCCCCTTGCGGGGCTCGCTGCGCTTGCCACGTTTCAGGCTTGGTGGCTCGCTGCGCTCGCCACACTTTATAAGGTCATTTCCACGCCGACGTGGATAGTGGGGTTATGAAAAGGTCGGAGGACGGTTATGCTGCGCTTGCCACGCTTTGGGGTGGCATGGATAGTGGTGGTGTTTTAGGAACACATCCGCACTTGCAAAATCATACAGCTGGCACAGTAATGACGACATGTGTTAACTAAGAACTGTAAATTTACTTAAATAATTTAAAAGGCATAACGATACTGATAATAGGAACAATGAATCAATTTTAAACAGTAAAACATTAATTAAGAACAATGAATCATAGTAAAACATTAATTAGTAACAAATCACTTAATCATCCTTAGGGAGGAGGGTAAGTGCTCCCAGGATTTGATGAAATGGATTATCCCCACCCATTGTCTTTCTCCACATGAACTCCTGGAGATAGGAATGGAGCATGTGGCGTGCTGTACCACTTTGGCGCTTATTGCGCCATTTGCATGCGCCCCACATTCTCTCCACATTCCCGGTGTGCACCCCTGTGGACGGGTCTATAAAATTGAACCTGTGATTTTCTTGGGCGTGCTGATACCCTGCAAGTTCCAGCTGTTCAGTGCTGTACGCCCTCCAGCATTCACTGTAAATCGGGGTGCCTGGCTCTACATTCTCAGTAATAGCCACCATCAAAGTGCTGGCATCGTGTCTGGGTACCATGGTGAGGAAACACTGTCCCATTTCCCTACAAATCCCCCCAAAAACCCTGCTGTGGGAACATACGGCCGACATTACTCCTTCTTACAAACATACTCTCATCGACCTCCACGATGTGGCCTGGACGGCGATATGGCGCTGTGGCTGTGCCATGAGGTCCATCGTACAAGCCTCCCGCAGGATAAGTGGCACCCTGGAAACCAGTGGACCGCTCTGAGGCTCACCTTCAGCCACTACGCTTTAACATGGCAGCGCCACATACATTCCTTTACAGAAAGGCGCATTACGTGGCCATTCATGCCACCGGAAGGAGATTGTGTCCTTGAAAAAAGGCGATAGCCTCCTCCTCCTTCTGAGGCAACGTAAACATATTCATAGATGCAGCCATCTCATAAACTTTCGATAAATCACCAGCAGCTCTGAGGGATGCTTCTACTCCTGTCACAATATCACCTCAGAATGATTTCTGAGAGGATCTGACAGGGGGCGGGAATGACAGGGAGCGGGAAAATCGCATTGCATCGCATCGCATGCTACTATGACGTAATGCGATGTGATTTCACTACGTTCGCGTACGTATGGAAACTGGGCGCCCTGCTAGGAAACAAGTACATATATATATATATATATATATATATATATATATATATATATATATATATACACACACATGCCAACCACAAGGGGCCCCTAGATAGAGGGGGGCCCAGGGGTACTGATCCCCTTAGTCCCCCCTTTAATATGGCACTGGGTGATGGGATTACTTATGTTAGGGTATGGATGTATTGATGATAACAGCATGGATGGTGTAATGGATTGCTGCCTCACAGCACTGAGGTCATGGGTTAATTTCTCCTAAGGAGCTTGTATATTGTCACCATGCTTACGTGGGTTTCCTCCCACAATCCACAAACCTACCTAGTATGTTAATTGCCACCCAACAATAATGAACCCTAGTATGTTAGTGTGTGCATGAAAGGGCGCCGACAGCACCGCCAGGACCCTGTAAAAATGGGGCATGGTCAACAGGAGGGGACAGGGTCATGCCTCTTTTTTAACAGTAAAGAAAAAAATCATAGGGGGTGCGGACAAGCGGCAGATCGATGGGTGGGACACTCACTTAGGGAGAGAGGACATGCAGCCACAACCTCTCTCCCCCGCACAGCACACGGCACAGAGCAGCATATGCTGGGCTGGAGAAAGAGGCTCTGCTGCAGTGGCAGCCAGTCCTCTCTACTCCCACTGCCCGGCTCTCTGCAGCGAGGGAGTGGGACCTGGGTTAAAAGTACCCGTCTCCCCCCTCTTGGCACCACTGTGTGCATGTACATGTGTTTAGGCAGGACTGACTAGATGGGCCAAGTGGTACATATCTACAATCAAATTATGTGGTTAGATAAGTAAACAAAAATGTAAAACTAAAAGTATAGGAGGGGAGAATTATGGTGCACATGATTTCTGACCAATCCAAATACCGTAACCTGCCCAATCAGGATAAAGAAATAACAGCTAGAATGATAGTCGGTATCGGATCAAGGACGCTAAAAATCTACAATGATCTTTAAATCTAATAACAATAGCAAAAGTTGAATGAAATGTAACATGTACATCTATGAATTGTACAAAGGATATTCAATAATAAAGAGCACTTTCATGTGTCATAATCCAAATGCTGTATGAATTCTTCTTCTTTTCAATTGCTACTTGTCCTCCTGATGGAGTGAGGACATAAAAGAAAAAGATAATGTGTAGCACAGTCTGATTCCTGTCAGTAACACCACGTGTTATTTAGATGGAGAGATGATATAGAGAAGTCTCATAAATGAATTATCCAATAAATAATGGTCAGTGTGAATTAAGGGGAATCTGTGGGGAATTAATCCCAAACATAAACTTTAGAATGTAAGCTCTCATGAGCAGGGCCTTCCCTCCTTATGTGCTTTTCTTAGAATATATACATCTCTGCCTCCCTAATAATTGATTAACTGTCCTGTCCCCTGATCCAACTGTCTTTCTATACCATGTTCTTGTCCTAGATTACCTTGTACTTGAATTCATTATTTAATTGTTTTTTGATCATTTTTGTATTGTTAGGCACTGTGGAACCCTTGTGGTGCCATATAATTAAAGATAATAATATTAATAAATAGAGATGTGAAGGTTCTGATTTACTCTGATTTACTCGATTTCAAAGCAGGATCTTATTGGCTATCCCAAATCACATGACAGTTGTTGGCAGTTGATAGCCAATAAGATCCTGCTTTGAAATCAGAGTAAATCAGAGTAAATCAGAGCCTGCACATCTCTATTAATAAAAGTAGTATTAATTGCACTATACTGGGCATACTGAGGAGGAAAGGAATCTAGGAGTCACTATTTCAGATAACTTGAAGCCAGATAAGCAATGTAACAAAGCAACGAGGAAGGCAAGAGAATTGTTTAGTTGCATAAAGAGAGGCATAGGCAGCAGAAAGAGAGAAGAAATAATGCCACTGTATAGGCCATTGGTACAACCTCGTATAGAATACTGTGTCCAGCTATGGAGGCCATATCTCCAGAAGGATATTAAAACATTAGACAGTGTAAAAAGAAGGGCAACTAAAATACGGTATAGAGAGAGGGTGGGCGACCCACAACATATATTTTTTGCTTTTTTAAGGAAGGTGAATGGAAACATGCCCACCAATGGGGGATTTTTATATATAAATCTTCCCCCACTCGTTGAGGGTGCCGTCAACTGATTTAGAATTTACACAATAGGCGAAAAAGAAGAAAGAAATCAGTTTCCTAGGACGCACTCCTCATTCACAGCGTCTTAAATGACTTAAAAACAGTAGTGTGTCAAATCTTTAATTGGTGTATAAATATTTTTATAACTTACAGGCCATCATTTCATCATAACAATTTTTCAATTTTATTAATTAAATTAGAAAATACGGTACATGGCCTTACCTGGAAAGACTAAAGCCCCCTACATTCGGGCCAAGAAATTAGGTGAAATTGGCCAAAATTGCATGAGTTTGAAATCCGATCTCCGCCTCAAACCCCCTCCCGGCGGTGGGGAAACGGAGTCACATGTGATACATCACATGTCAAAGGACCACATGTGATGCATTGCATGTGATCCTGCTGTCCAGGAAGGTCTTGGGAGACTCAAGAGGATCAGATGGCCATACACTCCTGCGAAAAGTTGCAGCAGTGTGTGGCCATCTTAAAAGATCTTAACATGTATAGTGTTGAGCATAAAATGGAAAGGGGGGACATGATGAAACTTTCAAGTACATCAAGGGTTTTAAAAAGGAACAGGAGAAATACATTTTCCAAAGAAATAGAAGTATAAGAGCACAAGGACATACACTAAAATTGGGGGGAGGAAGGTTCAGTGGAAACTTAAGGAAAAATTACTTAAAACAAGGGTAGTGGACAAATGAAATAGTCTACCATCAGAGGTGGTAGAATCTGAGCCAGTAAAGCAATTTAACCATACATGTGAAAGACATAAGGATATCATTGCAAATAAATAAGAATCAAATAGGGATTAAGGTAACAAAATGGTTAAAAAGGGACAGACACTATAGGCCAAGTAGTTCTTATCTGCTGTCATATTCTATGTTTCTGTGTTTCATAAAGGTTTCTTTAAAGTGGAAATTCACTAGACTCCACAGTGATGCATGCAGAACACCAATAATAGTGAATTCAACAGGCATACTGTATCTCATAACTTAGAGGTGAAAGAACATATGCTAAAAGGTTTCTTTAAACATCATGAAAGGTATCAAACACAAATCTGGCATACCTAAATCACAATCTTAGGAGTTGGGATCTTCTCATAAAAGGTATCTTTGTGTGCTTTTCCTTACTTCGAGATGTTGGAAAATGTTAAAACAAGCACACCCTGTTTATGATCATAGATAATTAATTCTTCTCTTAAGGCGGTCTTATAATGCTAAGCTTTATAATCCAATAAAATATGGTTCCAAAATATATATGGTCTAAAAATGTAACAATTTATGCAGACAAAAATAAACAACAAAAATTCATTAGACAAAGGCTCATGGAATCATAAGAAAAGTCCATAGTCCTTTTAATGGCAGTAGCATCTGGACCTAAATTCTGAACAATTAGCAAAGTGTACCTACAATATATTGGAATAAGATTAGAATCAGGTCATCTGTGATCCAAACTCTCCAACACCAGAGCTTTTAATGTGATTTTTTATTGTTACTTGGAATATATGCCCCTTTCCACATTTATGTGAAAGTAATCATCATCATTATTTTCACCAGCCTTAGCCTTGCACAGGACATTATGTTATGATACAAATGAATAGCTATATGAGACCCATTTAGCCATGCCATGGAGGTATTCTTTCTTTTACAGCCATCCACTGTTACCTTAGTGTTAGATGCACTAACGATACTTAGGATGCCACCAAGTTTTAAACTCCAAACAGCAGAGCCTTATATAAGTAATGGGCAATTACAGGAGGTACTCTGTAAGTAGATGATTACAGAACAATTCTAGGACTAAGCTATAGCAGAGATATATATTATATATATATATATATATATATATATATATATATATATATATATATATATAGTAATATGGCTAGTGGAGTAACCACAAAGCTAGACTGAGGCAATTATGGCAATAAATAATGTAATAGAAAACTTCTGGACAGGGCTGGAGCTTGTGTGGCTTGCAGGTAGTAAATGCAGCAAAAGGTGTATGAACTCCAAGTTGCTCAAAGACTGTAATAACTGGACATATGCAATTTGCAGCCAGAATTATGGCTACAAGGCAACACTGAAACTGAACAGCTTGCACCTAATGATTGCAGCAGGGACAAGGCCAAAAACAAAAATACAATGAGACTAATATTACCAGGAACACACAGCATGGCAGGGCACATGAAGTGGAGGAACTGGACCAGCAGATTACACCATATAAATGATCACTTGTAGAGATGTGTGGGACTGACTGCCGTATAACACACACACACACACACACATTTGAAATTCTACAGAGAGAGAACAGCTTCCTAGCTGCTAGGAAACAGCTTGATCCAGTAACCACATGCTAGCTAGGAGTCCCGGCTGCTTAACAACCGATGGAATCAGTCGTCAGTGCAGATGATATTACATGCTGTCTTGGTGAGCTGTACCAATAGAAGGAACCAGCTGCAGTTGTGGCTCATAACACTTCCAACAGAAAACAGAAGCGTTTCTGTATCCCCTCACCTCTGAATAGGCTGCAACTCTGTATACACCCCCACAATATGCCCATGGAATTCTTCTCTTATGTGTAAAGGAAACTTTACTGTATCATTGCCAGCTATTAACGCTCATTAGGCCAAAAATTAGAAGGGACTGCAATGCATATTACTAAATTGTATATGTTCTAAGTACAGGGGTTCCTACAAAGTAACCCAACCCTCTAATGCCACCACCTTCCACTGCCTTGCAAATTAGAGGCCCCTTTGGAGCAGACAATTGATATTAGGCTGGTCTTTGAAGAGCGTTTTACAAGCCAGAATTTGGAGCATAGACAGAAATATAAATGTTTTGTATTTAATATGTTGCCATTCCCAAATTGTGGCCCTTATTCAGATCTGATCGCAGTACAAATTTGTTTGGAAAATGGGCAAAACCATGTGCACTGCAGGTGGGGCAGATGTAACATGTATAGAGAGAGTTAGATTTGTGTGAGTTATTTTGTTTCTGTGCAGGGTAAATACTGGCTGCATTATTTTTAAACTGCAATTAAAATTTCAGTTTCAACACACCCCACCCAAATTGAACTCTCTCTGCACATGTTACATCTGCCCCACCTGCAGTGCACATGGTTTTGCCCATTTTCCAAACAAATTTGTACTGCAATCAGATCCGAATAAGGGCCTATATTTATTACATTTAACTGTACATTTTTTTACATTTTGTTAATTTTAATTTAATTATTAGAAACTCATTTCTTAAGCAAGAGCCTTTCATCAGGAAACATTATGCATTTTTTTTTTCAGGTTTACTTTATTTAAAGATCATCGCTTTGTATGGTTTTAAAAATTCCACTGTTCATATCTGAAAATCTAACTTGTTCCTTAGTATCAAAGTGAAAATTGTGACTGTCAAATACCAAACATTCTTAATTACATGTATAATGCATTTCTAGACAGTGTAATTATGTATGCAAATACACATTAGTTTTGTGAGATTAGATTAATATTAATTTGCATGGTGTCACTACAAACACACAGTTACTAAGCTCCCCTCCCTGTCTGCAGGCTGAGATCCAGATTCATTAAGTATATAAATTTCCCTGCTTACATTACTGTAATGGAATATGAATTGATGTCTAATGTTATCAAGTGGTATTAGTAGCATTACCAGACATAATAGCATTTTGCTCTATCTCAGTTACTGGCTTGGACACACCTACTTGAACCATTTGGGACTCCCCGATAAAAATATATTTAATAGAAAAACAAAATCATTTGGTCTATTAAAAAGAGGATTACAACTGCTGGCAGCATTGCAACATTGACTGCCATTAGCTGTGGGACTCAGAAGCAGATTGGCATAACTGGCCAAAGTAGACAGCCCAGTGTATGATCTGACTTGATTACATTTAAGCGTTTATGAAACTCTTGAAATTCTAGACCAATTTGGTCAATTTCAAATGCAAAATTTAGGAATCAGTGTTTTTGCTGAATTGAGGTGGCTGTTTTTCAAGTCACTGTAAAAAATACCCCACCTTGTTATTTGCTGTTGTAGATACACACAGTACCCTATTGTTAGCATGGTAAGAAATGTTGTTATGATTTTTATGCTCATTAAATATGAATGCAAAGTTAAATGCATATTTATCATATTTAGGCATACAATTGGAAAGATTCAGGGATGATCACTAAGTCAAAGTTCATTAAACCTGGGCAAGAAAGCATAACTATTGGAGGTGCAAAGTTCCAAGCTCTTGATGGAACCAGTTTAGCCTAAGGGTGCTGGTGCTTAATTCACCTAGTGGGTGACTATATATATATATATATATATATATATATATATATATATATATATATATATATTTTTTTTTTAAAGAAAATCCTATATTAAAACACTGATCAAATTGGTGATGATGATGACTGGAGTTTATAGCATGTTGGCTCATTATTCCGATACACTGCTTCATGCAAATGCATTTAACAGTGCATGCTTAGTTGCATGGACTGTACAGCCAGAGGTGGATCCAAGGGGGTGGAGATCAGTGTGACCCTCCACCCCTCCCCCCCCCCCCCCACACCCTCAGGTGCTTCTATTATGTAAGATATCACCCAGGATATGTATATACAGTATATATATCTTGCCCATGGATTTTTGAAACAAATTACTTTGCTGTTCACATTTAACCCTTTGAGTGCCAATATTGTGAGAGATCCTCAAAATATCTGTTCAAAATGACAGCACCAGTCACAGCAACTGTTCTGTTTTTGGGTGCAATATTTAACTAAACTTCATTTAATTTACTTGGATGTATTTGTATTTATTTATACTAAAAGAACTGTCACTGTGAGCTATGCCTACCTGCCTATTGCAAAATAAATAAAAAATTAGTCTTTAATTATGACAAAAAAAAAGAATCCCTTTGACTGATCAGTGTAATGACTTAGGGCCAGATGTACCAAGCTTCAAAAAGTGATAAAGTGGAGAGTGATAAACAACCAGCCAATCAGCTCCTACCAGTCATTTTTCAAACCTCACCTGTAACCCGCAGCACCCACAATGCAGTATTACCATTGAACCAGTGAGCAAAAGCTACCAATCCTATAGCATTTTTCAAACCCAGCCTGTAGCATGGCAGTTGGGAGGTGATGGGCTGGATGTTTATCACTCTCAAATTTCTCACTTTTTGAAGCTTGATACATCTTGCCCTAAGTAGGGCTCTCATGCAGGAGATCCTGCTGTGCCGCACCAAACAAGTGGCACCCCAAGGTGTGTGTACTTTTTATTCTCTCTGAAAGCTGTAGTCATGCTGAGCTAGATTCCCATAATGCCACAGCCGGGATACTGGAAGGACAGTAGATTATTGACTTCATCCTTATTGGCATCACATTATCTTAAGAATTGAAAACAGGCTTGGTTTTGTTCTTAACATATTGAGTAACTGTGGTTGTTTCTACACAGTTGCAGAACATTGGAGGTATGTAGTAGGTCTAATATTATTAAAATGGATGTGGATGGATCTCTTACACCCTGATTGGATCCTATTGCATAAACCCCTACGTCTATTACAAAGAAGTATTCATTTGGAAGACATAAGAGTATAGCCATTTTGATAAGGAATATAATATGGGCTTTCTCCAGTGGTGGCTTCAGTAGTGAGGCTGTCAAAAATTCAAACATCTCAAACATCAATGACCAGAACTCACTGGCAGTTGGTGTCGCTCCCCTATTTAGATTTCGGACTCTGCTGCAGCCCCACCTCTGGATCCACCAATGGCTATCTCCCAAACTACTGTAACTTTATTTCCGCAAGGAGTCATGCTATAAATCAACTGGTACTTCCAATGGAAAATGACTAACTGCTAAATCACATGGTTGCATACTGTATTTAACAAAGAGCAAAAGCATTTGTAACAATTCGAAGATTGTAAAAAGAGAAAAAAATTATTAAAAGATATTATTATCATTAAATATTTATTTTCACTGGTCAATATTTCTATTTTTCCTTAGGGGAATACTGTACATGTGAAAAATCCTATCAGACCTCGTGGTGCATGATGTTTTTGGGGTATGATTGCATGCCTTGCTTCTGTTGGATGTCAAGCTGGGGGCTTTCCTAGCACTCCGGAAGCTCCTGAATAGCCATCAGAGTTTCCAGGCATGTGGCTGATGCGCACATATGTACTTCATCATTCTGGTTCTGCTCTACTATGAAGAGCAGTGGTGACAGCATGCTCCACAACCTTCTCCACACCTGCAGGAAACAAAGACCCGTAAGTGACGGTGATCGAAAAGCTGGACAGTTCCACTGAAATCAAGAGAGTTGAGCAAGTGAACTGAAAGCACTAGACTGATATACTAAGTTCAGTGACCAGCACCTTGGTCATATTGAGTAATTAGAGAGTGGCCAAACCTGTCCTCAAGATCTACCAACAGGTCATGTTTTTCAGGCAACCTGTGGCTCTATTGTAGGAATGAATGCAGCATGTTTGAAAATGTGACAGTTAGTAATGACTACAGCTGCGCACAGCTAGGGAGTCTGGGAAATGTAACAGTTGGTAATGACTACAGCTGTGCACCAGCTAGGGAGTCTGGGAAATGTGACAGTTGGTAATGACTACAGCTGTGCACCAGCTAGGTGATTTAGAAAACATGGACCATTGATAGATCTCGAGGACCGGTTGGGCCACCCCGCTGTAGGCCAAACATATAATACTCCTCTGCAACATTAGAGACAGTGCTAAAGTGAACTGGACTAAGGGCCTTATTCTGGTTAGGTCGGTGAAACGTACGTACGGTCCGTTTCACCGTACGTTTCCCATACGCGGACGGTGAGCGTAAGTCCGCCCACAAAACATCCGCACACGGACGGTCACAAAACACCGACAATGGGGAGTGGCGTACACTTGAGCGTACGCCACCGCGCACGGACGGATCTCCTCTTAGCCACCGATAACTGGCGTACAACAGAGCGTACGCCACCGTATACGGACGGGTCTCGTCCGTTTTGATACCGACATCTTTCATATATCTGAGCGTACTCCACAGTGCATGGACGGTCTCACCTTTTTTTCAACGGAAAACTCAGCGTGTGTCACCGATTGTGAGAGGGAGCGTACGTCCGTGCACGGTGGCATACCCTTCACATATATGGCCCTGCAAATCTTGCCGTTGAACTATAATTAAGACAATTAATTAATTATTCTAATTGTTATTCAATAATTGTTTTCGGTACTTGTTTCCTAGCACGGCCACACCGATTTACATCGGGGTGGTCGTGTCGGAAAAATCGGGTCGATCGCATCCCATGCGATTTGGTCGCATGCGATGCGATCGACGCGACCGACCGATTTTTGACCCGATTTTTTTATTGAATGAAATGTAAATCGGGACCCTGGGACCCGATTTTACATTGGATTCAATGTAAAATATTCCCAACCCCCCCAAATTTAATGGCGTACACCCCACCCCACGGTAGACGCCATCCCGAAGCGTGGCGAGCGCAGCGAGCCCGCGAGGGGCGGCGGTGCGCGTCCTCCGACCTTTTCATTCCCCTACTATCCACGTTGGCGTGGAGTTGAGAATAGAATAGTGTGGCGAGCGCAGCGAGCCACCGAGCCCAAAGCGTGGCGAGCCCCGCGAGGGGACGCGTATACCTGTGAAGTTATACGCGTCCGCTCGCCACGCTTCGGGCTCGGTGGCTCGCTGCGCTCGCCACACTATTCTATTCTCAACTCCACGCCGACGTGGATAGTAGGGGAATGAAAAGGTCGGAGGACGCGCACCACCGCCCCTCGCGGGCTCGCTGTACTCGCCACGCTTCGGGTTGGCGTCTATCGTGGGGTGACGACGGGGACATCTATAATGTGAAATGGGTCATATTGGCCCATTTCACATTTTTCAAATTTTTTCACGTTTTCAATGTTAAAAAATATTTTAACATTGAAGCCTATGGAAAAATCGGGGGCATCGCGTCGCGACCAATGTTAATGGTCCCGACCGACGCGATGCCCCCGATATTTTACCTTTCCCGACACGATTTCAATGTTAAAATATTTTTTAACATTGAAGCCTATGGAAATATCGGGGGCATCGCGTCGGTCGCGTCGATATTGTGTCCTAGCCGGCAAAATGGACCTGATTTCAAAGGAAATCGGGTCCATCGTATGGATCGTGTACCTTAACTTAAAGGTACACGATCCATAAGATTGTGGCCGTGCTAGGAAACAAGTACCTTGTTTTCTATTAACTCAATTGCCTACCTTAATAAAGACCCTAATAAAACAACATTTTAACCCTCATTACATGTATATTTATTATGTTCTAATTTGGCATTTTACTCACTATCTATGTGTCCCCACATTGGTTTAACTTTTAAATAAAGTTATGTTTGTGTTACAGTGAAAATGTTGACACATGTCGACTTCTGTGAATTGAGTGTCCTGCATTTTAAAGTATACCAAAACACTTTCTGAATGGGTGTAGATGGTTATAAAATAACTACCTTGACATATATAAGCAGGTCTTAGAATGAATCTTACCTAAAATTAAACCAACCTTTACATGTAGAGAAGTGTAGAAAGATATGCTTCCAATGTGTTTGAGGGCTGTGTGTGGCTTGCAGGTAGTGAAATCATGGTTTTCACTTAATAGGCTGCAGCATTTCTTATTACATTCAGGTGTAGTAATCAGCGTTAATTAGCAGACCCAGGCGTCCGCTCTCATACGGTATCTCAAAGGGTGGTCTGGAGCTATCTTTGGCATCCGCCTGTTTTTGGGCCAAAATGCACCGTGCGTTCGCCGATCGAGGCGGTTGTGGCACTGTACATTTTGTGTGCAAACCCCCTTGTACGCCCAGTTTTCCTCATTATTCCGGCCGCTCCCATAAAAACGCCCACATGCCGCCCACAATGACCGTGCTCTTGCAGACAGGTTTTTTCGCACGGAGAGACCCGTCCATGAGCGGTGTGAGGTCGCGCACATGCGCATTGTGAAAGCTACTCATGCGCAGATGCAAAAAAACCCCGATCCGCCCGTATACGGTACCAACGTACCAAGCAGAATAACCCCCTAATTCACACCCAGTGTGTGGGTGAAGCTGATGTTGATGTTGATGTTGTGCAACAACATTTATAGCAATTAAGTCCTTGTCAAGTAAATTCTGGGCGGATTGCTTTAGGTCATATTCTGGCATAATAAATTGCCTTATTTAAAGCCAAATTTGGAAGTAGGGAAATATTTACTGAAAAATGCTCTCTAATCATAAAGCAATGTTTGATTTAATTCTATGATAAGGAGACAAATGTAGCCCTTGATATTATAAATACTGTTTGTCTTTTTTCTTTCTTACAACTCATTAACAAATTGCACTGGACTTAGTCTTAATTATCAGTGCTGAGGACAAACTTGTCTGCGAACAATAAGTCACCGGAAACTGTATTGATTAGATGTAAAACCATCCTCATTAGTGCAAATGCCTCGTTCCTTTCTCAGTCAGCCCATTCTGAAAATTGAAAATAGGATTTTCTTGTGTCTTGCATGTGATTTCTCTCCTGGATCCTTAATGATACCTCCTGCAGGTCTCAGGTACGTCAGTCAGAGCATCATATTTAAGAGGGGAATAATTCATTTCTCTGATGAGCACCAATGTATCTATCAAAGGAAGAACAGTAAATGTAATCTCTTTATCATTACCTAGATTTAGCTGCCACTAAAACAACTATGATTTAGTTTTTAGCATTTTCTGGATTTTAAACTTTAATATTTATTCAAACTGAGCATTGAGGGGCTGACGCAGAATTGAATATATACCAATTTTCGGAGTGTGATATACTATATGCATTTTCATTCTTTCATGAAAAAACACAAATGTATGTATAGTTGGAAGTATTCCTCAGGTATCTGCACTTACCACACATAGGCGATACAGGGTTGTGACTCGGATTTGACTCGGATTTCACATACCGTTCAACATCTGAAAAATAGAAACCAGTACAAGTTCAGAAAAGGGGCCTGGGCACAGGTAAACGGTGAGTATCCTTTCCTATACTTGTCGAGTTGGAGACCCCAAAAAAGGGTACAAAAACCTTTTTTGGCCCTTACAGGCCACAACAAACTGTACTGTACTGGCTAAGAAGGTACTGTTGGAGAGTACAGATGGTGCCGCTCTCATCTGAGTGACTCCCATTGCGCAGTCTGCCACCGTACAGCAGAATAGAGCACGAGAACATCGAGATGTTTGCGTGCCCTACTCTCGGCAATGGAAACAATGAGAGTGGACCCATCTGTATGCCTTCACCAGTTTGACCGGCATGTAATAGTTTATTGAGTCTTGACCTGTTTGCAGATGTATCTTGTGCATCTACTATACATCAGGTGCAAATATACACAATTATTGTTTTCCGATAAACCAGGAGTCGTGGGTTGGTATAGGGGGTGCATTGGCTATGGGGCCCATCTCTGGGGCCTGACTCAAATAAACTCAGGTCATAAAGTCTACTAGGTTCCTGGAATGTTCTGCTGTGATCTGTGTGCCATAATGTGAACTGGGGATACAATGTGGCATGTATACTGGCAGCACTACAATGTGGCAAAATGTTATCTTGGGGCACTGGGTGCACTGTATGGTATAGTGTGGATTAGGATACTACTATGGCGTAAACATGAAATAAGGGAATTATTTACTAAGATGGGAGTTGCTATGGGTAACCATATTTTATATATTATCTCCTAAATGATGTTAAATAAATAAATAAATAAGAAGTCAATTCTGATTGGTTGCTATGGGGCACACACACGGAGCGATTTCAGGGCATTTTCTAAGCCATCTGACTAAGCCCTGATTATAATTGACTCGGTAAACTGCAAAGCTCACAGCTTACAAGAACGTCCCTGGGAGGCAAATGCATTCTGTATAATGGTGTAATGCATGCTGATACAAAAACATTTTGTGATTTTATTTTTGTATTTTTTTTATCGGGGGGAAGGGGAATAGGTTCAAGGTTGTGGATGGGAGTTGACAGGACAGGTGGCCCAAGGAGCTAAGCTCACATTTTTGAGAATAAGTTGGTTAAATTTACCTGAATAATTGAATACATTCCCCAAAAAAAAAAAAAAAAGAATCAATTCTAAGGCTCATTTACCTCATACAGTATATCACATATGATAAATGACTGTACTTACAAACTGTAATTGTGAGGATCACTTAACTCCTAGGTCACACATGAGATGCCAAAGGATATGACAATTGTGGAAAAAAATAACAATATTTACCTGTCAAATTTATGACTAATGTGAGACCGATGAAGCAACTGGAGCTGGTATCTAAGTGTTGAAATATGAAATGGGTATTAGGGATTTAATTAGCCCATACTACCTGAAAGCAAATATGGTAATTTAATATAAATTCTGGTACTTGTGTACAATCACGGCTCCCATGATGTTCATCGCATAGCAAAAAAAATCGCATGCGATTTTTAACAGAAATGCATCCAAATGCATTGAAATTAGTATCAAACATGTTCAATGGCCCCCAAATGTCATTTTTGAGGCTATACCACCCCCACTATCAACGCGAACCCGAAGCGTGGCGAGTGCAGCGAGCCCGTGAGGGGCGGCGGTACGCGTCATACGACCTTTTCATACCCCCACTATCCACGTCGGCGTGGAGTTGAGAATTGAAAGTGTGGCGAGCGCAGCGAGCCACCGAGCCCGAAGCATAGCGAGTGGACACGGATACCTTCACAGGTATACGCGTCCCCTCGCGGGCTTCACAGGTGTCCGCGTCCCCTCGCGGGGCTCGCCGCGCTTTGGGCTCGGTGCGCTCGCCACACTTTCTATTCTCAACTCCACGCCGACGTGGATAGTGGGGGTATGAAAAGGTCGTAGGACGCATACCGCCGCCCCTCGCGGGCTCGCTGTGCTCGCCACGCTTCGGGTTCGCGTTGATAGTGGGGGTGGTACAGCCTGAAAAATGACATTTGGAGGCCATTGAACATGTTTGATACTAATTTCAATGCATTTGGATGCATTTCTGTTAAAAATCGCATGCAGGTTTTTTTTTTATGCTTAAAAACTGCACAAATCGCATCCCATCGCATGCCACTTCATATGGCATGCAATGGGAGCCGTGAAAGTACACAAGTACCTGAATTCTTCCTTAACCATTGAAATATTGGGTGTATTAAGAGGGATCAAATGGCTGTTTTATCAATGTGGGAAGCAAAATTTATAAAGCCTCTAAATATATATACAGTACAGTATATATATACAGAGTATATATATATATATATATATATATATATATATATATATATATATATATATATATATATATATATATATATATATATATACAAAGCCAGCGATGGCTAGCCATTGCTGGCTGTTTGCAAGTTGATTGAAAGGCACCAGGCATTTGAGGGGATGACGACACGGCAGCATTTTCTGAGAGTGAGTGGAAAACGCAGGAGTTGGGAGGTAGGGTCATCCGCTCCTCCGTCTCCCCAAGACTTCCTAAGGCCATCACAGCACCGAGTTAGTAGACTTACTTGTCAACTACAAACAGGGAGAAATCCATTCAATGGTAATTGATTATGAATGGATTTCCCCCTGTCTGTGTGCATGGCTACAGTGAAGGGATTCTTGTGTGCAGGGCAGCATTTATGTGATAGATGGGCTACGAACACTCGCAGCCCAGCGAGCAGGTCTGAATTGGGCCTATAGCTTTAAGGTCCTGCACATGCTCAATAGCAAGTATTACCACTGAATAGTAGTTGGCGCAGAAGATTATTGATCAGCTGCATGGCAATAATGTAATTACAATAAATCATAGCAAAGTAATACCCATTTCACAGATGTACTGTATGCATGTTTTTTGCAGTTGATCGATTATCATCAATCTGCTCATGTATCTAAGTTTCACTCTGCATGTGACACAATGGTCTAACGATAGCGGTCACAGGACCAGATGCACTAAACTTCAAAAGTGATAAAAAGGAGGGTGATAAACAGCCAGCCAATCAGCTCCTACCTGCCATGTCACAGACTGTGTTTTAAAATTATTAGGCAGGAGCTGATTGGTTGGTTGTTTTTCACTCTCCATTTTATCACTTTTAAAGCTTATTGCATCTGGCCCACAGAGTTAAAAAAAAATCATTAACAGTCATGGCAGCAAAACTCAACCAGTTTTAGCCTGCACCTGCAATCCATTATTGACTCTGGCATCTTACGTCCTGCGGCTATGGCATACCCTCCAACATGACCCATTCCATTAGGTACAAAATGCTCTGTTCCTGGACTTCCCTGTCAGTGGCAGTTACAGAGGTGGGGCTCTAGCACAGTCCAAAATTCAAAGAGGGGGGTCACCTCAACTGCCAGTGAGTCCAGGACAGTGATGTTTGGGGTGGCAGTATATGTGGCTCCCCATTTTGAATATTGGACTGTGCTGTAGCCCCACCTCTATAACTGCCACTGGTCCAGAAACAGAGCATTTTGTACCTAATGGAATGGGTCGTTTAGGAGGGTATGCTATGCTGCACAATCACAGGGCTGCTCAGCAATTTCACAAGCGCTTGATCTGCATTATTGTACTGCGTCTTTGTACACATACTGTACATTGTTTCCAGATATTCGCCCAGCTGCTGCTTTCAAATTTGCAATTAAATTTTAATAAAAGTGTTTCGGAACACTTTAATTGTATGCAAAAAATATATATACAATTTGCAATAGTGTGAAGTTTGGTCTTTCGTTGCCAAAGCAGATAAAGAAATCATTGTAAGCAGGTATTATGATTCATCTAGCCGGAGCGCCGGTATAACAGGCTCCAATACAAAGAAGACCGAGAAAAACCAGAAAAATCACAAATATCTATTATAAACAAATGAGGCAGTGAATCTTTGTATCTCCCAACTGTGCTGTGCTGTCATGTTTTATATAGAGGAATAGTGGATGTAAAGAAGACAGATAATAAGTGTGAGGAAGGCAGTAAGATAAAGATTGAGTGGATGACACCTACAGTAAGATACAAGGAGAGAGACTGAGCTGAGAATTTATTCAAATAAATCAGCCAAACACGGAGTGTGAGAAAACGGCAACACTGCCAAGCGGCAGATCGAGTACTACGGGGAAGAAATGAACAAATACGCAAGTGACAAGAAATTGAGAGAGAAGCATTACATAGGCCAGGTATTAGCAAATATTTACAGGTTATTTACTGTCTGTATCAAGTTAGATATGTCTCCTAGTGCAAATAAGAATACATCTTGCATGTAATTGGATAGTCTTCTAGTTCTCTGTGGTGTGAATACATATGTATTCACATGGGAGCTGTGACTGCCTAGAAAAATAGTTTTTCTTTTTGGTAACGTGTTAATTCTCTAGTGCCCGGCGAGACAGTGTTAACCCTTTGAGTGCCGGCATCTCTTTGAGAGATGTTCAAAATATCCACTAAAAAATGGCAGTGTCAATCACATTTGTTATCTAAATTCAAATTTAAAATTTTGTGCAAAAAAAAGATTACGTTTCCTATATAAGCTAACCATGACAGGTCAAGAAAGGTGTTTGATTAGAGCTAATTGAGACTGTAGGGGAAATTTACTGAGATGAGAGTTCTATTTCACATGGGATGTTGCTATGGGCAACCAATCAGATACTAACTATTATCTTCTAGTTGGTGCTAAATAAATAAGAAGTAGATTCTGATTGGTTGCCCAGAGCAACATCCCATTTGAAATACAACTCCCATCTTAGTAAATTTCCCCCAATGAGTCAAGCACAAATGACTCCTCTCTGATTTCACCAAAGTCCATTCTAATGGCTGCTGCTCATTGGATAACACATCCAGGGTCAAGATGAAAACTCTATAGAAAACAGAGGGAGAAGGGGCACTTCATGGTGCAGGTAAAACACTTTTTTATTGGAGACCACACAATGGCTCCACACATAGATAAAAGCATTGCTTGTACCAAATATTTCAACACTGTGGGCTGGCTACCACATGATGTACATATATACCCGGGGCACACTGCTCCACCGAAGCCCCTCTGCTCATTATACCGAATCCGCCACTGGCGGGGGTGGGTGGGGAGGTGGTGGCGGTGGTGCACATTTTGTAGTTACATGACTGAGCACACTTGAAATAGACTATTAAAACAGCCCTTGATGAAGTGGCTCTAGTTACCCAACACACTCCACATACTGTAGGCCTAGATGCACTCTATACTAAAAAGACACCTACAAAATCTGTCATGGAAAGTTGAGCATGAATGGCATAAATTTCCCATCCCAACGGACTTCCTCACATATAAAACAATATATCACTCCTTTTGTAATGCTCTGTACACTGCCAAGCAAACAAATTTCCAAACTATTGGAAGCTTTTAAACCCATAGGTCTTTTTAATACATTTAAATGTCTTCTTAACCCTCCCTCATCCAAGCCACTAGCCACTATTAGCACACAAGATCTTGCTTCCTACTTCAGGGACAAGATTGATAAGATCCAAGATGAAATGGTAAGCTCATCTGCTCCATTCCCTACCTGAACCTTCTGGTACAGTACATTCTCTTCTTTTGATCCCACAAATGAAGATGAAGTATCCAAATTTTTATATTCATCCTACTCTATTTCCTCTCCTCTTAGTCCTATACTCTCACAGATAAGTAAAGTTGTGCCTCCTGTGCTCATCTCAACATTAAGAAAAATATTTAATATCTCTGTCTTTCTGATAATTTTCCTTCACTGTTCAAATGTGCATGATTAATCCAATTCTGAAAAAAAAACACAGTTCTGACCTAAACTTTCTCTCTTTAACTGCTGTCCAATCTCTCATCTCCCACACACCTTCAAGCTACTTGAGAGACTTGCCTACACTCGTCTCACACACTTTCTTAACTCACACAATTTATTGGACACACTTTAGTCATGCTTTTGTTCCAAACACCACAGAGACAGCACTGACTAAAGTAGTGAATGATCTGGTCACTGCTAAGTCTGAAGGCCATTACTCACTTCTGATTCTTCTTAATCTCTCTACTCATTTTGACACTGTTGATTGTTCCCTTCTCATACCAACACTAAAATCACTAGGTATTCAGGACACTGCCCATTCTTGGTTCTCATCCTACCTATCTAACCGTTCTTTCAGTGTTTGTTTCTCTGATTCCACCTCCTCTTCTCTACCTCTATCGGAGTACTGCAAGGCTTAAGTCCTTTAAAGTGCTTTTCTCAATCTATAACACATCTCTTAGCAAAATAATCAGCTCTTTTGGACCTATCCACCCCACACTTATCACCATCTGTATTGGGCTGTGTCACTAAATGCCTTTCTGCCTTTTAATCATGGATGTCATCACACCATCTCAAACTGAATATTTCAAAAACATAATTATTTATATTTCCACCAACCAAATGATATATCAGTGTTGAGAATATGACAATCAATCCTACACTACAAGCTCACTGCCTAGGTCCTTGACTCTGAACTGTCCTTTGTTCCCCACATTCAGTATATCTCGAAATCATGTTGCATGCATCTAAAAAAACATATTCAAAATGAATTACCCTTACCTTACACAAGACACTGCTAAAACTCTAATCCCTGCTCTCATCATCTACCGCATTGATTATTGCAACTGTCTCCTTAATGGCAATCCCCAATACAGTCTCACACCACTACAATCCATCATGAATACAGCTGCAAGGCTAATCTAGGTCTCTCATCCACACACATTGCTAGTTCAGGCAAGCTTATCAAATTTTAGAACCAGCCACATAACCTCTCCTATCCAATCACATCCCCACTGTACAAGCCAAACATATCCTCTTTCTTTTTCATAAAGTACTTTTTATCCTCCTGATCTCTGGCCAAACTGCTGGCTGACTGTATCATACAGCTCATCAATAACCTTTACATTCTGGTGGACTTTATGCAATAAAGAACACCTACCCTTGTGTATCAATGCCTATTTCCTTTTAGATCAGTGGTGGTTTAGCCACGGGGCTATAAGGGCGGTTTCCCCGGGGCCCCCACACATCTGGGAGCCCCCACACATGCCACCCCACTGCTGCGGTGGCAGGTCACGGGTGGCAGGCAGTGCGGTCTGGCAGCGCAGGGTGGGTAGCACTGGCGGGCAGGAGTCCCTGCCGGGTATGTTAAGTGAGCAGCAGGGTCCCTGCAGCAGATGGGAACTAGTTACTAGTTCCCATCTGCTGCAGGGACTACGACACTCACTTCACATACGCTGCAGGGACAGTGGTGTAACTAATAAGTATGCGTTCCCCCAGTAGGGTTAACACCCACTCCCCCCTATGTGGTTAAGAACCCCCCCCCCATGCGGCCGGTACCTCCTGCCTTGCAGATCCCGGCTGTCTTGCGGGTCCTGGCTCTCACGGCTCCTGCTGCTTATAAATAAAAGTGACATTCGGATAATGGCTGTCCCCATACGAAGGACAGTTTTTGAGGATGCTAGAGGTGGCGGCCTCCTCTAGCATCCTCAAAAAATGTCCTTCGTATGGAAGCAGCCATTTTCCAAATGTCTCCAGTTTAGCGTGCAACGGACTATGCTGTGCTACAAATGGGGGCCACACTTCCTTTTGCCACCAGCACGCCAGATATCAGTATCTGGTGGCTGCTGGCGGAGGGCGGGCCGATGAACATGGATGTGTGAGCATCTCACATGCTTGTGCGTCCATTGCTGAGAATGGTGCACGCCACAATCTCTGATATGCGCACACACCATTTGCCTGCTGGTGCTGGTGTGGGCTGGCGGCCAGCATGCCGGGAGCTGCTCAGATGGGAACGGTTACATCGGTATATAACAAACTGTTAATAAATAAATACTTGGCAGATTCTATAATAATAATAATAATCATAATAATAATAATAATAATAATAATAATAATGATATTATAGTTGTTCTTTCAAAAATAGAAGAAAAATCTAGGGGAATTCTAAGCAGCCAGTGTAACCTCTACATTGGTGGGAGGGGCTCCTAATTGAAACACTATATAATCTGAAAACCGCCTCTATTTAGTTCTATATGAAAGGGAATACAAACCAATCATTGCAGGAGGGGGCATGGAATGTTACTTTGTAAATCATTGTGATAAGATAGTATTATGGATGGATTACAGAAATGGGGGTCACAAACCTATATGTCGCTAAATGCCCCATAGTGTCTTAATTTATATTTTTCTAGGATTACCCTCAAGAATGAAGAGAACTGTGAAACATAAAAGAAGAGATTTATCTTTGGATGCTTAGTGTTGCTGCTAGAATAAAATATGACTTGTCTTAATAAGGCTACACAAAACGGTCCTTTTTTTAATAAAGAACACATTGCTACAGCGGAGCAAAATGAAGTCACAGTTGGTGCTATTTCTTGGCCAAATCCTATTTGAGCAATCCCAAATTAGAGACCTAGACAACACTGCTCGATAATCTGTTGTTTCTCTGGCAGAGAAATGTTCACAGGGTGATGAAAATAGAACAGGATGTGCTTCAAATCCCTAACACACAAAACATCCTAATTAGTGTCATTAACTGAAAACTGAGGCCAAGTATTATATTTCAGAATTACCAGTAATGTTCTGCTCCCTTCCTGTTCACATATGCAAAGTTTTAGCCCAAATAAATGTGGCAATTAGTGAAAGAATTATATATGATATTCAGCTTGTTTTTTCTTACATTTAATGTTTCTAAGGTTGAATATCAAATGCATATACAAAACCTGTGCTTAATTCCTTATTTTAAACTCTCTCCATAAGAAGCCAAGTACTGATGACATTTAAAGCCCTTAACTGAGCCAGAGAGTTGTATGAACCATAAGCCAGTTATACCGGAACGGATCCAGGATCTCGGTCCCTGGAATGCCCCTGCACAGCACTTCACATTAAACTCTGGTCACTCATTATACAGAGGATGACCCGGGTTTAACACTTCTTATAACCTGGGTCGAATTTCCTGGTTGACCCGGGTTATAAGCTCTGGTGTTTTCACACCGCACCTCGACCTGGGTCAACACGTCACCAACCCGGCAATTGCCTTGGTCTGAGGTGCGGTGAGAAAGGGGTACTAGTGTAATTAATTTTCATGTGAGCATTACAGTAGCTCTAACATCTACAGTACTCAGTTTAGCTTGGGACTGTTGGAGTTTATGGCTGATGTGGTTGACATACAATGCAACTACAGTAAGTGATGTGTGGACAAAGTAGGCAAGTGAGTCAGAGCCTCTCCTGTCATACTCCAGTATAGTCCAGAGATTGATTATAAAAATGATAAGAAAAATACATAGAAGATATCATAGATATTTTATTTTCAAGTCTCTGTAGTATAATATGGGTTAGCCTCCCCTGTTCACCAAATCTACATATATACAGTATAATACTGCACCTTTGTTTAATAACCAAATATACCCTTTGGTTCATATGTGTATATGTATATCTAGCAATAATACTAATCAGTTACTCTACAACTCAGTGGCGTAACTACTGTAAGGCAGCCCCAGCAGCCGCTTGGGGGAGCAAGCAGCAGTGGGGTCTGTGTGGGTGCTGGACGCACTGACATGCTGCTCACTGACTGAGCACTGGAGGGGAGTCAGCCACAGCGCAGCTGCGGCCATGGCAGAGATGACAAATCCCCCCACTGATTAAATTTACTGTACACAGAGCCAGCTATTGGCTACTGTGTAGAGGATGAGCAGGCGGATGGGCATGCTAGGGCGGCCTGGGATGCGTTGGAGTCAAGGGAAGCAGCAGTGTATGCTGGTCTCTCTTCCTCTCTCCTGCTTCAGCTTCTCCGTTATATGTGTGATGTCATCACGTCACACGCTAGGGAAACACGCTGGAGAGGAGCCTGGGGGGCACAAACCTTTTGGCAGGGGGGAGCAAAATTTATAGTTACGCCACTGCTACAACTATTTATCTCACCAAAACCTCACTGATGCACATGCACTATCCCCAATATGAAGATGATCTTCTTCTGCAGGAATTTCCAAACCTCAGCAGTGGGGCAAGGGATCTTCAACCAGACACAGAGCAGTATTTTGCAATAACAATTTAGAGATTTATCAATCGCAACCCAGAAAGGCTGGACTCATCTGCTGGCATCCAGAGGGTTGTTTTGGATGATTCAAAATATGGTTTCAGCATGACACATTAAGGTACAATAATATCAATAATCTCAATATAACAAAATAACATGCACAGCAATGTTCCTACCAACTTAATTAATGTTTATCAGAACTCCTACAGACTTACACAATTTATAACAAAATATTGATGTCTATATATTATGTGTTACACTCTAAATTACGATTCTTTCATTATACACTAGGGACCTTATTCTGGGCCACACGCAACACTGCAAAATACGCAGTGTTGCGTGTGGTTGAAACGTTGCATGTTGCCTGCTCGGCCACCGCCTCCCTCTCGCTTGCCGAGTTCCCCCCATGGCTGCGAATGGATGTTTAGCATAAACATCCATCGCAGCCTTAGGTGAGTGGGCTAAATCATTAGATGATCGGCGACCATTGAATGATTTGGAAGCTGCACGCAGATGGAAGACACCTCTCTGGTGTCTTACATTTGCATGCTCCCTGTACAGGAAGAGGGCAGGCAGCTGACAACCAGTGTTGTCAGCTGCCTGCCCCCCCGCACCCGCATTATGGGCACATTTACATGGGAATGGCCAGCATTTTCATGGGAACGCCCATGAAACTCTGGGTGTTGTCATGGGCGCAGCAGTTTGCCATGCCTGCTTGCACCCAACGTCTGCACATGTGCATAACTGCGCATGTGCAGATGCTAAAAATTGCACCCCTATACGAATGCGCGGTGGAGTGATGCAATCAGAATAAGGATACACTGGGGCAGATGTATTAAGCCTGGTGAAGAGATAAACTGGAGATAAAGTGGAAGGAGATAACGCACCAGCCAATCAGATCCCAACTGTCATATTTCAAACACACCTGATTGGCTGTTACGTTATCTCTTCCATGTTATCTCCACTTTATCTCCAGTTTATCTCTTCTCCAGGCTTAATACATCTGCCCCACTAAGATCTCTGTGCAGTGTACGGCTGTCAATGTGTCATGGTGGAGTACAGGTGTGTCCACCGCCTCATACACAAAGCTCTAGCATAGCAACATTTTCTTTAAAATATCTTTCTTAGTCACATTGCAGACTCAGCAAAACACTACTCAGTGTGTGCCAGAGATGCTGGGCTATAAGTTTTATACAAGTACAAAGGGGGTTATTCAAACCTGATCGTTGTACGATTTCGCAAGGCGATCCATTATCGATTGATTGCGCATGCATATGGATCGTAGCAGGCATGTGTTAGGCCAAACAAAAGTCAGCGAATACTTATTTTGCAGTCCTCTTTCAACTTAACTGACAGCAAGCCGCTGTTTGGTGTTATCCACCCATTTACTGGGACTGTCAGAAAAAATGTAGGCCTGCCCAGGTGTTTTGATTAAGGATGTGTGACATCAGTGCCGGCCTCTATCAGGCTGTCTGCCGCACAGTTGTGAAAGGGTCAGAGTTGCACAGAATTTTGAATGCAGTGGCGGCTCTTGCCTTGTCGGAGGAGAGGGGCTGCCGGGATTCTGCCCCCCCCCCCCCCCCCCCCCTCCGGTGCTGATCAGCTGACATGCAGAACTATATGGGACAGCCCATTGGCTCAGGACACACCCTGAGATATGTCCCATAAGGCATTACCACACCACTATTTCATGCACATGGACCCAAATTACAGCCCCAGTTTGTCCCTAGATGACGTGTATGCCATGAAGGTACACTAATGGCAAATTCAGTATCAATACCTTACATAAGACCTATCTGGAACTTTTGTAAACAGGGAAATTGTTGAGGAGGGGTATAAGTGACTTAAAAAAATGTTGAACTGTTGCTGTT
Organism: Crinia signifera; assembly: GCF_055691185.1. NCBI lineage: Eukaryota > Metazoa > Chordata > Amphibia > Anura > Myobatrachidae > Crinia > Crinia signifera. Next base: position 272,440,127 of record NC_139220.1, read on the forward strand.
TGCCAAGTTGGTTTATTAGGTGCCAAAACTGTCAGCATTCCAGCCTCGCAGCTCCGGGTCTGGAGTTTCCAGTGATACCCAGACTCATAGGGGGAAATTTACCAATATGAAAAACCTAGTTTTTCGTATTGGTATTTTCCCTACGACTGCATACGACTGTTTAAGTCGTATGCAAAGTCGTGTTCCGGAGGATCAGTTACAAAGCAGTCATATACGACTGCTTTGTAACCCTCCGATGGTGTAATGATTCGTATTAGCGGCCGTATATACGGCTGCTAATACGAATTATTTCTAGCAGTCTGCACGGATCAGTCAGATCCGTGCAGGCTGCATGGTGTAAAGAAAATAGAAAAAAAAAAAAAATAAAAAAAAAAAACGGCGTGGGGTCCCCCCCACAGCCGAAACCAGCACCAGGCTGACAGAGCCTGGAGCCGGTAATTAAAAATCAGGGAACCCGACAAATAGGGGCTCCCCGATTTTTAACAACCAGCCCCAGGCTCCAGGTCCGGGGCTGGTTCCCAAAATACGGGGGACAAAATGACTAGGGGTCCCCCGTATTTTAAGAACCAGCCCCAGGCCAAACCAGCCAGCAGGGTAATGCCACAGCCGGGGGGAGACTTTTTATACAAGTCCCCCCGGCCAAAGCATTCATCCCTACCGACCAGTCAGCCTGGCCAGGGGCCCTGGGGGAGTGGGGACCCCCCCAATAAAGGGGTCCCCCCCCTCCAGGACTTACCTGACCAGGCTGAAGCCTGGTGCTGTCCTCGATGCCCCTGGGCGGTGGGCATCGAGCTGATGGTTTTGTGTAAAAAATAGAATAAAAACCATTGTTTTTTACTGTGGCACTACAAGTGCCAGCAAGCCTCCCCAGCTTTCTCGGCTCCTGATTGGCCTGCTAGGCGGCCAATAGAATTCAGTCTGAGGAGAGGCGCCGAATATGAAACTTCAGCATCTCTACTCAGCGCGATGCACGGACAGCGGAGACAGCGGGGACCGGCGACAGCAGGAAGATTACCTGGACTACGTCGGATCAAGAGAAGACTTCTTCAGCGCAGGACCAGGTGAGTAGGATTTCCTTCCACAGCTCCAACATGGATTTCTTCGGACCCGGACACCGCCATGGACCTGGAGGACGACACGGACCGTCGACATGGACCTGGAGGACGACGCAGACAGCCGACATGGACCTGGAGGACGACACAGGACATCAGGACCAGGGCTACCTACGGGATCAAGAAAGGTAAGTATCAGTATGTATGTAATGTGTGTATTAAACTTTTATTTAAAACGGGTGTCAGTGTGTTTTATTTAACTATTTTTTTTACGGTGGCACTACAAGACCCAGCGGGCCCTTTAATGCCCAGCAGGCTGGGACTTGTGGTTATCCAAGTCCCAGCTTGCTGGGGAGGCTTGCTGGCACTTGTAGTGCCACAGTAAAAAACAATGGTTTTTATTCTATTTTTTACACAAAACCATCAGCTCGATGCCCACCGCCCAGGGGCATCGAGGACAGCACCAGGCTTCAGCCTGGTCAGGTAAGTCCTGGAGGGGGGGGACCCCTTTATTGGGGGGGTCCCCACTCCCCCAGGGCCCCTGGCCAGGCTGACTGGTCGGTAGGGATGAATGCTTTGGCCGGGGGGACTTGTATAAAAAGTCTCCCCCCGGCTGTGGCATTACCCTGCTGGCTGGTTTGGCCTGGGGCTGGTTCTTAAAATACGGGGGACCCCTAGTCATTTTGTCCCCCGTATTTTGGGAACCAGCCCCGGACCTGGAGCCTGGGGCTGGTTGTTAAAAATCGGGGAGCCCCTATTTGTCGGGTTCCCTGATTTTTAATTACCGGCTCCAGGCTCTGTCAGCCTGGTGCTGGTTTCGGCTGTGGGGGGGACCCCACGCCGTTTTTTTTTTTATTTATTTAATTTTTCTATTTTTTTACACCGAAGCCTGCACGGATCTGACTGATCCGTGCAGGCAAAAACGCAAATACGACATGAAAATGGTGTTCTATTTTCCTGTCGTATTTGCGTGGGTGTTTTACACCACTAAGCAGCCGTATTATCCATACGGCTGCTTAGTAAATCAGAAACCACCATTCTTTTGAATGGTGATTTCTGTCGTATTCTATCGATGGTGTAGACATTCGTATTTGTAACTACAAATACGAATGTTCCATCTTTAGGACTACGAATTGTTGTATTTTTGGGATTGTAAATCCCGAAAATACAAATTCGTAAAAAAAAGGTGTATTTCTCCCTACGAATACACCTTTTTTCTATGAATCCATTTTGGTAAATGTCCCCCTATGTTATTGAACTTTCTATTGGCCAGTTTCATTATCGTACACTATTGTGATATTCACACAGTTTGTTGATTATTGGTGGTCTGGGCAGGCGTCAATGCTGCAACAAATGTGTTTGAATTACGATTTTGGTTGCAGACAGGATTAATTTGCAAGTGATTGTCAAGGAGCAGATATTTTGTGGGTGGTAATGAGTAGTGGGGGTGAAGACATGGGTGTATTGGAAAGTTTTCTGCCTCCGAATGAGATCTTGTATGCAGGAAACACATCGCTGTTGCGGCCCCCATTCTGAGTGACCACAGACTTATTTAGGGAGTCAGTGTAATCCTGAAAGGCTGACAAATGTGTACAAAATGCAGCCAGCCTAAAACGCTCTGGTGGGCGTCTCAATACAATTCCCGGCAGCTGTACATATTGTAGCATATTTTCATCTGCAGCGACATTACCGTACAACTATAAATCAGACCCTATGATCTCTCCCAGGCATTCCCTGTTTCTTTCCATGGTCCAAAAGGTAGGTAGGTTAACTGGCTTATTCTGCATACATTTGTGCAGCTGCCTGAGCACATTTCTGATTATACATGATACACAGATAAATATGAGAATATAGTGAAGAAGTGTTTCTAGAAGAGACTGAACGGCTGGTTCTGCAATTTATGAAATTTTGCAGGTTTACAGCTAAAACATGGACTCGGCAGTTGTACATTGGGCCCCTTGATTCTAGGGTCTGCAATAGCAGGAGGACACTCAGAATCATGGACAAATTATCAACAGAGCTGCAGGTATCATGGCAGATTGTAGGCAATGTGTGAGGTAGGGAGGAGGATGATGAGGCTGGGGTGAGGGGAGGTTAGAGAAGGAGGATGATGGAGGGGAGGATAAGAGCACTGGGGCAGATGTATTAAGCCTGGAGAAGAGATAAAGTGAAAGGAGGTAAAGCACCAGCCAATCCACTCCCAACTGTCATTTTGAAACAGTTCATTGGCTGGTGCTTTATCTCCTTTTACTTTATCTCCAGTTTCTCTCTTCTCCAGGCTTAATACATCTGCCCAAATGCGTGAAGCTGGGAGGATGATGAGGTGGCATTGTGGTAGGGTGAGCTAAGGGAAGCAGGATGAGTCCAATGTGCGAAGCTAAGAGGACTATTAGGGAGAGGGAAGTATGGGGGAGGATGTGGCTGATGTGTGAGATTATGAGGAGGAGGACGAAGGAGAGGATGGAGAAGTGGATATGGATATGATATGCATGGGCAAACAGGATTTTTTATCCTGCAGAATGTAGTTTTCTTCATTTCTTTTTCTGTGAAAGGGCAGTTATGGGCTCCAGTGCAGTGCTTTGCTCAGGGCCTACACTGCTGCTGATGAGTGATGAGGTCATTCTCCACCTGCACTATAATGTGGTCTGGAACTTACACTTCTTAAACTAGATGGTTGCACTCAGTGGCGTAACTATTAATTTTGTGCTCCCACCGCAAATGTTGGCAGCACCCCCACCCCATGAGGCCGTTACCTCTTGCCACATCCGTCTGCGGTTCCCGGCTCTCCCGGCTACTGCTGCAAATGAAAAGGCCGCCGCCTCCTCTAGCATCCTCAAAAACTGTCTGCAGTATGGGGGAAGTCATTTTCCGAGTGTCACTTTTATTTTATTAGCAGTAGTAGCCAGGAGAGCGGGACCCGGTGCAGACATAAGCACCGCAGCAGGGGCAGACGTCAGTGGGTAACAATAGCCCCCACAGACTCCCGGCGCCCACACCCTCTCAGCGCCTCCCCGCCACTGCGGGAGCTATAGTTACGCCACTGGTTGCACTCACGCAGTTTCGTAGCGGGGTCCAAACCCAGGCATAAAGTGATTACATAAGAGGTCACATTACTTCTTACTCATTGCTAAAAAGGCGTTTATCAGAGGCTGTGTCCTCACAACTAAAGCTTAATACTGAACGTAGTCCTGAAAAATATGATATACAGACATTCCTCACTTAACAACCTAAATGTTTACCGACCACCCGGACTTATGACCCGGGCCTTCGTTTAGCGTCCATGCTGTGACTCCTTGGACTTATGACCCTGCCTGCTCTGATTTACGACCTGCCCTGCCTGTTTAGCGACCCACGTCTCAGAAGTCTTAAGGGGTTTTATATCTGCTCGTTTAACAACCAATTCACTTAACGACCGGGTCGTAGGAACGGAACCTGGTCATTAAGTGAGGAATGTCTGTACAACATAAATTGCAAAATGTATGGGGTAAAAATCTATACGGGTTCATATTTATTTGTACACTACTGTGGGGTGTACAGTACACTGTGGGGTATACAGTACACTGTGGGGTATACAGTACACTATTCAGTGCTAAAGTGAAGACACAAAAAGTACCAACCAATCAGCTCATAACTGGCACTATGTGGGCTGTGTTTGACAGGAGCTGGTAGGTTTGGTACTTTGTGGGATATTTGATAAACATAATAATCTGTAAACGTCAGGCTGATTTATATATCTTTTCTATTTTTCTTACAATTTATTGACTAATCTGTGCAAGTTGCCAACTTGTATTTGTATTTAGTGGCCGTACATACGGGCGCCAAATACAAATACGTATGTGGTGGCATTGGGCCGGCTACGCCTTCGGGCTAATACGAAACCGAAAATATTGCAGATTACTAAATCTGCCTTATTTACAGTATGAATTGTGTTTTCCCGAAAATACGGCCAATGCCGGTCATATGAATTCGTAACCAGCACCAGCCATATTTCTGGATCTGAGTACATTTTCCCCATTATGTTTTTTAAATATCCCAATCTATTTTCACTCTCCAAAACACTTTATTTTTCACTCTCCAAACAAGGAAGAGATAATGTGGATGGAAATTATGTGCCAATCAATGAGCTTTCAACTGTCATTTTGCAAACACTGCCTGTAACCTCAAAGGTAGAAGCTGATTGGCTGGTGCATTATCTCCATCCACTTTATCTCTCTCCAAGGCCTATATATCGCCCTTATGTCCGTTGAAGCCTACAGTATCTATCTTTTCCATAAACATATGTAGCCGGGCTCATCTTTGCAGGGGATGGTGATTCTACCACCATCCCCCGCCAGCGGCACGCGCGCACGAGGCGCTCGTGCCCTGTGGCAACGGAGCTTGGCGGGGGTCCCCGCTGCTTCCCAAATTAAACCTATCTCACCCTTCGCAGGTGCCAAATTTGCTTAAAATTGCTCGCACCCCCACTTTTAAGAAAAATCAGTCCGCTGTAAAGTGCGCCTGGTGCCGTGATTATTTGCGAGTGCGAATCATCCATACCTAATAGAAATCGACCCCCAAGCATGAAATTAATTATACATTTCTTATTTCTGTACTAGTATATTTTGCAAGCAGGTAATAGGTGAACCACTACTTGGAAGGGTATATGAGGGACATTCAGACCTGCCTGCTATGCTGCGCTTATTCGGAGCATAGCGAGCAGGTTAACGCCACCCCACCAAATACATGCTCCTGATGCCCGAATCCCCTCACTACGCTGCGAGGATATGTATGCTTACACATACGCTCGCAAGCACCCTGGTTACTTACATCAAAGGATTTTTCCTCTGCATGATGCCAAAGGGAAGCCCAGGACTTACTTTTTTGCTGCACAGTCTTCTGCGAATTGGGGGCGGGCATTGAAGTCATGTGATGTTAACCGCCCACCCTGAGCAGGCAGGGGAACGTCTGCGTTCCTTAGGGCCTGCCCAGCACTTCTATGGGCGCTCAGGTTTTATCAGTTAGGCAGTGAGCGCCCTGGCGATTAAAAATATCGCCAAAAGCACTGGCTGCAGGCAGGGCCGGTGCAACGCACCGGAGCGCCCCAGGCGAGTCGGGGTGGGGGCGCCCCGGTGCCGGGGGGGGGGGGTGGGGGGGTGGTAGTACCTGTCCTGCGGCGCTGTGTATTTAAAGCTGGCGGCGGAGGCAGCGGGGGTCCCTGCAGTCCATTAGAAATCACGAGCGCTATCCGCCGGGCTATGCGGAAGCGCTTCTAGTGTGAAAACACTGGCAGCATGCTGATTGGCTGAGATCAGCGTGCGCCGTGCTGCCAGAGTTTTCACACTAGAAGCGCTTCCGCATAGCCCGGCGGATAGCGCTCGTGATTTCTAATGGACTGCAGGGACCCCCGCTGCCTCCGCCGCCAGATTTAAATACACAGTGCCGCAGGACAGGTACCCGGGCGGCACAAAATGCCGCCCTCCAGTGGCCGGCGCCCTAGGCGAATGCCTAGATTTACCTTTTGGGTCACGGTCAGGCAGCTCTTCCTATGGGAATCTTAGACATACGCATAGGCAGGGAAAACCGAGCCACACAGATATTTGACAATCTAGACATCACCACCACACTGCAAGAGGATGGGAAAAAATTCTGCGATACCTTCCTCTTGTTAGAAAAATTAGTGACAAAAGAAACCAAAGTTTGGTGGGATGTCACCACTTTACAATGGTATATAGACCATAACTTAGTACCCAAAGGACTAAAGATTAAGAAATCACCGACACACCACTTAGAAGACAGTAGATTCATGTCACAATGGAACGCTATCACCCATGACTGTTCATTGAAATTGACACAACTGATAGTAGACACGCAACACATTGAACTCAAAAACCTAGAGAAGGACATTGACACACTCAATAAACAACTAGACAGTTTCAGAGACCAATCAGAGTTTCAACAACTAGAGAGCCTTTCCCAACAGAGATTACTGAGAAACGAACAGACCATCATAAACACAAAGAGGGACAAAATCATTAGAGACAAGACAGGAGGAAAAAAGCAGCATAGACTAAAAAGACTGAGGGAGAGGCACATAGGTAAGGGAGGGCTGACAGACCTCAAACCACAGACACCCACCAATAGGAAACCCACAAAAAAGAAAAATACTCCGATCTATAAACGCCTTAACCTCACATATCAGCAATACATGACTAAACTGCACTCCACGAAGAACACACCAATAATCAACCCAGTAACCGCCTGTAGAATAGAGACAGACAACATTGACCTCGACATTAGTGCATCGAGTAACGACACATGTGATACTTCTTTTTCCACCTACAGTATTACAGACGAAGCACCACAAACTTACGAAACTCTTGCAAGACAATCTTTGGAGAAAGGCACCACACTCCCATTTGTGACAGTAAGACCAACTCCCACTACACACAAAGTCCAATTTAGCGACATTGACACAATCGAGACACAATGTGTAGATCAGTCTTTTTTAGAACCACCAACAGGAGCCGGGCCCTGCGAAACAACCCGGGTACACCTGACAGACACAATGACGACAACAGAGACACTAGGGCCCAACAAAAACAAAAGGAAACTCACAACACTAGAAGAGGATGTAGAGGAGGAAGGAACAGACACAAAAAGAAACAAGACACAGACCACTCCCAGGGACCACAAACCAAAAATACAGACAGTACTGGGATTTTCAACATTAGCAACCTCACACTCGAGGAAAGGCATATAACCCTTCTCAACAAGGGTTTAAAATTCGCACCAACAGCACGACTAGACAAATTCCAGACATACATCGATTTACACAAATTCACTAGAAAACTAGCCCTTGCCAAATACCACCACAAACCCCCACCGCAATACCCCAAAAAGGACACAACAGACACATACAGACACTCAGAACTAAGACCAGCTTCTAAATTTTATCCACAACACATGAGAGGACATCTGGTCGACACATTCGAAACATTGGTAACACACGATTTGGAAAACCTCAACATTAAAACACACAAGAGACACCTGAACCTCACCAAACGTGAATTAGAAACTATGAAAGAACTCAGGGACAATAAAGATATTACTATAAAACCGGCAGACAAGGGGGGAGGGATTGTTATTTTGAACACACATGACTATACAAAAGAAGCTTTAAGGATCCTTTCAGACACCGAAACATACAAATCCCTCACAAAGAATCCAACAGACACATTTCAGCATGACTTAAGAACCCTGCTGCAAGAGGGTAGAGAGAAAGGCATATTGAATGAAAAGGAACACACCTTCCTTGACAACACCAACCCAGTTATCCCCGTCTTTTACTATCTCCCAAAAGTGCACAAAAACGCAGAACACCCACCAGGCCGTCCCATAGTATCCGGTATACATTCACTCACATCCAACTTATCTCAGTATATAGACAGATTTCTACAACCATACGTAAACACACAGAAATCATACATAAGAGACACAACAGACATCATCAGAACACTACAGGACATAGATTGGCAAGACTCATTTTGGATTTGCACCAGTGACATCACCTCTCTATACTCAGTGATCGACCACAGTCAAGGAATAGAAGCCACCAGACATTACCTAGAACAAGACACAACACTACCCAAGGATCAGACACAATTCATTTTAGACTGCATAACACATATCCTGGAACACAACTATCTATGGTTCAATGACACATATTACAAACAGATCAAAGGGACCGCTATGGGCACCAGATTCGCCCCCAGCTACGCCAATCTGTTCATGAGCTGCTGGGAAGACCGCCACATCTGGACAGATGGCGGGCTGGAGGAGAATCTGGTGCTCTGGCGAAGGTATATAGATGATATCATTTTCATTTGGAGGGGGACAGAGAGTAGCTTGAAAACATTCCTGGAACACATAAACCATAACCAAAACAATCTCATTTTCACTACGGATTACAGTAAAACTCAGGTCCATTTCCTAGACATAACCATATTCATAAAAGACAATAAAATCAATACCAAGATATACCAGAAGCCTGTAGATGTGAATAGCTACATCATTTCCACCAGCGGACATCATCCCAACTGGCTATCAGGCATCCCTTTCAGCCAATTCCAAAGAGCAAGACGCAATTGCACAAACATCAAAGATTTTCAAACACAATCAGACATACTTAGCACACAATTCAGAGATAAAGGGTATGACAGTGACAAAATACAAGAAGCATACAAGAAAGCCGAGACACTGGACAGGGACACTTTGCTCACATACAAAAATAAAGATAAAAACAACGAAGACCAATTCAAACTGACGTTCATCACCAAGTACAACACCGACAATAGATTATTCTACAACATCATGAAAAAGCACTGGCACATACTTCTAGAAGATGAGACACTAGGAGATATCCTACCTGACAAACCTAAAATGATATATAGAAAATCATCCGACCTCAAAAGAACACTGACTAAAAACCATATTAAAAACCAAGAGAGACAAACCAAAAATAAAGGCTTCTACCACTGTGGGAGATGCAAACTATGCAAATTAGGACACATGACTACAACCAAAAAGATTGAGACTTTTGAATCAACAGTGACAAAAGACGAGTTTAAGATCACAGAACACATCACCTGTGACCACATGGGGGTAATATATCTGGCTACCTGCCCATGTGGTCTACAGTATGTAGGTAGGACGACAAGAAAATTAAAAATCCGAACCGCAGAACATGTGAGGAACATCACAAAAGGAGTAGAAATACATAGCCTTTCAAAGCACTTCAAAGAGATCCACAATAGTAACCCCGTAGGATTAAAGATCGTGGGAATCAAATTGGTATCTAAAAACTGGAGAGGGGGCGACTATATCAAAACCATAAACACAGAAGAGCTTAAATGGATCTTTACATTAAGGACCATGATACCAAGAGGGCTTAATGCCGATAACGAAATCAGATCAATAAGCCACTATTGATCACTTTACCATGACATACTAATCCGGAGGTTCCCGGCGGGTATATTCTGGCCCCCTGTCACCCCCGGTCTTAAAAACAATACCTGGTCCACCTCCCCACCCCCTAAGCCCAGGACAACCTATGGTGCACTGACTCTCACGTACAGGCATTAAAGACCCTCCTAGGAGGCCATCAATACTGATGCCGCATAGAAACTTTTATGCAAAATCCTAAAACATTGTTATAACTAAGTGCTTTTCACCCCTATTGACCATTATGTGACTTTATGGTATACTACACACTCGTTTTATAACCACCCAACATATAGGCATAACATCTATGAACAGCAGACAGATTGATAAGACTTTCTGGCACTTGCCCTTATCCAAGATGGCCACCGTGACGATGTGCGTCACGACCAAAAAGGGTTAAACACCCAGGACTAATTCAGTGCCAACATCACTCCCTGAAGAAGACCCAGACGGGTCGCAACGCGTTGGAGGACATTCCCTCTTCACTACACGTTCACCACAAGTCTCCTCCCTTTCGGGAGTAGAGCGCACGGCAGAAGCCGGGACCACAGACTTGGGTGCAGGGAGACCGCGTCATCCGCGTCATCCACACCCGGAAGTCGAGCCCCGTGCTGAGTTCGTGGAGCCCGGCAGGACGTGCGGACACGGCGCCGTCCTGAGCCGCAGCAGGATCGCGGATATAGAAGGAAGGAGCGAGGATTGGACTTACCAGCAACCACAGGTTAGAGGTGCACTGCGGGCGGTACGGGACGCCAGCCCCCCGCACCACCGGCCTGTGACGTTATTCCCCCCAACCTTGCCTATCTGACTTTCCCCACCATTGACATTGTTACCATCTGGGCACATCCTGCATACGGTGGCCAGCACTTGCTGCCACCCAGGTGCAGTGCACTTGCGCCCTTGACTTTTGTTCCACTGTTCTCTGGCACCATGTACCATCCGCTAGCCTAATACATTAGGCGAGCCACCCGTTGCTGCCACCCTAGTGCATAACTTTGCACCCCTGAGAACTGCGGGACATTAACATCATCTCAGAGTGCTGTAACAGCACCCCCCCCCCCCCTATCAGCACTTGTGCTTATTACTGCACCCATATTGTTAATTTTAATAAATCTGTTTTCTATCACCATAACCTCCTCATATTCATTGCTTGCCACCACACACACCCTTAGCGCCACCTCAAAAAAAACCCTATCCACAATTTCTATTACTACAGGGGGCCAGACCCCCCCCCTGTTCTTTGAGGTACAGCAGCTTGGGTTTGTGTAACACACCAGTAAGTTCCCTGGGACCAGCGCCAACCAATAGCACACCTGTCCGAATGCCTAGATTTGCCTAGTGGTGGCGCCGGCCCTGGCTGCAGGGGACTGCAAATGCGCATTAGCACCTATGATAATGCACAAATCCCCACCATCGGGCAGGGGAGCTAATTCGGACCCGAATGTACAGGTCTTAGTCTCCCCCTAAGATGGGGAGGACCCTGTGAACAGACATTCTAACTTCATATGCAGTGGTGGCTCCTTCCCCCTGTCACCAATGCCGTCGCTGTTGTTGCCTCTTCCCGTCCCCTGTCCTATGATGACAGGCACCGGGACCGGTGCATGCGCAGTACAAACATATGTACTGCGCATATGGCCAGCTTCTATGGGCTGCTTCGGCAGCAGCCCATAGAAGTAATCATGGTCCCGGCGCCTGTACAATAAAAGTTACAGGCACTGGGACCAGCGCGTGCACAGTACCGATATACTGTAGGTACTGCACATGTGCATTTGCCGTTTTTGCCCGGCAGCCCAATGGGACTGCCTTTGTGACTGGCAGGTCGGACTTCCAATAGGAAGTCCTTGCCAGTCAAAGTGAAGCCAGTCCAGTCTCACAGACTGCATCAGTCTTCACTACAGTGGCGGATTTTACCTAGGGGGGCTGCAGCCCTGCAGCCCATACCTGTAGGTAAAAACTGCCACTGTTCATATGCATACACTGCCCCTCACACAGAGCTAGAGGTGATGCTCAGCTTGCTCCACAAAATCGTTCATGTTGGCTGGTTGGAGTTTTGCTTATGACATATCAGACAGGAACAGCTAAGGATGTCGGTTGCCTAGGCGATTAAGCTTTATATTGTCAGCTTTACAAGACAGCCTTTTCAACATTGTTCACAGCAGAGATTAATTGTGCCTGATCATTCGCCGAGCTGCATTTTAGCCTTCTAAATGGAATTAATCAATTTTCCAAACAAAGCCAACAGAATTATTTCACACAAAATCGTCTGGTTCTTTATTCTTTTCATTAGAGCTAATGTTAATCCAGCTGCGCTTTGTACCTGACAATTTAAGAAACAATGTGTAAGGAATAGCACCTAAATTGATGCATCATTGATAGGGAACAGTTAGCCCCCCATTAGCAGCTTTTGCCCAGGGGGCTCTTTCATGATCTATTTCCAAATATTTCCACACCTAAGGGGTCTATTTACTAAGATGGGAGTTCTATTAAAGATAAGATGTTGTTATGGCCAACCAATCCGATTCGGTTATCTTCTAGAAGGTGGTACATAAATAAGAAGGACATTCTAATTGGTTGCCCATTGCAGCATCCGATCTTCAACAGATCTTTATTTTTTTCTGCCTTTCAAGTAGCTATTTTGTCCCAATCACATAACTCTCTCTTGATTGTAGTAATCCTAGGAGTCATTTTAAAATGACCCATTTTCTCCCAATCTCAATATTTCCAAGACCATTCTCTTTTATTTTCTGACACTTGCCTCTTACTCTAATCTCTCAAACCACACCCTTTCTCCTAGTCTTTCCTTTCACTCTTCCAGAGGAATCCTAGTGTGACCATGTCAGGTTTTGTTGTAATTCTGTCACCGATGAGGCAGGAGAAGTACTGCAGGGTTTAGAAAAGGATTGCAATGAGACAAGGAGGTAGAATATAGTACAGTGGTTCCCAAACTGTATGCCTAGGCTCCCTGGGGTGCCTCAGGACACTTGCAGGGGTGCCTTGGATTAGTGGTCTAGAGGCAATTGAAATTATTTATGGTCATTGTAAAAGGCAAAAACATTGCTGGTGGCTACCAATATTAAAATATGTGGACAAACAGAAGCTAATCCTGTCCCTCACCCATAAATAAACCCATGTATGACATACAAACCAATTTACAGAATAAGAAACTTCTGGACATGGGGTGCCATGAAAAAAATTCTGATGCTCTAGGGTGCCGTGATTTTAAAAAGTTTGGGAACCACTGATATAGTGGGTAATTCTGGATGACATGCAAAGCTGTGATATTTTGCAGCTTTGCAAGTCATATATGCGCCACCTGCTTGCATGCCGAATATCCCCTCACGTATGCGAATGGATGTTTAGCATACGATCTGGCACATGGCGCGAGTGTCTTGAACGCTCACATGGCCATTGCCGGCAATGGGGCGCATGAGAGTTGATTGCCAGAATCTCCGGTGCACTGTGGCAATTGGTGTTTCGGTAACAGACTGAATGAGGCTGGCTCCATCTGTACATACAGTAGATGCAGGAGTAACTGAGCTATGGAGTAGTACCATACATAATGTACATTTGAACAGTTCCAGTGATTCAGGAGGATATACTTAGAACCAGGAATCAACTGAGCTGCATAATAGTGCCAATGCACAGAATACACTTGAGCAGTTCCAAGCCTTTGGTTACTGCTAGTCACATGATGGTCTTCAACATTGTAGACACACAAGGATACCAATTACTGGGAAACTAACACTTCAAACACAGACAACCATTATACAACCAGTGCTGCCTGCCAACATGGCTGCAACCTCTGCTGTCTCACCTGCCAACTTTGATCATCTCACTTGCCCCTCCATTGCCTTATCTGGATAAGTAAGTCCCATGGAACAGCACCTGAAACCTGCACAGTCCTGACTAACCATATTTGACTGCTTTCCCAGAATGTCTCGTAGACTCATACATTTCGGAAGAGTGGACTAGCGTCTCACAACCTTCCAGTACCTTTATGACATGGTCCACAATGAACAACGGTGTTTTACAGCTTAGGTTGAATAATGATGAGTTGTTTCACTTTATCCTCCAAGGTATCTTAAAGGAGGAGGTCATTTGGAGAGTGTATGGAAATACACTCCCCCACCCTGCTCACCCGCTCCCCGCTCCATCCCCAACCTGGCTGCATCACTTACAGTGCTAGTACAGTGTGGAGGTCGGATTCAGCTGTCAGAGGCACCCAGCAGGACAGAGAAGCAGGAACAACAGTGGCATCATGGGAATTGTAGTTTTTATTTTACTGCTCAGACTTTGAGCAGTTAATGATTAAACTACAAATCCCATGAGGCCATGCTTTGCCCTAGCAGGAAGTCTCACACAGGTTAACTGAACAGTGGAACCGCACTGGTGGGATAATGGCTTGCTCCAGGTGCCCTAGTCATGGGCCCACACCCATCATATCCATACCTTGCAAAGTAGAAGGCACTCAGGAGACTTTTATTTCAGTGCAAAACTGTGAACATAAATTCCTTTATTGCCTGAATAAAGCAATTTATGTTCACAGTTTTGCACTGAAACAACAGTCTCCTGAGTGCCTTCTACTTTGCATGGTATGTGTGTACATATAACTAGAAATGTTGTGCCCTCCTTCCCAAAAAGTTTTGGGTGCCCCCCACCTCCAAAACATTATTATTATTTTTTAACTTACTATCTCATTGCCACGCAAGAGCCCCGTCTACTACAATTCGGGGGGGATGGGCGCGACCGTGGCACCTAGCTACACCACTGCACACGACTTTACTGACAGGAAGCCACCATTTGTTGGTGGAAATCGTCCGTTTCCTGGAAGCTGTGGAAGAGTCAGAGTTACGCACACTTGCACAGACCAGATGAATCATTAGATGATGAGTGAATTGTGGATGGTTTTGCAGATCCGCGATTCATTCGTAAGTCAATTTGCAGACTTGCACGGGCGGGATTTCACTCTGGGCAATGGCTAACTGATCGTAAACCTTTGCAAATTCACACAGCAGTGGTCCGGTCTGAATCAATCCCAATGTCCACATTAGACATGTAAACTCTGATGAAATATGAACATGGGTAGAATTTTGACAATGTGGCTTTAAGGTATGTCTACAGTATCCTAACTCAGACACTAACTCAGGGGTAGGTGTATGAAGCAGTGATAAGGGAGGAGAAGTGATAAAGTACCTGGTACTTTATCAATGGGGTTTTGTATCCTATATAAGACCCTGATGATCAGCTCCATCTTCACTCTCAAATTGGAGAGGGTAGATGGATTTCTAACTGTCTGTGGGTGGTGTGGGGTGAGTGCTGCCTTGGAGTGCTGTATTGGGGTGTCGTCCTGTGCTGTAGAAAGTGCTGCTGTCCTCCTGTGCTGGAATGTTCTGTGTAAAGGGGTGTTGTCCTGTGCTGTACAGGGTGCTGCTGTCCTCCAGTGCTTTTATGTGCTTTACAGGGGTGCTGTATAGGGGGTGCTCTCCAGTGTTGTAAAGGGGTGCTCTCCTGTGCTATACAGGGGTGCTGTCTGTCCTGGAAAAGGGTGCAGTCCTGTGCTGTACAAGGGTGCTGTTCTATGCTCTAAAGGAGTGCAGCTGTCTTGTGTTGTACAAGGTTGTTGTTCTGTGCTGTAAAGGGGTGCTGCCCTGTGCTCTGTAACAATAAAGTGGTGTGCCCTGTGTGCTGTACAAAAATAAAAATAAAGGTGTGCTGTCCTATGTGCTGTAAAAATAAAGGGGCACTCCCCTGTACTGAGAAAATAAAGTGGCGCTACCCTGTATGCTGAGTAAATGAAGAGGTGCTGTCCTGCGCTGTAAAGGGATGCTGTACTATGCTGTAAAAGTGTGCTGTCCTGTGCTGTAAAGGGGCGCCGCTGTCCTGTGCTGTACAGGGGTGCTGTGCTGAAAAAATAATGCAGCACTGCCCTGTGTGCTGAGTAAATAAAAGATGCTGCCCTGTATGCTATAAAAATAAAGGGGCTCTGCCATGTCCTGGAAAAATAAAGTGGTGCTACACTGTATGCTGAGTAAATGAAGAGGTGCTGCCCTGTGCTGTAAAGGGGTGCTGTACTATGCTGTAAAAGTGTGCTGTACAGGGGTGCTGTGCTGAAAAAGTAAAGCAGCACTGCCCTGTGTGCTGAGTAAATAAATGCTCTCCGGTGCTGTAAAAGGATGCTGTCCTGTGTGCTGTAAAAATTAAAGCTGCCAAAAGCACAGGAAACATCCTGTCTGCCACTGCAGTCAGTGCCAGATTAAGGTCTAAATGGGCCTGGAGCTGAAAATTATTAAGGGCCTATTATGAGCAATAATAGGGGTCGTGGCCAGCACCTAATAATGTGGCGGGCATGACCAGTGTTAAGGTGGTCTGCTCATGGGTGTGTCTCTATTTGTGTAAATACTTTCAACTAATTATATATGCCTGGAAAAAGCAGGGGGCTGGCATAGGAAAAATGCAGGGAGATATATTGGCGGGTGCACTCCAAAGGTGCACCTGCAGGATGGCGATGTCCTAAGATACTTGTGGGGTGAGGCGGCACTCCAGTCATAAAAAAAATACTGAAAGCCAAAACTTGGTAGACAACATTTCAGCACCTTTTATGTGGTCACCTAAGTTTACCACACCATATACCCCTTATATTTATTTATTCATTTATTTACAGTTTCTTATATAGCGCAGCAGATTCTGTTGCGCTTTACAATAGTAGACATTGATAAAACAAACTAGGTAACAACAGTCAGACTTGGAGGTAGGCGAGCCCCACTGCAAGCTTACAAGCTCAAATCATGCAACACAATAGTAACCCACTTATACTGTACTTGCCTCTTACACATTATGCCGCATGGAATGAGCAAAAATTCACACTATGGCACACGGATTGAGTCAAAATTCACACTATACCAAACAGACTGAGCAATAATGCACAATATGCTTCATAAACAGGGGCAATGTTACACCATAATGCCCATTACATATTAAGCCACGCACCATAATGTCCATTAGGTATTATGCCAAACACCATAATGCCTATTAAAATTTATGCTATGTAAGTGCTGCTTACCTATATGCTCTTTGCCAGGGGTTCCATGCTCATTGCCAGGGGTTCCATGCTCAATGCCATGTGGGATTGCATGCTTATTGCCAAGGGGGGGATACATGCTTGCGGTAACTGGGGGACAGCCGTCGGGCAGAATTGACAGCCGGGCAGAGAACGGGGCTGACCGGTGCAGGTCCCGGCTATTTGAAATAATACCCCTTTCACACCAGAAAATGCAGGGACTTACCATGGCTGGCCCCTTTTACACCAGCCTAGTCCCTACATTTTCTGGTATGAGGAGGAGAGAAATCTACCCCCCCCCCCTTTTAAAAAAACAGCTATATCTTCGGAACCAACTGTCCCATTTACATGTGGGTTTTAAATGATTTTCAAATGATTTTGGTCCTGTGAAACTGGGCCATTTGGTTCCAGAGAAATCTGTTCTCAAACAACATGAACAGCCTTGAAATTACATTTCAGAAATGAAAAAACTGGTTTACCCGCAATATCTGTAGAACCAATGAACCGATATGGACCAGCCTGGTATTAGATTGAAGGCCCAGCGATTTGGGTTAGACTGAGATCAACCTTGAGCTTCTGTGATGCCATTGGAACAGGGTGGGGGTCAGAATTTGCGTGTCCCATGTTATCCTATGGGGAAAACGTTCCAGATTTGCCTGGCGGTATCTCCGATTTCCGGTGGACTAGCAACGCGGGGCCAAGCTCGTTGGAAAGCCCTGGCCCTCAGCTACAAAATGGGCCTATTTGGAGAGAGGGCCTGGAGCTGTAGCTCCATCATTCCCATTGTTAATCCGGCCCTGACTGCAGTGCCACTCCAAAATTGGGCCACGTGTTTGTGCCACCCACTTGTGTCGCTTAGCATGGTCATCCAGCTACCTCGGTGCAACCTTTTATCCAAAAAACAATATTGTGAGGTATAAGGGTGTTCAGAATAGACTGGATATGAGTGGAAATTAATGTTATTGAGGTTAATAATACTGCAGGAACAAGAAAAAAAATGGATTTTAGATGTTTTTATGTTTATTTTCCCTCCAAAAATACAGATCCAAAACAAAAACCAGAAAGGGTGTTTTTGGCAAAATCTATCCAGATCCAAAACACGAAGGGAGAACCAGATCCAAAACCAAAACATGGAAAGTGGCTGGTGCACATCTCTGATTTTAAAGTATTTGAACTATATAAAGCTTTGCCAATTTGATGATTAGATTGTTTTGGGACATCCTAACATAGGAAGTTAAATATTAATTACCTTACTCTCAGCAAAAGGCTTTTAAGTGTTAAATAGTGAAACATTTCTTTAGCTTGTATATACAACAGGGGGTATTCTGCGTAGACGTTAGTGTTGAATTATCCCATTGATAAATTATTCTAGTGAAATCAAACTGCTACGTAAATTCAAATCCAATATTTGATTTTGTGCAGTAAATATTGAGGATAAACTCAATTGAGTTTGGGTCTAATTTTGTAAGGCAATGTTTTCTGATACTGGAAGATAAAGTGGCATTGGATCTGGTTCATTACTTGCCAACATCTGTGTTGAAAATGGCTAAAAAAGGCTGTTGTCACACCGAATAACATATATCATCTTGAACATCATTGTGGTGTACATATCATCTGAACTTCTAAATAGATCTTCCTGTTGTGAAATTCCTACTAGATCATTAATGACTGTCTATTATCAGTCGGGTCCAGTGTCTCCAAGCTCAAGCACTGGTCCACAGGGGGGAGTACATTTACTAAAGCTTCTAAAAATAAAGAGGTGATGTTTCCCATAGCAACCAATCAGATTGCATGTTAGAAAATGATAGGCAAAATCTAATTGGTTGGTATGGGCAACATGACCTCTTTTCATTTTTCAAGCCTGTTGGCGGCAGCAATTTACCATCACAGTGGGAGGTGACTGAAGCAGGAGGTTATTAACGGTAAGAGAGAATTATAGTCAGGGTCGCACAGGCCCATGGGGGTACAGGGGAAACCCCAGTGGGCCCAACTGGTGCAGTGTTGTGTGCTAAGCAATCTGTGCTGAGCGATCTTAGTAATTGTGGGGTAGATGTATGAAGCAGTGATAATGGAGAAGTGACAAAGTGGCTGGCACTTTTTCAAATGCCAATCAGCTCATAACAGTCCCTTTTTAAACTCAGCCTGTAACTTAACAGTCAGGAGCTGATTGGCTGGTGATTAGCAGGTACTTTATTACTTCCCCTCCCTTATCAATGCTTCATACATTTACCCCTCAGTGTCGCTCAGCACAGAGCTGCACTCGCCCTATGTGTACGGGGCATAAGAAAAATCAGATGTATAAATAAAATGAACTCAACTTGATAATTCAAGTAAGAAAAAAAAAAAAAACACTCTTCTATGCTACTGTACAGTACTTTAAATAATGCCTAAGCTTTAACATCAGGGCTTAAACGTCAAAGCGGAAGTTCAAGAACAGTGTGACTGTTAATAACTGTATATTGTATTTGGAATTGTATACTATTAATACTAATCTTTCCAAACTGCATGACATTTACACATATCTACATTTCTCCTGCCTAAAAGTTCATGGTTTCTAGCCCTGGGTAGCACAGAAATGAACACAATGTATCATATAATTTGTATCCATTTTGCAAACATCTAACAAAGTGCAGGCTCCTTTCTCACCATTAATACTGTTTTTATTGAACACAAAATTAAACAATATAAAAGAGCCAAAGAGCAGGAATGGACAGATAGAGAATGAAGTGTGGTGCGATGCCATGTATGTCTCTTTGAACAAGTCATGCTTTAGCTGATGGCTATTTTCCTGCATTGATTTTTTATGAAAATAAAAGACATGGATTAGTGTTCAAAAATTTTCAAGTATTGACATGAAGTTCAAAATTAATTTTGCCAGCAGGCAGCAGCGTATTGATGTTTTAAAATGTCATTCAAAGTTTCCAAACAAAATAATTGAAACAAGAATATATCTAGGTTACAGACACCCTTTCCTGGACAGCTGAAATTATTTTATAGTGAAATACAGTATATGCCGTTGATCACTGGCCTGTGTTCTGTTGGTCTGATACTGAATTGGTGTCTTTCACGTCACCCCCCTCCCCTTCCCCGCCATAAATTGTTTCCAAAATATAAAGTACCTTTTTCATAGGGGGTACAGTATATTTACTGAAAATTATATTTAATAAAAATCTGAAAAAGAATCTACAATCACAAAATTCCATATTTATAAAAAATCTAATTTTATTTTATTTTTGTGTTGATATTTGGTACATTTTTTAAATGATGATGATTATTATTATAATAAACCGTGTTGGCAGATTTTGACGTCTAGGGGGAAATTTACTAAAGGAAATTTGTAAAAAATAGGTGTATTTGTATCCAGAAATACACTTACTTTTGACATTTATTATCCCGAAAATACGGCAATTCGTAGTCGTATTGATGTGCTATCAATACGAATACGAATTGCCATATTTTCGGGATAGTAAATGTCAAAAATAAGTGTATTTCTGGATACAAATACACCTATTTTTTACAAATTTCCTTTAGTAAATTTCCCCCCTAATGTCAGCCAGTTCTTTCTGTTCAAAATGAACTGAAAATAAGAACAAATATTTACCAAAATCGATGGAAAGCACAAAATCAAACAATAGTAAATATACTCCTTAGCCTTGTCTGGTATTGGATGAAAAGTATTGTTCCCCCCAGAAAATGGCAATCTCAGAACTACTAACTAGGCTATGACATGGAGGTTGAAGGAAAATACTGCTATAGGATAATCTACCTTATCCTGTCCAGCACATGGAAACATTCCATACCAACCACCTAAAAGAACTAGAGATGAGCGCCGGGGCCAAAGATTTGGATTTGGATTTGTCACTGGGATTTGGATTTGGCTTTGTCAAACAGCGGTGAAAGGTTTTGGATTTTTTTCCAAAATGGACAAAAACGCCAAAATCGCGTAATTTTTGCAGGTCACCCACTGCAAAAGCCCCGATGTCAAGGTCTAAAACTAATCCCAGTGAAACCAGGAATCACATCAGCAATGGAGTTCTCAGCTCCACGAATATGGTATGCCACAATCCAGTTATTGCAGGATAAACACTGCAAAACCAGGTCAGGGTGCAAATTGAGCAAATATGAGGAACCCTGGCAAATAATCAGTTGCATCCCTCAGTTATTTCATCAAAACACAATACTGTCCAAGTTCTCAAGCAATAATGATGAAAAAGACTGCCAAAAGCAAAATATTCCTGATAAGGCCAAAGGTGACCCAGCTGTTGGTCAGACAGGAACAAAACAAGAGCCCTCCAAGGACCAAAGCCTATGAAACCTGCCGCACCGGTAAACAACTGGAGCTGCAAATTAGACAGAGGAGAAGAGGGTCAGTTAGCACCCCATTAAATATGACAAAAATAAATAACTCATGAGTACCACCCGTCAGGCACAAATGAACATCTCAAGTGAGCACTTTAAAGAAACCTTCCCTGCAGTCAGCGCTAACAAAATGCAATAGTACACATATAAACTGCTTGAGTGTAAACAAACAGCAGAGCGTAGTGCTCGTTGCAACACTAATCTGCCACATCAAATTCACTTAGCAGTGCTACACTCACATACAAAGTCCATGTAACACTCTGAGCTAATACAGTACGGACAGTGCATCATCCTCACATACGCGAGCATTGCATCCCACTGATTTCAATTAAACTCTGTCCAACTCTATATATAAAGCAAAATAAGATGTATGACTTGAAGAGCCTTTCATCTATTTAATAGAAAAAAGGGGTTAATACAGCACATTGTTTTTGAGTCTATTCATGGATTCCGTGCCGAAAAAAAGGAAACCAACTGTGCCTCAGATCTAATTTCGTTGAAGATTGGCTTGTTGGAGCTGCTTAAAACCTCACAATATCTGCAGTTTACTCTATTCAGCAAAGCTGGGATGGCAGGGAATAGCCGGAGGTTAGAGTCCAGGCCCCTCCTGCATGTTCATAGAGACATACTTCATTTTCTACCGAGGGCAGCGTGTTTCAAACCAATTTTAAAAGATCAAAGTTGGCAACTTGGAGGCAAGGTGATTTTTCAATCCCTTAACTTAATAGCGTGATAAATTAAATTTTCCTGACTTTTCGAGCACTGTTTTTCTGTCCTTTCCAAATGGGATTTTGAAAGGTGCAATCTACTGCTTTTGATGTAAACAGCTCCACATATTTGTAGCTATGCTGATGTATGCACTGTGCGGCTTCAGACAGCAGTCGTATTTCAGTGACTGGGCTCCTGCCGTGTACATACCACGGCTATGTGTGTTATCATGTACAGATCTCATTAAATGGGAACATCACACACTCCTTAATTGACTTTAATGAATAATTGTTAGTTTCTAGATGCTTACTGATTTACACATTGCTGAAAGCTGAAAATCCTGCTACCCACCGCTCCCCTCACTGGAACACGAGGGGCTGCCACGTGAAGCCTTTTCCCAGAGTGGAAGTTGGTGCTGTGCGGCGCTGTGGAATAGTGAGTGGGTGCCAAAATGAAGCATGTGCATCAGTCCCAAAGCTAACACAGCACTTCCACAAATATATCTGTATTATTTCCCATACATCATGTAAATTGTTGCTTAAGTTTCTGTGTTTGTCAGCATTTCCTGAAAGTGAAGGATGGCAGTGTCTTTCAATGTAGTTACCAAAAGGAAGTCTTCTGTGGATAGAACATGTTCTACATAATTTTGTACCAGTTGCAGTTTTTACCTATGGGCTGCCCCATAGGTAAAATCCATTACTGTGCTCAGTTTTAATGAAGCCAGATGCAGTGCATGAGACTGCATTGGCTTCATTTTGGCTGGCAGTGACTTTCTATTGGAAGGCCGACTTGCCAGTCACTCAAGGCTGCCTCTTTGGCTTCTATGGGCTGCAGACAATGCAGCCCATAGAACCTAAGGTATGTGCATGAGCAATACCTAGGCTGATACTGCACATGCGCCAGTCCCGGTGCCTGTCATCTGCATTGTACAGGTGTTGGGACAGTGATTTACAGTAGCTTTGCGGCCAGTGGCAGCCCACCTGCAACAATAATGTAGGAGCCGCAGCTGCTTAGTACTACTGTATTTATAAAGATCCCACTAAAATTAAAATAACAGCAGCAGTACATGAATCATTACTTTCATGATAAATAAGATTAAATATAATTTGTGAGGTGAAGTATGTCTGTAGTCCACATGTAGGGCCTGATGTACTAAGCTTGAAAAGTGATAAAATGGAGAGTGATAACCAGCCAGCCAATCAGCTCCTACCTGCCATGTCACAGGCTATGTTTGAAAAATGACATGAAGGAGCTGATTGGTTGGTTGTTTATCACTCTCCAATTTATCACTTTTCAAGGCTTAGTACATCTCGCCTGTAGTCTTCTCCATCAGGGGCACTGTAAAAAAATAGGCACCAAAAGCCCTAAATAGTGAACAAAAACTTGCAGGGTATAAGGCCAGTGTGTCTTTGATAAGAGGGCAACTTATCTCAAATACAGTACCTTCCTCTGCTTCTGAAACATAAAAAAACTTGTAAATAGTATTGGTAAAATAGATTTGTTTATTAGGAATTTTGTATTTTGGGTACACTGTTCAGTTTATAGAGAACATTATGCATACCTGGTACTTCTAGTAGCCTTGTTGCAGCCCACAATACCAAGTGATTTGGTGAATACTCCTCACACAGGGTATACTCCTCACACAGGGTATTGAGCCTCATGAAATTCGAAGAAAAATTGCCTATTTCCCGTTCAGGTGGAGGTACATGGAATGTACCTCCACCTGAACGGGTAATAGGCCATTTTTCACCCATTTTGTTTCCCATGCTGTTCATGTGTGTCTATGTACATTGTTAATAAAAATTGTGTTACACTATATACGCCCACCATTTTGTCTTTTGGGGAAATCATCTTCGAATTTCATGAGGCTCAATACCCTGTGTGAGGAGTAATCAATGATCTTGTGGTTGGATGCTTAAACGTGATACGGTGGCGGAGAAGAGGACCGTAACCCTATAAAAAGGGGCGTTTGGTATTTATTCATACCCTATTGTGTTATCCCCCTATTCGGAGAAGAGGACCCTGATCCAAATAGGAGGGACGTACATTTTTTTATTCTTGGCGCCAGTGGAGGGGACTCACTACCTCTCTTAATCTATATTCCCTACCACATGTACACACGCACACAGACATTCTAGGGTTAATTTTGTTGGGAGCCAATTAACCTACCAGTATATTTTTGGATTGTGGGAGGAAACCGGAGTACCCGGAGTAAACCCGCGCAAGTACGGGGAGAATATACAAACTCTGCACAGTTAGGGCCATGGTGGGTATCGGACCCATGACCTCAGCGCTGTAAGGAGGTAATGCTAACCATTACACCATCCGTGATGCAATTCATTTGTGATCTACATTTCTACTGACAGAATACCTGTTTTTTATCTTTCTGCATTTGCTTTTATAATATTTGAGCCTTGGTTTATGTGACTATGTCAAGGTTTACAGATTGAGTGCTTGTCAGCCAGCCTTTAGAATTGCCAGATCTCCAGAGCTGGAGCAGGCTGGTGGACAGGATCTCCATCTGATTCGTGAGCGTCTTAGATACTCGTGCGTCTCTATCAGCACGGCAGCGGGGAGTGAATTCCCTGCCCGTCTCCAGTGAGGACGGGGGAGCAGCGCGGAGCCGGCAAATGGAGGCAGTGGTCTCCGTCAGAACGGGGCGCATAAACATCTCATGCACTCGCCCTCTTCTATCGGATGGCGCACAGTGGCGGTTGGCGATTCTATATATTCTGTATATGACTATTTCAGTGTCATAATTGAATCATCACTTTTCTGTCTATTACTGTTATATTACAGGTGAAGATGATGTCATTAATGTTGTTCCGTTAGGAAGCAGGTTGATTCATTGATGTAATAAGGGCTTTTCTCCCATTTGTTTCAATACTGTTTCTTGTTTTGGAAGGCATTACCCATTCATGACATATAACTAACATGCTGTATATTTATTATAGTCAGTGCTCACCGAGGAAATGTGATATAATCTATAGCCAACTCTTGAGGACAGAGATTTTTCTGTTTCTATCCTAGTTCATTATAGGCTTATATATGAGGACATAATACAGACATGATGTTTTGCTGTTAAATGGATTTGACAGCAATGGGATTTGCCAGGTGAAAACAGCCAGATCTACTTTACTCCTAATATAGACTTAGACCCTGTGGTCTTTATTTTATATGAACAGAAAACTGGTTTGGCAGATAATCTCTTGTTAAATCTTGGTGCTGTCAATTGCTGTTGAAAGAAGACATACCCAGCCGAATCTCATTTTCTATTCATATACAGGGATCGAGTGTTATTTTGAGGTTCCATAAGAAAGACAGAAGGCATTTTATATACCTGCAAAAAAGAAAAGTTTTGGCTAAGTCCTGCGCTGTGAGTGGGTTGACCTTACTAATCCGTTACAATAATTAGTATAGCATAAATCATCACACCCCGTTTAGCTGCTGCTGTTCTATGAGGGGTAGCTCAGTTCCCCTGTCATCTGTCACATATATTTGCACAGTAATATCGAATCTTATGACACCACATTGTGGACTGAAAACATAAGACTATCTTCTGAGTTGAAATACAAATAATGGTTCCCCATGCTCAACTGATTGGAAAAAGAAACTAATAAATACTGTACATACATACTAGATTGTAAGCTCCTCCGAGCAGGGCCCTCTTCCCTCCTGTTGTCATAGCCCTCTTCTCTTCACATGTCACTCATAGCTCTCCTATACTCCAACACTCAGTGACCATCTTCGTCTGCATACTCATCTCCTTCATTGGCCTGAAGCCTCTAGTTGTATGTTGATTGAGTCCTCACTACTTATGTTTAAGCTGTAATGTGTATTGATTTGTGGCGCTCTTTATTTGTACTTTTGTTATTTATGCCAAGTTTTGTCTCCCTGTACTGTTCCTTTGTACGGCGCTTCAAAACACTTGTGGCGTTTTATAAATAAAATAATAATAATAATAATACATAAATAATATTTCTCTGAAGTACCATATTACATTTCGAGGTACTTATGTATTAGTCGGCTGACAACGTACCACCGTGGTGTCTTAGTTCTGCGGGCGCCCTGTGCGGGAAGCGGACAGGCAGCTGACATCCGCTGACATCAGCTGACCACCCCCGCACCCACGCCATTGAGTAGTTATCATGGGAACGCACAGCATTTTCATGGGAACGCCCATGAAACGCTGGGTGCTCCCATGGGTGCAGTCCATCGCTGCCACCTCGCGGGGGAGTGAACAAATTAAAATAACCCCTTCGCTTTGAGTGGGGTGTGCTGGAACTGAAATTTACATTTCAGGTTAAAAATGAAGCCGCGTTACATTGTGAGCGGATGTGCCCACAAAGAGGAAAGATCATTTGCTGGTTACTCATCAAATGATTTTTCCTGTGTTCATTCTGAAAAGTAAGCAAGGACTTACTGTACTTTTCATTTGGACGCTTTCCACCGAATTGGGGGTGGGTGCTGATGTCATGTGATATCCCAGAGCAGACAGGAGCTCGCCTGTGTTTGCTGGGGTCTGCCGAGTGTTTCTATGGGCACGCCCACTGTTTTAGGGTTAGACATTTCACAGTTCAAACTATTTTTTGTACTTGTTATTTTTAAAAATAATCAATTACAAAAGTTTCATGATTTTTTGCTTAATGTACCTCTTAGCAACCAGTCACTGTACTGTATGTATGTACAGTCATCACTGAGCTACACAGATTCACTGCTTTCATCACATGCCCACAACATCCATGGGAATACTATATAAGTCATTCTGTCCTGCTGACTGGAGCCTGAGTCACACATTGTACTGTATACAGTAACTAATTGTTATCTAAACGGTTCACATTTGCCTATGTCCCTTTGCTATGTTAACTGTTTTTGAGCAAGTCATTAAACTCTGCAGTCTGGGTTTAGCCAGTGCCAATCTCTAGTGGCATAGTTGGTTCGGTTCAAGATGGGTGCCGGATGACGGCCCGACCATCAGGATCCTGACGGTCAGTATATCGACACTGGAATCCCGACTGTTCAAATGTCCAACAGTTGGGATTCTGACTGACGGGGGCTATTCTCCCTCTTGGGGGTCCACGAGATTAGAACCTGTGGCGAGTGCAGAGGGCAACTGAGCCCGCAAGAGGCTTCTTTACGCTAATCTACCTGTTGGAGAACTGGCGGTTGGGATTCCGATGTTAGTATACTGACCGTTGGAATCCCGACTGTCCATCAGTCATACCACACTC
Source organism: Crinia signifera (assembly GCF_055691185.1). Classification (NCBI taxonomy): domain Eukaryota; kingdom Metazoa; phylum Chordata; class Amphibia; order Anura; family Myobatrachidae; genus Crinia; species Crinia signifera. The sequence goes on from NC_139220.1 coordinate 272,467,513, forward strand.
CTTTAGACATGTTCCTATATTTTAGATTTTAGCAAGGGCATAACTAGATATTTGTTGGCCCCATAGCAAATGTTTGTAAGGGCCCCCTATTTAGCAACTGATGGTGATAAATGTATGTAAAACATATTACATGGACAGTAAAGATGGGCCCCTTCAGCTCTGGGCCCCATATCAGCTGCACCCCTTGCACCTATGGTAGTTACGCCCTTGGAATTTAGCCTAATTTTATTACAAGATTCCTATAAAATGTATCAAAAGAGCACCCACTTGTGATAAGCAAAGAACAATTGTAGGTCTGGGACTTGGATTCAGTGGTAAAACAGCGACTGCTGTAGTGACATCACTTTTGGCGCTGGCTCTCTATTGTTGATCATTGCTTCTTTACATGAAGTGGAAAACAAATGAAGCTATTTAATTGCATTATGTACATGCAATTAACATTTTAATTGTCAACATGAATGGTAATTGAAAACACACAAAATGCAATATGCTTTAGCATTTCATTCCAGTCTAGATGAAAAACCACTTTGCATAATGCATAGGTGGTAATTCAAAATGCTGAAGACATTTCTTCCGTCCTTTACTGAAGGACAGAGTGGGCATATAACTTACAATTACAAAGGGAAGAGATAAAAGCTCCCCTGTGTAGACGATGGTTGACATAATTGAACATCAATGCAGATAATTCTGGGATTTATGTACATTTAAAAGAAGATCTATCATGGCAATTGTTTGGATTTTATGCAAGGACTTGCGTTCGGGGCTTGGATTTATCCCCCATACAGGCAATGTGTTATAATGTATAAATGCCATGACAGACAGTACCTCATATCTTCTATAAGTGAGTAATGCACATGACACTGAGGGGAAACGTACTATTTTATGTGGCTTTCGAAGTGCTTTAATGGAGTTAGAACCTGCATCTGCCTTTGTACTGTATATAAAGTGATTATGGAGGTTTGCTGACACGCTTTACTTTTAGCTTATAGTTGGAGTACAATCAAATGGAGTGACATGGAATGTATACAGGGTCGGACTTAGGGGTTAAAGTGAGGGGGGACAGGGTGGAACACCATTAGAGGTGGTGTTCCACCACCTCTAATGGTGAGGTGGAACATTTTAACCTCCACATTGGCCCTGTAAAGAAATTCTCAAAGAAAAGCATTCTAGTTTGCAGGGAGATGCCAAAAACCCTACAACAGGCCCTGTTTCTGCCTAATGGGGGGTAGGGTGTGTGTGTGGAGGGGTAAATAGGTGGCATAGAGAAATTAGTTCCCCCACCTCTGCATGACCACTTTAAGCCCTGGTCGGACTGTCACTTCAGGTCATCGGTAAATATCAGAAGGGCCAAGGGCATGATGGCCAAATTTGGCCACAGAGGGAGACTGGACTGAATGAGCACTTTGCTTGTCAGCCCATCTCACATAGGGGGAGATGCACAAAAGGAAAATGTGGTAAAAACACATTATCTGAGTTTTTACTGCCATTTCCCATGCACTAAAACCTGATCGTTAGGTTTTCGCAATATAGTTACGCCAGAAGACCCACCTTTGATAATGGTACCTAGTGTAGCGAAACGCATCAGAAAGCTGCTTGGACACCCACTGCTACACAGAATTCCGGATTGCAGTCCGAACTAACCCCTTAGGACCTAAGACAAATGGAACCCTCTGAGTTTCGGGAATCAGCCGCCCATCGACCGCTGGACATTCACGGCACTGAGAAACAGGCAAACACCATTCTGTCTGCAAAAACATCTTTGCAAAACATCTCCAGTGGATATACGGTGACTCTCACCAGCTTTGGGCTGACCACATTGACATCCAGGGTGGTAATTATCCACATCCATTTATTCTCATGATTATTGAGAGGTATCTATAGGAACAGACTCTCCGGGACAGTTGATCAATCTGTGGGTGTTCATATTTATTCATTTTTTAAATTGCTTTTTATCCAATGTTTTTTAGTTGATTTAATTAAAATATTTTGTGAAAAAACATCCAATTTATATAATTTATATTTCATAAGTAAAAAAAAAAAAATTTCTGGTCACTGCTTATCTTTTCTGTTCTATTTCTATAGAAGCCTATGGGCTTCTCTCCATCGTGGTGTTTGAGGGATCATGGATTCCTCCCAGCATGCTCTGCAGCTGTCGCCGTCACTCTGCACAAACACAGAGGAACTCCCCAGACCTGGAAGTCCCATGCCGGAGCCACTTCACAAATGGCAGCTGTTATTTGAAGCGTTTGTCCTTTTCATTAATAATCGCATGTTATTGCATATGTATTAATTAACTATGTGGTACCTGACAAATGCTGGCATTGTGAGGCCGCAGATGTTAGTGCATCTCTCCCATAGATAGTTGCTGGCTGAGCAGCTCTACCTCCTGGCGCTTTGCTCAGCTGCCATACAGAGATATGTTACAGGACAAGATGCAGTGGGCCATGACCACATCTACTTTTCATGTGCATGCAATGCCTGTTGTGAGCACACACATTACCATGCTGGGGCTTGTACACAGCTGCAGTCTATCCCTGAATGTGGATCATATCTATCTATCTATCTATCTATCTATCTATCATTGGCTGACTACACAATTCTGGTAATTGTCGCACAATAGTATCCCATAGGCTACTGTAGGATAATGCCATCTGGAGTTCATGTCAATCTATCAGGGCCAAGCTCTGCAATGCTTTGCATTCTGGAGCATTGTAAATCTAATGCTGGGTACACACCAGGACGACTAGGGCCCGATCCCCTCAATCTAGATCCAATTCCGACCAATTGGATGTAGATTGTGTGGTGATTGGGCCCTTTTCTGACCTGGTGTGGACCGATACCGATCCGATGCGCGGTCCCGCGGGTCGGTCGGTCGTTATTGAGATCCTACCTGCTGCAGGTAGGATCTCAATGACGACCATACAGCCGGGTGCGGGTCGCCATCGGATCGGACCCCACGTCACCGTGAGCGGGTCGGACGAGACACTGACAACCCGCTCACGATGTGCATCGTGAGCGGGTCATCCTGGTGTGTACCCCGCATTAGAGCATTGTAATCCCCATAGAAGCCTCTGGGGCCTGCGGCTACAGTTGGAAATGGCAGCAAACATTGGAGATATCTACTGCATATCTATGGCGGGGATTCAGCAATATCTGAATCCCCGCCATAGAGGTGAGGAGCAGATTTAGCTTCTAATTATGTAATATCTATCATAGAGATTTACAAAAAGCAGACCACCAAATCATTACTCAACATGTGCAGGTTTTTGTAAGGAAGCCCAGTTACCATGGGTTAATGCACAAGAGGTTTTCTTAGGCATATACAGTGATAACTAACTTGGTACCTCTGCAGTACATATTGCCAGTTACAGGGGCGTAACCAGAAATATGTGGGCCCCTTTGCAACATTTTGAGGGGGCTGCTGTCCCAATGCTTCTAGAGAGGCAGCAGTCATTCATTATATGCCCCATACCGGTGCCCTAGTTCATTTGGTATCCAGATGATAGCTCAACAGTCAATAACACAAGTTCAACATGAAAAAAAGTTCGACACAAGCAGAAGGTCTTCCTGGCAGATGTCAACACATGGAAATGTAAAAATTAACGTTTGCAAAATATGAGCGTTTCAAACATCAGAACATCACCATCAGGAACATTGGGACCATCGCAACCATCACAAATTTGATTTCCCCAGCTGCTGCTCATCTGAGCAGCCTTCAGGTTTGGGGGGGGGCTGTGATTTCCAGCTGCTAGAATGGTTTGCGACCAGGTCACAGAATGCAGAGCCTGGTGTGGTTGTTAATAATGAGTCCCTGAGGACTGTAGTTGGGAAATGACAAAGGTCAGTTATTTAGGATGCCACATAACAATGAAAATTGTAACTTGGCATGGTTTAATTTGGCTATTTTTCGTTCTCAGCATTTCTGCTCAGCATAAGGGAGAGAACAGAGTTGGGGGGACCAACAGAGCCATTACAAGGGCATAATGATGATACCCACATACATGGCTACCCCATTGGCACCTGCGCCTGGTACCTGGTTCTTGGCTCCCTGCTCTCTAAAGTACGATGCCTTGATGTTGCCACACCATCATCCCAGAGGAGTGAATTAATAAAAGAGAAGCTGAGAAGCACCAAGAACTCAGGACAGTTATATGGAAGTTGTACTTAGAACCCAAGTATAGCAACATAAATTGCAGAACTACATTTATACTGGGCAGTGTGAAACACCAGACTCATTGCAGTCTTCAGTCCAACCCCTATAGTTTTCTCTCTATACTCTAGAGACGTATAGCCAAGAGCCAACTCCCTTATTGATTCTGGGACACTCCAGGGAGCCGTGTACATCCATACTAATTACTTCAGCTAATCAATACAGCATCTCAGGTCTAATCATTATTCTTTAATAGATTTTGCTCTCTTTATATGATAAGTAACTTTAATTATGCTTCTATATTACATAAATCAAATTCCTTTTAACTAAAATAAATTTATCATACACAATGGATGTTAATTATGTTTCATTATGTGCTTGATTTGATGATACTAACAGCTGATACAGCAGCCCGGATCTGAGGAAACTTGCATTTTTGTTGAAAGATCATTATTGCAATGTTATGGACACTACTCTCTAGTTTACAGTATGTATATTTTTATTGTTTCTTTTTAAATAATATACTCGTATTTTCTTTTCTGTAGATGCTTTAGAATGAACATTCTGTATATGCATTCATGCACTTTTCTGTATGTAGCGTTGGATAGCAAATGCTTCCATTTTAGTTGAGAAGCTGTGTGCATGGGGTGACGTTATTTCTACTGAGTCTTATAACCAATTGGGGCAGAGTCAGCATTCCCCCACATGAAAGTAATGTGGAGTATCCAGACCAGGTTTTGTTAGCAATAGCAGAGTCCCAGGTGTAATCAGCAGCACCTGGGATGTCCTGAGTTAAGGCTTCCCATGGCAGAGTCTCCTTGCTCTCGATGGTGGACTATCTACCCGAGTAATAAGCCTGGGGTGTGGGTTAGACTAAGGACCATAGAGCCTTTTAGGAGTCTGCTATGCCTATATGCTACTGCCTGTGATACCAACTGTATATGAACATCACCTGCTATGCTGTACCTGCTGACAGTGGCGTAACTACTGTAAGGCAGCCCCAGCAGCCACTTGGGGGAGCAAGCAGCAGTGGGGTCTATGTGGGAGCCGGCACCCACTCGATGCACCAACATGCTGCTGCCTGCCACTGCCCGCGGGCTGAGCACCGGAGGTGAGTCAGCCGCAGCGCGGGTGTGGCCATGGCAGAGATGTCAAATCCCCCCACTGATTCAATTGACTGTACACAGAGCCGGCTATTGGCTACTGTGTACAGGATGGGCAAGCGGATGGGCAGCCTGGGATGCGTCGCAGCCAAGGGAAGCAGCAGTGTCTTCTGGTCTCTCTACCTCTATCCTGCTTCAGCTTCTCCATTATACATGTGACTTCATCACGTCTCACGCTGGGAAAACACGCTGGAGAGGAGCTTGGGGGGGGGGGCACCACAAACTTTTAGGCATGCAGAAGCAGAATTTATAGTTACGCCACTGCCTTCTGATGAGAATAATCTACCAAGTTGTCATCTGTGACCCTCTGTTTGTGATCTTTGTCACACAATATACACTATTAGAGGGGTAAAACAGTGGGCCCCATTCATGAAAAGCAAGGCAGGCGCACCAAATGTAAAACCCTCCTGCGTGCCTCAGTTTGTGTCACGGCATATGGACACAAATTGAGTAAATCACTTTAAATAAAGAAGTGACAATAAAGGTATGTAAAAACGGTTCTGGCATCAGCTGGCAAAAAAGGGAAGGATGGCGCGGGGGGAGCGGGGGTCATGCAGCATTGAGCAGCATGGCCCTTCTTTTTTTATCTAGCAGATATTATAAGCATTCCCTGACAACTCTCCTCTTCAGGCAAGCTTATCAAATTCCAGAACCAGCCACTTAACCTTCATATACCGTTCCTATCTAATCACATCCCCACTATACAATCCACACATATCCATTCTTTTCTTCAAATTTTCCATCCTCCTGACCCATGGCCAAACTGCTGGGTCACCGTTTCATACAGCACCCCAGAAACTTTTGCATTCTGTTGACTTTATGCAATAAAGAATATCTATCCTTGTGTATCAATGCATATCTCCCTCATACCGTTGACTGTCTGTAAATACCCAGTTTGTTGTATCACTGTCTCCTTTGTAAAAGCTCAACGGAATATGCTGCGCTATATAAGAAACTGTTGCTAAATAAATAAATATGGACTTTCCTGCACAGTCTATATCTGCATTCGAGTCCAATGCCCCAGGGGTCACACATTGGGATCAAATCTAGATCAAACGCGGCTTAATACTGTGTGATTCTGAATAACTTTCTATTTGATTTTGACCATATAGTCAAAATCGAATAGAAAGTTAGTCAGAATCGCACCGTGTGTACACAGAATAACAGTTTGATATACTGTTAAGAAAAAGAAAAGGAATTAAAGAAGCACCTGTAAAGAAAAAAAGTAGATTAAAAATGTTTACACTCTCTTGGGAGTGATTGTAAGGTCCGTGGGCCTGCTCCTGTCCCTACCTCTATTGTTTGACGGCACCGTTGGAGGTGCTGACGTTAGCTGTGTTGAAACCGCTTCAAAAGGACTTTAACAGCAACAACACGTTGATCCCCGCTGCCTCTGTGGACCGCACACCGGGCCTTATTCTGGTTCACTCTTAGAGGCAAATTTCTTCTCAAATGGACAAAACCATGTGCACTGCAGGTGGAGCAGATGTAACATGTGCAGAGAGAGTTAGATTTGCGTGAGTTAATTTGTTTCTATGAAGGAAAATACTGACTGCTTTATTTCTACACTGTAATATAGATCTCACTTTGAAGAAAAACCCCACCCAAATCTAATTTTATCTGCACATGTTACATCTACCGCCCCCCCCCCCCCCCCACCCGCGTAGTGCACATGGTTTTGTCTCTCTGAGGTGGAATTTGCCTCCCTAGAGTGAACCAGAATAAGGCCCACCATCCCTTGCCCTGCTCGACACCAGAGCCTGAGTCACGGCATCCAATGACATCATTGCCGATGGGGGGGGAGTTTGCAGATGCCGGCCAGGATGAAGAGAGGAAATAGCCACTTTCAACACAACTGCCACCAGCACCTCCCGCCTCCCACGGCGCCTTCTAACAATAGAGGTAGGGACAGGAAAAGAGGCCCACGGACCATACAATCAGAGAGAGTGTAGACATTTTCAATATACTTTTTTCTTTACAGGTGCTTCTTTAATTCCTTTTCTTTTTCTTAACACTTTTTAGCACTCATCTCCTACATTTCCTTATACAACCTTTTAATTGAGCTGCTTATCAACCATAGCACAGTGTACACCATACTTCTACTACTAGTTTGAAAAAGTAATAACTATTAAGAGTACTGTAAGGTTTGCTTACTGACATTTATATTTAGGTTCAACTTTTACCACAAACTATTGCAAGCAATCTCACTTTCATTGTCTTACTTGAAGTTGACAAATAAATGATTTCTGACTTGTAGCTGTTATTCAGTGCAATTTTTACATCTAAATCCAATGGCAGTAAATGGGCTCTTGTGTAGCTGCCTTCTGTACTTAAGTCTGAGGAATTTGCTGCTATGTCCTTTGGAATTACAAGCCCCGCTGGTAAAAAGATTGCCAGTCTGCACTGTACTTGTAAAGTCACATTTGTTAGAAATTGTCATTGATAAAGAACTGAAATGACGATGATTCATTTTCATTCCGTGCGGTGGTGTTAGAGAACCTTCAGGATTCAAATCCACACACAAAACATGCATCTGCGGAACAGTTGTTCTCAACAATTTGCGTAACAAGTAAATGTTCTCTTCTCAGATGACTTTTATGGCAAGAACACTGTAAGAAGCGCTAATGGAGACAGTAATTGTTTGTATTCGCCTATCTATTCAGCTATCTAATAAGATTACATACAATTTAAGTAATCTGAACAATTGCTAACTCTAAAGCACGGGAAACTTAATAAAAGGGCTAACAGTACATTTAGGAAAAAGTAAACTCTAGAAACAAATTGCGAAGTGTCGGGAATGATTGCGGGGAAAGCATTTTGCGCATCAGATTATTTTGTCGGGTACCATATGAAAGGGTGGTGCAAAGCCTCGGATGGCTCATTGCAGTAATAGCTTATATTGCGCTTGATATAAAAGTGCAATTCAAAACTTTGTTATGCAACATATGCAAGTTGCGAATATTACCCCAAGGATCATCTATGTATTTACTGTGAAGTGCAAATGAGGATGATTTGCTTTGATCGGTTGTACCAGCTTTTACACTAAGCACATACCTGTCTGCACACTGTCACTGGGCATAAGCTTCCACTTCACACGAGTGAATGTCTGCACAATATGTTACGGAAGGCTTCTCTCCACAGACAAAAAAGGAACATCAAATGGAAAGTGACTCCTACTTTACTTCCTGATCCCAGCATCCCCTTATGGAGAATTCCGACAGGAGCTCCATTAGTAAGCTCCCCCCACCCCCCTCACTCTAACCCTGCTTTGCAGCATCCTAAGGGGGTATTCAATCCCCGCTGCTATTTCCAACAGGTGAAATAGCGTCAGGCGCCTATTCAATGCTGTCTTTCCCGACAGCATTGAAGCAGCATCTTGTCAGAACGGACTTGACTTCAAAAGCAGTGGGGCCCATTTTGCCGAAAATCTCGACTATCCACGGGCATGATCTTGACAATCCATGGCCTTTTTTGCAGACATGCCCCCTTTTCGCCAATTGGCAGGTGGGACACTGAATCCTGCATGCCGATAAACAGGCCTTCGGTCCGAAAACGGGCAAGGGTTCTGACTGTTGGGACATACCAACAGCTGGGACGCGGGATTGAATACCCCCTTAACCTCCTTCCCCACAGCCTGACCCTAACACTCCCACTAGTGCCTAAATCTGACCCCGGTACCCCGCCGCCTGAACCTAACCCATCCATGCAGTCACACATGCAGATTATTCGATACACAGTGTCTAGCTAGTCAATAGGTCCACACCAAAATGTCGATATGGATGTGGTCGACAGGATAAAAAAATCCGCAAGAAAAAAGCCGACATGGTTAAAAGGCCGATGTGGTCAAAATATCGACATTTTTAAAAAAAAAGGTTGACACGTGAAAAGGTTGACATATTTTTCTTTAAAAAATATTGTGGCAATGTCAACACCTGTCGACATGGACCTCCAATTAATGTAACGCATATCCCCACATGGCTCCATGGCATTTCTATAATTGGTGCACAAACTGCACCCATGTTTAATACTTACATCTCCGGAGTCCCTGTTCATGTGCAGTACTGATTTAAGTCTCCGGAACATGGCAGGCCCCATGTTTCTCGCACAATTCCATTCTATGGTAGTATGGAGAGAAGGGGGCCACTGCAAGGCTCGCTTCGCTCTGCGCATTTTACCGTTCTCAATTGTAGTCCACAAGGATGATAAAGTATGAAAAGTTCCAAAATAATCAAGAAATTGTGAAGACCTCATGTTGTTGAAAATGTAATAAGCTCATGCTGCCAATGCAGTCCCTGGAAGCCAGTGTTTTGTGCGCGCGCAGTATCACCAGTCCTGACACCTGCTAGATTGATTGTGCAGGTGACAGGAAAGAGCTGGGCCAGGACCATCTCCTCCTTTCCAGACTAGTGCAGTGCAGGCAGCATGGGCAGCTGAAGACCCCTCATCCAATCAAGGAGGAGCTGCTGCTAGTGGATAGTAACTCTGACATCTGTGGGTCAGTATTGCCAGTGCAGGCAGCTGTGTATCACTCACCTGTTCCAGTAACAAGTATTTTTCTTTCACCACAAAAAGTGTAAATGGAAAATTAGCCTTATCACAACAACATAAAATATATTACCCTATACTTGTTTAGAGCCTGTATGGAGGAATATAAGTTTTATCTATCAGATGCAATACAGTACCTCAGCCTATTACTATATATTTAATATTATACATAATACTACTAGGAAGACTGTTAGGGCAGAGCACATACTGTAAGAAGTTCAGTAGATCTATTGTGGATGAGTGGCATATTTTCCTATCAAAGGGTGTTGCCCTATGCATCATGGCATTGCTACCTGTGATGAGATTCAGCTGCTATAACCAGTGCATCATCTAATTTGGACACTTGGAGATGATGTCATCTCCAATCATTCTTGAGTTGCCAATTATGGAACTGAGTCATGCCTTTCGCACCACAGCCAAGCCAGGTGAGCCTTGGGTCGAAATCCTGGAACAGGAAACCCAGGTCAACCCTTTCAAACGATGCCTTGGCAATATTTCGGACCAGAGGTCTGGACTTACAGGCCCTATAAGTGGCAATAATAAAACATACTTAAGACCATTTTTTTTTCAATCCTGCCACAGAGAGCGATCTGTGCAGCGGATTTAACACTTTTGCACCTCTGTCTGTATCCATGTTCTTAAAATGACAATTCCATACATGTAGTTGGGATTAGTCTGATGAATATTTGATTGAATTAACCAGCTTTTATTGCTTACTGTGAAACCTACATTTCTTTTTCTATAATACTGTAGCTGAGACTGGCTTTTGTTAGCTTTTTGGTTTCGTATTGCCCTATCCTCTACTAGAAGCACCAGATAAAGTAATGTACCCCGACACCACAGGACTCCAGGACTTTATTACACAGTGGTGTATTTCTTCTTATAGACATTCTAGAAATATGTTTTTGTTTATATTTTCTAGAAGGGTGTATTTCTTATTTTAGAATTTCCAGAATTATGGGTTTCCTCTTCTATAATGGGGTACTTCTAGACTTTCTACAATGATGTTTTTTCTTATGTACTTTCTAGAATTGTATGGTTCTTCTTCTAAACTTTCGAGAATGATGTTTTTCTTCTTCTATACTCTAGAATGGTATATTTTTTTCTTCTAGACTTCTTCTAGACTTCTAGAAGTTTTTTATTAATTTGTTTAAAATAGTTTTGCTGTTATGAGACCATTTCAGTTATATTTTTTCACTCAGGAAATGGGATAAAGTGGGCAGAATCCGAAGACAAATTCCATGGATTCATGTGCTGTCGGGAGTGGCCAGGAACTAGTGATACAATTTTTAAGGAATCTTGTCATTTTAGCCCTGCCCCATATTTAAACATGTGCAAATAATGGCTTTTTACAGTGAGGGGGCAGATCTTAATGACACGGCCCCCATTACCAGGTACCTGCTTCTCCTCTGAATAGGGAACCGAAAATGTCAGTAAGTACAGTGGGGTATAATGTATGTCACATAAAAATGCTCCATGGAACTATTTTTTTTTAAAATAACTTTTCTTGTTGGGTCTATAACATCCAATACTTCCCTAGAGAATAAGATGTGCACACAGGTGGATTTATAAGTATGAGCTGGAAGATGAGGCGAGAGTTATGTCTGGACTGTATAACGCTTAGTAGACTGTTCTGCAGCAATACCTAGCTTATGAATCCATAAGCATCTGATTCGGATCACTGAAGGACATCCAAGAGCAGTTTGCTCATCTCAAAGAACAATGAGCCTATTGGGATTTTCCTGCACTGTGACTCTAATTTGTGGCCTTTCTGAAAGGGATTTAATAATATTAAAATATTCCTGTCACCCCAATATAGCATCATATGTGACTCTTCACAGCTCAAGCCAAGGATACGTGTTAACCCCTTCACACTACTAGCATAACGAATACTGGAAGCACAATGGTATTTAAAAATAAAATACATCAATTAGTTTTTGAATACCTGCAATCTATACTGTTATTGTTCTTCTAGCATGATTATATCTAACATCAAAACGAAATCTATAAAATGATTTTTTACATGTACATATTTTAAAACCATATTTTGCTCCAGTCTCAGAATGTATTTGAGCCATCCTGTTCCCACCTTCTACATGTCTCTTGTGATATTAGTTCAACAGTAAAGTACTGTAGAGTGACATTCACATTGGGGGTGAGGCAGGTGTGGTTGGAAAAAGTATGAGTTGCTTACTTAGAAGCAGCAGTGATGCTCAGATATGGTGAAAAAACGGAAGAATGATAATGCCTGTTACATGCATATGTGATAATCTGCTGCTTCCGGGGATGCATCGTCGGATCATCTGAATCATCATTGGCTGGCTGAGCAACCCATAAGATTACACAAACCCTACATCACAGCTCTGCGCTGAAGCCAGGAAATATCCATCAAAAGACGGAGACCCAACCCATTTCTTCGTTATGGGAAATGTATGCCATTGCTGCCCCCTCTACAGCCACAAATGGCTTTAGACTGTCACTGAACTGATGTATGCAATTGTACCACATGGGCGGGACTTGAATATGCAATTAGCATCAACAGGCCTCTGCTGTGGAACAACATGAATGGGACCAACATTTGCCCCTTGCACTTCCTTTTCAGTATATAATGGAGTAGAGCTTCGAAGAGCAGGCAAATATGGTCTACTTTAGTCATAATTAAAACTAGAATTTGCCTAATGCTTCAGTCGCTTGGATGTCTGTTCTAATTTTGTAAAGTCATTAGTGCCATCTAAAGATGTCATATATATTTTATATTGTATGCATTGATCACAAAATATGTCTGGAAACAATATATAAAGGAAATACTGCAAATATTAACACAAAAAGGTGCTTGGGGCTACAAACTCATGAGCAAGCCATGCAAAGCTGCCCATGGGAGAAGAAGCCAGTCCTGAGATCTATGCCTGCAGCCCTGAGTGTCTGCCCCTATGACTTGCTGATCATCAAAGCAAAGCATTGCTTACACAAAACTGCAGAAGCTTGAACTTAAATGGAAATTTGCTAGGGTATATGTGGAATAAATACAGTCTCACTTGGGCCGCATCCCATTAGAATCTCTGCCTCAATTATGTTCCTTTGCAGAGCAATAACTTTAAGTTGGGTTCCATTGCATAACTAGGGCAAAGTCAAGTTCTGCAGAAGCATGATCGGAACACTGACTTCCAGTGCAGAGCTGTGTTTTGGAAGTGCAGCTGCACTGAAGAGTCTACATACTGCACACACACAAAGGGTAAAGCATACCTGTTACGAGCTGCTTTTGGCAGGTCTGTGTGAATGCAGCCTGACTCTTGTATTTGTTCTGTGTTCAGTTTCACCTGTCATATAAGTAGGCAATTAGCACTCAGCCTTGATGCTCACCTGCAGTGACTTTCCTTATTAAGGGGGCTTGTCTAGTCTAGCTGTTCTGATTGGACATTGCTCCCTATATTACCCAGTCTGCCCTATGCTTTGTGCTGGTTATACTGCTTATTTCTGTCTAGTGCAGCAGATCATTATGAGTCCTTGCCTGTATACCTTGATCCTATCCAGCCCTGTATTCACCTACCTGGATTCTGTTTCCCAAAGTTTGTTTAACCCTTCATGTGCCTGTGCTGTGTTTGGTCCTGTTTTTTCCCAGCTGTTATTTGCTCCAGAGGAGCTTATGTTTGTATCCTGGGATTATTCCTGTTTGAAACTAGTGCTGCTCCACAGTCTGGTCTCACTGTATGTCCATCTGTGTCACTGTGTCTATTATGCTTTTGCGGGTTCCATAACCAGTCTGTTTGTCTGCCAGTGTGTTGTCCCTTAGTACTACACTTAGACACCATTAGTGACCAGCCATTGTGGTTCACTACTCTTTACTTACAGTAAGTCAACATCTACAGTACAGTGCCACTAGTGTGTAACATCAGCAACAGTGGTCCGGTGCCATTGTAGTATATCTTTGTTCACTGTTTATCCTGTGTCTGGTCCTTCATTTTGTGTCCCAGTCTGACTCCAGTCTTGTATTTGCCTTGCCCAGCCTCCTATAGCAGCCTTGTCCCTCTGTAAGACCTGGCAGCACTGGAGTGGGGGCGGCCCTAATTCACCCTCACAAACATGGCTGTTATAGGTGAAGCCTTAGCCTGCAGGAGGTTGTACGTTTGGGCAAGTGCAATAGCATCCCCTATACTACCTTGGTGGCATCCCTAACAATACGTCAGTTTATATCTAGGTCAATATCTATGCAATAGAATAAAAGCAATCCAAATTCCTCCAGTCGTATTTGCGTGATGCTGCAGTGAACATACAAAGATTCAGATTTTTTTTGTCTCCATATTTCCTAAACATTCCCTCGAAATATTTTACTCAAAAAGCTAAATTCTATGCTCATACACAACCCTTATATTCTAATATATGTATAGATTGAACTCAGTTATAAAGAAAATGTCTCCTTAAGTTTACCAGTGACAGAAATTTGTATATGGTTCATTTTTTTTGTGTTGTTGTATTCTTGAACTAAAATCTACAGAATCCATACATTGTATTTTCCCTTGCATGTCACTACAGTGCCATCGCTAATTAGCTGCTAATGACAGGAGTATCATATGTTCTGCAAAGCCAAGAGCTAGTATGTTATCTGGTAACACCTAACACTGCTGGAAGCATCAGACAAGATAGATATTATTGATTTCAAATCAATACGATGAACTGTTTCTTGTTTTCTGTGTGTAACATTGAACTATAGTCTTCAATGTGATGTATATTAACACAAGTATTCAATGACTTGATCTAATCTGCCTGACTACATGCAAAGTCCTTGAAAGAAGTAATTCTTATTCCAAATACTAGGAGTAATTCCTTTGGTGACATTGGCTTGGTGACCAAAAGTAGTATTAGCTTTGCTTTGCCTGGAAACCTCTATTCCATTACCTGTTAATACATGTAACACAGTGCTGCAACTGGGAATACTGTACAGAAAGTACCCCCTGCCTGCCGATCCATTTGCCCAGCTGTCATATTAAGCAGACGCTCCAGCAGACTGGCTGTGCGGCAGCAGGAAGGTTCCTTCTGTCAGAGAGAGACAGGCCGCTGCTGGTTGCAGGTAGGTAGAGCTAGCATGCAGGATACTTTAAAAGACACTGGAAGCTCAAGGGAAATTTGTTCAACAATATCTTTCACTGAATACATTGTCTAGGGCACAGGTTCTCAAAGTTGGTCAGGACCCCACACAGTGCATGTTTTGCAGGTCTTCTCACAGAATCAATGAAATATTTAGCTCCACCTGTGGATCTTTTAAAATGTGTCAGTCAGAAATGAGCGCACATGTTGGGTGACCTGGAAAATGTGAACTGAGTAAGGTCCTGAGGACCGAGTTTGAAAACCACTGGTCTAGAGTGTATGGGCCTTTAGTCAGAAATTCATGTTATAACTGAAAAAATTGTGTAATGAATACTGATATCTGAAGTTTAACAATAAGGAGAAAGATTTTCCAGGGCACCGCAGGCCACAGATTTACAGTGTTTCATTAATTTATTATAAATGACAAAGAACAAAATAAATAAACATAAAACCCCAAATCAGCTCCTGCTTAGTAAAGGATATAACCTTAAAGACAACTAGTTCAAAAGTCAAAAATACAAACTTAAAGAAAGTATCCAAATATCACTTAAAAAAAAAACAACAGCAAAAAAGGAGAGAAAAGTATCCAAGTGAAAGACATCAGCCAACATCGGCCTCCAACTCTCTGCCTCCAACTCTATGGTGTAAATTTACTAAAGCTTCTAAATGCAACCAAGCAGATTTTGGGGGTTATTCTGGTTCACTAGCAAAGGCAAATTCCTTCTCAAATGGACAAAACCATGTGCACTGCAAGGGGGGGGGGTCTTGCAACATGTGCAGAGAGATTTAGATTTCGGTGAGGTATTTTGTTTCTGTGCAGGGAAAATACTGACTGCTTTATTTTTACACTGCAATATAGATCTGACTTTGAAGTAAAACCCCACCCAAATCTAATTCTCTCTGCACAAGATATATCTGCCCCCCCCCCCCCCCCCTCACTGCACATGGTTATATCCATTTGAGAAGGAATTTTCCCTTTGCAAGTGACTCAGAATAATCCCCTCTGTCTATCATTTTCTAGGATGCAAAAGAGAAATGATAGACAGAATCTGCTTGGCTGTTATGGGCAAATTTACCCCTATGTGCCTGGACATCACACCACTGGGACATAATAATTGGATTGGATTTTGCTGTATTTACATGGCATGTGGAGCAACCCCATGAGCTTCCGAAGTCTGAGACACAATTCTATGTAGTATAAAGCCAACCCCAAATGTATTATCTAAAAGAAAGGAGCTACTGTAAGAGATTTTCTGTTGATGGCCAGAAAAAGTGATCAAATGGAGAGTGATAAACAACAAGCCAATCAGCTCCTACCTTTCATTTTTCAAACCAAGCCTGTGGCATGAAAGTTAGGAGCTGATTGGCTGGGTGATTATCACTCTCCATTTTACCATTTTCTGAAGCTTGATACAGCTGGGCCCATTATGTGGCCTCTTACACAGTGCTAGTGGCTGCTGGTCAAAAATGACGTGGGCAACAAGAGATGAGCAACTGTGTCTGATACCACATAACTGAACCTACATATAGCAGGTAATCATAAAGGACTAAATTGAGAAATCTCATTAAGAAACTGTTTTGGGAAAATTATATTAAGGGGAGAAATTCAATCTTCGCACACAGGAATATTGGTTGGGAACACATCACTCTGATATGTATGTGGATATGCAATTCTGATTGGTTTATGTAATGTTAACCAACAGTATTATATTTTACAACTTTTTATAGGACCATCATGCAATAGTCTTCAACCAACAAAACAATTGATTAAGAATATTCTTGTTATCAACCATCTTTGGCTGGTTCTATAAGTTTTTATTTAGCCTAGGGTGAAGCAGTACCTTTATATGTTATGGAGAGCAAAAAAAAACAAAAAAAAAACCCTTATGCACATTAGTTTAGAAATGAAACCATCTGATTTGTTGATGCAAATGAGCTTGGAAATAAGCACTTCTGATTGGTTTATGTACTGTTAACCAACAGTTTTCTATTTAATTACTGTTGTATTATAACCTTCTTCAATTCAGCATTATTGGCCTGATTCAAAGATGGACACAGTTTGCACAGCAGCTGCTTCTATGGACACAGATGCTGCAGGGTAATATGCAGACTCCTTTAGTAAATAGACACCTCTTGCATGCTTGTGTGATCTGCTGCTGTGACCACAGAATGTGACCAGCGCAGACAGACTGTAGGTGCCACATGATGAAAATCATTAAGCTTTCTTTGCGCATCTACTGGTCTTTACGTTTCAGTGCTGCGGTACCAGAAACATAAACATACAGTATACAGGACATTGCTATGAGGGACAAATAATGTTCAATTTTTTATGAATATCTAGTAATTTGCAAAGTAATAAGAAATAGATCTAAAACAATAACACATAAATAAGTGAAACGATTATGATTTGAAGATAAAAAATTATCGGATGAATTCCGATTACAAATCACAATGGTCCCTAATTAATTGCACAGATAATTTACAAGCATTATTCTACTTATCTGTGTTGCTGTGATTTCTTATCTTTTCTTTAATAATCTGTGACTTTAGAAAAAATATTCATTTCATTTTTTAGTTTTTTTTTAAAAGAGAAATCTTATTGCCCATGTCTAATTAACAATGGTAAAACTGTATCTGCCTACAGTACTTGTACCATCAAGTGGTGTCACTTGTCTTCCTGACACCCAGGCATGGCTTCATAGAATGTGGACGTGACTTAGAGGGCTGCTGACAAAGTACTTGGTGACGAAACTCGTTGGGGCGTGGCCTGGCATCGGTGGATTTCAGTGAGTGTAACTGGTCCGACAAACACTGTATTGGATATACAGTATTTAATATGCTGATATAATCTACAGTTGTGTGAACCTCCACATGCGGTACGCTATACCCACTCCTATGTATTCCAGCTTGGATTTTTAAGTATTAAAGCTATTTTATGTGCAGTGATTACTGCACCATGGAGTGCTCCTTTTTCTTGTCATTATAGAAATTCTACCTGAGAATCCAGGTACGGGCTAATCGCGGGAGCTGCCGGTCTAAAACTAGACCTTAAGTATATATATAGCAAAACTTGAGACAGGCACTCCATATACACAAGTCCAAATACCGGCACCAGGAAATAGGTAGCAGGCAGTAAAAGCGGCACTCACTCAGCTTCCATAGAGAAAAGCATGATCACACAGTCTGCAACAGTCAGAATAGATTGTTGCCGACTGTGTGATCATGCTGCGCTTTGGTGACTATAATAATTGATGTGTCTATACCTGTGAAAAGCCATCAGTTGCATCCCAGTCCAGTTTAGCCACAAACTTTTGCCATATGAAAAAAATCACTTTGTTTTGCATCTTTACAAGGAGTGCTGCCTCAATATGTCCTTTGGATATGATGTTTTCATATATATATATATATATATATATATATATATATATATATATATATATATATATATATATATATATATATATACATAGAGGCAGGAAGGAGGCGGCACTCAACAGACTGAAGAAAGAGGTCCTTAAATCGCCGACCATTTTGTGGTTACCCCCATCGTCAGGGCAGCATATATATATGAGGGTGAGGGTATATAAGGTAAATGTTGTTTTATTACACTTTGTACACCTTAAAAAAGGAGCATGTTGGCTCCGAAACGTTGGACACTTTTTATGTGATTATGTGATATAAAAGATTTCTGCACCAAGCCCGCCGAGTGCCGCTCCTTGTTTGTGCTGCTCTTTATCCCCCCCCCGGGAAGGCACCGACGGCAGCTGCTACATGTAAGGAAGAGTGCCGGGCTGACTTTGCCCCTATATATATATATTGTACCATGTGGATACCAATAAAGTACACATTATTGGATTATTTTTCTATAAATTCCTTGTGTAAAATGTTACAGTAATTTATAATTTATATCATCATATTTATTGATTTATCTTGGTACTTGTTTCCTATCTGGGCGCCCAGGTTTTCTACTTACGGCACCGTAATGAAATCGGATCGCATCGCATCGTACACATACACGATATTGAACGATGCGATGCGATGCGATGCGATCCGATTCGATTTCCCATAGGAAACAATGTGAAATGGCTCAATTTAGCCAAATTCTCATAGGAACAATAGTAAATGGGCCAAAAACACCCCTGGACATTGAAATGTCCCCCCAAAAGTAGTTGACGCCACCCCGCCATCAACGTGAACCCGAAGCGTGGCGAGCGCAGCGAGCCCGCGAGGGGCGGCGGTACGCGTCCTCCGACCTTTTCATGCCCTACTATCCACGTCGGCGTGGAGTGAGAATAGAATAGTGTGGCGAGCGCAGCGAGCCACCGAGCCCGAAGCGTGGCGAGCGCAGCGAGCCCCGCGAGGGGACGCGGATACCTTCACAGTTATACGCGTCCCCTCGCGGGCTTCCCAGGTGTCCATGGCGACGCGGACACCTGGGAAGCCCGCGAAGGGACGCGTTTACCTGTGAAGGTATCCGCGTCCCCTCGCGGGGCTCGCTGCGCTCGCCACGCTTCGGGCTCGGTGGCTCGCTGCGCTCGCCACACTATTCTATTCTCACTCCACGCCGACGTGGATAGTAGGGCATGAAAAGGTCGGAGGACGCGTACCGCCGCCCCTCGCGGGCTCGCTGCGCTCGCCACGCTTCGGGTTCACGTTGATGGCGGGGTGGCGTCAACTACTTTTGGGGGGACATTTCAATGTTCAGGGGTGTTTTTGGCCCATTTCCTATTGTTCCTATGAGAATTTGGCTAAATTGAGCCATTTAACATTGTTTCCTATGGGAAATCGAATCGGATCGCATCGCATCGCATCGCATCGTTCAATATCGTGTATGTGTACGATGCGATGCGATCCGATTTCTCTACGGAGAATAGCATGGTGCGCAATTAACTTAGCGGGCGCCCAGATAGGAAACAAGTACCTTTATCTTTCCTATTGCCATATTTATTTACTTATTTATTTATATTTAATTTATTAATATAAAGAGAGAGTTCCATCTCTCCCAAAAAATATTTTGAGTGTCTCGAACAAAGACATTTGTAAATTAATACATAAGATACATTTTTTCATCCATGCGCACATATGCTCTAATAATAAAGCATAAGCCATGAAAACCTGTATATGTGTAATTTATAAATGTAAAATAATAAAATAAAAATAAATACAGCAGCTTTATTTGTGAAATGTAAGGTGACATAAAAAATGCTGGCTGCTCTTTCATGATTATAAATGAAAGATACACTAGAAGGCTTAGTAATATGTAACACTCTAGAAATGTAACAAACAGAAAAGGAATACAAAGCCTTTGTATCAATCTGAAAGAATCAGAGAAAAAGCCGAATATGCATGCACATGCATTTCAAATAAAAGTGAGACTTTGGTTATATTTCAAATATGCATGCACGTGCGGTTCAAGCCCGAAAAGAGGCTTGGACTGCGCACCTGATACTGGCGCCATGGACGCTGTACGCAATTAGCGTAGTGCCGATGTGGGTGCCAGTGCAGGGGGACTGAATGTGACTGCCGGGGAGTCACCGTAGATTGCGGGGGGGGTCATCAGGGATCGAGGGGATCGATGAGGTGCTCGGGACGGAGGAGGGTAAGTATAAACCACACCACCCTACTGCCTCCTCTATTATCACGGCGCCGGCTATGCTGACAACATAGCTTAGCCTACGTTGAAAACGTAGTGTAGCCGGGCGCCCTGATAATACAGAAGTACCGTAATTTCTATTCATTTTTTATTTTTAGCTGTGAGAGAGCCCGCTTTGATTAATTGCATTGTGCAGTAAAACCTATTTAATGCCGGACGGTACATATGGATATATTGTCTAATTGTATATAATATTGTCATTATATTAATTTTTTGTTTTGACTAAATTAGTTACAGTACATTCAAAAGCGCTGCTTCTTCTGTTTTCTTGTTGCTTATTAACCATAGCGGCTGAGTATCCCCAATTAGCAGCCACATATTGAAAGTAACTGTGAATTTGCGCTTAGTCCACCATTTCTTCTTTTTTTGGTTTAAGTACCATAGGTGCAGCAGGTGCAAGTGATTTTTCAATTTTATTGCCATGAGGTGACATAGAATATGGGGCACTTACAAATGTTTGTATGGGACTTACAGTACAAATGACTAGTAACAGCCATTGGCACAGCCACTAATAAATAGTCTCCAACTGGCAGACACTTACACTAGCAAACTTGTCGTTGGATACACTCCGGAAACCTTCACACCCCCAACAAATCCTGACTCATACAAAGGGCCTGATTCAGACCTGATTGCTGTGCTGCCCCACCACAGTCTCCTCCACCCTTGTGCATGGCTGCAAATACGTTCGCAGCCATGCATACAGGGGGAAAAAGCATTCACTCGCAATCACCTGTCTTTCCCTCTGTCCGCAGCTGGCCCTCCTGCATTTTTACAGCATGATGGTAGACAGTCATTAGGTCGACTCCATTAGGTCGACATGGGAAAAGGTCGACATGGGTCTAGGTCGACATAGGGAAATGTCGACATGGTTCTAGGTCGACAGGTCATTAGTTCAACAGTGTGTAGGTCAACAGTCAAAAGGTCGACACAGGGTTTTTTACTGTTTTTTGAGCCAACATGTGCTGACAGGCGGTATTTCATGCCCTACCATCCACTAGGGCGTGGTGGGAGGATAAAATAGTGTGACGAACGTGCCCGACACATAGTGAGCGCAGCGAGTGATGCGAGGGTATGCGGTGCACTTTCAACGGTGTCCATGTCGACTTTGTTGACATTCAGGTAAAAAAACAGTGAAAAACCCCATGTCGACCTTTTCACTGTCGACCTAGACATTGTGGAACTAATGACCTGTCGAACTAACGACCTGTCCGACTAATGACTTTTTCGACCTAGAACCATGTTGACCTTTTTCCATGCCGATCTTTTCCCATGTCGACCTAATGACTGTCGACCATCATGCTGTAGACCAAATGATCCCAACCCGCCCAGAAAGCGCTGGGGTGCCTCCCACCGGCTGTCAATCACCTTGCGACATGGACGGCTCACGTATGCGCACTGCTGACCGTGCGCATGTGTGATCGTTCTATAATTGGTCATGCTGTGAATTCGCAGCTGAACAAATGGGTCTGAATCAGGCCCAATGTCTGGCCACCAGTTCAGGGTTTATCCCAATCAGGCTGTGCGAGCCTGCTCCCGGCATACAACTTGCACATAGATGTCGTTTCTGAGCTGGATTCTTCTTTAGATGTGTCTCAGGCCTGCCAGCTTTAAAAAATGTATCCAACAAAAGTGCATTGATATTTATGACCTGTTTCAGGATATACGTAAATATGATATCAGTTGTGTAGCCTTACATTTCACAAGCTTGATAACTGTGTAGTTCATAAATCAATTACGCAATTTTAGAGATATCACTAAATTGTGATGTAACAGAGTCTACAGGGGTTGGGATATTGATGGAAAATCTCCCCATGACGGATTGTTATTTTCAATCTATTGATCCTTTTCCTTTTCCTGAGGTAATTGCATGGAATCGATACTTGAAACAGAGAAAATAGATCATTTTTTTAATTTCTGTTTTTCTTTTTTTTCCCTTTCCAACCTGTTTGGGAAACGACTGTAATTTTATTTTCTCACCTGCCATTTCAAAAACATCGACATTCTAATGATGATCAGGTCAATACTGTAAATGATGTAGAGTTGGTTCTTATTTCAACAATATATCATGTCAATAGTCTTTCTTTTCCCATAGAACTGGCAAATAAATAAAATGAATTTCAATAATCCTGTACGATGATTTTAAGTGGTTTCACGCGCAGGTGAGTGAAAGCCTGTCAAAGATTTTGGCTAATCAGATTTGGGAGACAAGTGAGGTTCTGGTAAGATTATCTTTGAATCACAGTTTTGCCTGACAGCTGTGGGATATGACATTATGCACTGTATATTTTAGTTTCACATGTCACTGAATCAGAGGCGGAACTACCATTGGGGCAACAGGTGCACTAAGAGGGCCTTCTTCAAACCCTTCATCAGATCTGTGATTTTCCAATATCTGTGCAGTGCGCGAACACTTAAACTGATATCACTCCTTGATCGCAGTATAAGTTCCGACAATGATGTAACGGGGTAAGTGGTGGACCGTTGGAGCGGGCCTGAGCGTTTTTTTGGGGAGCAGCCTGTAAAATGCTGCTTCGGGGGAGGGCGGCAGAGGCTGCATGATGTCACACACAGACACTGGGACCCTAATGTACAAGCAATGTACAATGTACAAGCAATTTGCTGTGTACCGAAGTTCTCATACTAAAATTTTGCAGGCACATCATGGGGAGGGACCGGTGAGCAGGGCGGTCTCGCTCTGTACTGGCATAGTCGCCCCCCCCCCCCCCTCGAAGACTTCTGCTGCCAATTGGCCACATGGTTGGCCATGAATCATAAGTATTTATGCAATGTTTGTACTTTCATATATTTAGGGAGAGACTGGGGTGTATAGTCTATGGCTTCTACATGCCTACATGACATCTCCTCCTCCACTTCTCATAATAAATAAGCCTTCAACATGTTCAGCGCCAGGGCCATTAGGCCCTTAATCCAGCCATGCCCACTAGAGCCTTTGTGCATTGCACTGGATGGGACAATATACAGATAGTGGTAGATGCTCAATTGGTTCAGTAATACCACTCAGGTGCATGAGGTAGGGGGTTAATACTGAGTAATTAAAAAAGACATTGTTTCCCCCAGCTTACTCTGGTGTGGGGTGCGGTGCCCCTGGACTGGTTGGGCTGGGTGGCTTTAGTGCGGCACGCCCCTATATTCTATTAAAACTTAGCACATTTTTTTTTTTTTACTCACTAACACTATTTCTATACTATTTTAATTACATTTAATTTATTTATTTTCTCTCTCTCTCTTTATATATAGCTTTGGCTTCCTATCACTAATATTTATTAACACTATAGTATCTCACTGGCGTGCCACACTGGGCTTTCTAGTTTATGATAGTTTTTGGGGTGCCGCACTCTGCACTTAGATATAGCGCTAGGGACCCCAATATACAGAGAAGCCTTGACGTGGCTTGGGGGCATATCATACACCTGCGCAGGTATATGTAACCAATATCTCTGAATTCTATTATCATGTAGTGTTCAACATTGGTTACTAATACCATTTAGTGAGCTGGGGGAAACAATGTATTTTTTACTGGATGGGACAACAAAGGTCTCACAGTGTTTTCTCTGTTATTTGGGGAATACTGATGGTGAACTCTGGGTGAAATAAAAATAATACAGGAAATTCCAAATAGAGGACAAAAGGTGTATATTATGCAAGAAACTTTCAGCATTCTCCAAATGCAAATAGAGTGTTGTAGAAAACATTTTATGCTACAGTACTTACACATTGTTAACACAGAACTTTAGGCTTCTAATGCTTGTTGTTTTGCACATAGAAACCAAACAAATTGTACTTGTAATTCAGCTTGTAATTTCTAGAAGATAAGAAATAGAATGTAATTGGTTGCACTTGCTGTAAACCCATACTTTACTAAATACCCGTGCTCTTAGCCTCACCATCCACCTACCTCCCGACTATCCCGCATTCCACAGGACCGTCCTGGTTTTTGGGGACATTCCCGCATCCCGCCCTGGGCTGGCAGTGTCCTGTGGTGGGGGAGGAGGCATATGGGATTCCCCCCTGTAGCCTGGGGCTCGGGGCATGACCAGAAGCTCACAGATCCGCTGGCAATGCCCCCACAGTGGCAAAATGGGGGTGTGGCCTCATGGGACTGACGCGATTTATAGGCCCCCTTGTCGACAGACCATTACACCAAATTTCGACTGTGCCGCTGGGCGGTGGACTAAAGTTGTGAGGTATGCATCCACTTATGTATCATCCAACCCAGCCTCAACTGTGGTGCAGATGTACTAAAGCAGCCCATAAACGGTCCGTTTAACGGATCCGTTTGGGACTTAATTAGCACACATCGGATCGGATCGGATTCCTAGTGCATGCAGTGTGCATGCACTGCGATCCGATATGATGTGTAGCTAGTACAAAAAGTATGTGCAGCACATACTTTTTGTACCGTACTATGTGATGCTCGGGAGCACGCATCGCATAGTACAGAACGGGGCTATACACAACGGACTGTGTATGGGCTCCTTAAGCCTTAGAGAGTGATGAAATGAGGAGAGTTAAAGTATAAGCCAATCAGCTCAAATTGTTAGTAGCTGATTGGTTGGTACTTTATCTCTCTCCACTTTATGACTTATCAAGGCTTATAACATCTCCCCCAGTGTCTCTTCCCTTTCCCCTCACTCTGTGTGCCAGATGTATCAAGCCTTAACAAGTGATAAAATTGAGAGTTATACACAACTAGCCAATCAGCTCCTACCTGTCATGTTACAGGCTGGGTTTGAAATATGACAGGTAGGAGCTGATTGGCTGGTTGTTTATCACTCTCCATTTTATCACTTTTGAAGCTTAATACATCTGGCCACAGGGGCGGGCTGGGCCGGGGGGCAGGGTGCCATCTGCCCCCCAGGCCGCTCTGGCAGGTGTGCTGCGGGCCGCGCCGCCGCGGCCGTTTCCGAGGCCGCATTGCCGTTTTTTTTTTTCACTGCCGGCGGCCATGTTCCTGTGGTTTTTTAAATGATGTCTGCGGCCACAGGAATATGGCCGCCGGCCTCCACGGCTACGTGGAGGAGGGCTCCGGCCGGCAGCCTGTTCCCTCTTATCCCCAGTGGCAGTCGGCAGACGCTGGGTGCGGTGGGGACGTCATGACGTTGACGCCTCCCACCCACGCGTCTGCACTCAGAGACTGGAGGAAGGCTGGGGCCGCCCGCAGAACAAATCGTGGGGGACGCTTCAGGAGGCCGCAGAGAGGGGAACAGAAATTTGTGCCGCAGCAGGACAGGAGGAGCCTGGTCGAGGATAAAACACAGGACAGTAGTAAGTTAACATGATATAAAACGACATATCTGCTGTGCTGTTTCATGTATATTAATAATAATGCAATGACACCACAGGCTGCTCCACCTGTATAATAATTTGTGTCATGGCATTACTATTAATAATAGTAATGCCATGACACAAATTATTATACAGGGGGAGCAGCCTGTGGTGTCATGGCATTACTTTTATATTATACAGGGGGAGCAGCCTGTGGTGTCATTATTATTGTACAGGGGGAGCAGCCTGTGGTGTCATGGCATTATGCCATGACACCACAGGCTGCTCCCTCTGCATAATAATAATGCCATGACACCACAGGCTGCTCCCCCTGTATAATATAAAAGTAATGCCATGACACCACAGGCTGCTCCCTCTGTATAATAATAATGCAATGACGCCACAGGCTGCTCCCCCTGTATAATAATTTGTGTCATGGCATTACAATTGTTATATTATACTGCGGGAGCAGCCTGTGGTGTCTTTGCATTATTATTATACAGCGGGAGCAGCCTGTGGTGTCATTGCATTATTATTATACAGCGGGAGCAGCCTGTGGTGTTATTGCATTATTATTATACAGAGGGAGCAGCCAGTGGTGTCATTGCATTATTATTATACAGCGGGAGCAGCCTGTGGTGTCATTGCATTATGCCATGACACCACAGGCTGCTCCCTCTGTAAAATAATAACGCCATGACACCACAGGCTGCTCCCCCTGTATAATAATTTGTGTCATGGTATTACTATTATTATATTATACAGCGGGAGCAGCCTGTGGTGTCATTGCATTATTATTATACAGCGGGAGCAGCCTGTGGTGTCATTGCATTATTATTATACAGCGGGAGCAGCCTGTGGTGTCATGGCATTACTTTTATATTATACAGGGGGAGCAGCCTGTGGTGTCATGGCATTACTTTTATATTATACAGGGGGAGCAACCTGTGGTGTCATAATTATTATTGTACAGGGGGAGCAGCCTGTGGTGTCATGGCATTATGCCATGACACCGCAGGCTGCTCCCTCTGTATAATAATAATGGCATGACACCACAGGCTGCTCCCCCTGTATAATATAAAAGTAATGCCATGGCACCACAGGCTGCTCCCCCTGTATAATAATTTGTGTCATGGCATTACTATTGTTATATTACAGTATACAGCGGGAGCAGCCTGTGGTATCATTGCATTATTATTATACAGCGGGAGCAGCCTGTGGTGTCATGGCATTACTTTTATATTATACAGGGGAGCAGCCTGTGGTGTCATTATTATTGTACAGGTGGAGCAGCCTGTGGTGTCATGGCATTATGCCATGACACCACAGGCTGCTCCCTCTGCATAATAATAATGCCATGACACCACAGGCTGCTCCCCCTGTATAATATAAAAGTAATGCCATGAGACCACAGGCTGCTCCCTCTGTATAATAATAATAATGCAATGACGCCACAGGCTGCTCCCCCTGTATAATAATTTGTGTCATGGCATTACTATTGTTATATTACAGTATACAGCGGGAGCAGCCTGTGGTATCATTGCATTATTATTATACAGCGGGAGCAGCCTGTGGTGTCATGGCATTACTTTTATATTATACAGGGGGAGCAGCCTGTGGTGTCATTATTATTGTACAGGGGGAGCAGCCTGTGGTGTCATGGCATTATGCCATGACACCACAGGCTGCTCCCTCTGCATAATAATAATGCCATGACACCACAGGCTGCTCCCCCTGTATAATATAAAAGTAATGCCATGAGACCACAGGCTGCTCCCTCTGTATAATAATAATGCAATGACGCCACAGGCTGCTCCCCCTGTATAATAATTTGTGTCATGGCATTACTATTGTTATATTACAGTATACAGCGGGAGCAGCCTGTGGTATCATTGCATTATTATTATACAGCGGGAGCAGCCTGTGGTGTCATGGCATTACTTTTATATTATACAGCGGGAGGAACCTGTGGTGTCATAATTATTATTGTACAGGGGGAGCAGCCTGTGGTGTCATGGTATTATGCCATGACACCACAGGCTGCTCCCTCTGTATAATAATAATGGCATGACACCACAGGCTGCTCCCTCTGTATAATAATAATAATGCCATGACACCACAGGCTGCTCCCTCTGTATAATATAATAATAGTAATGCCATGACACAAATTATTATACAGGGGGAGCAGCCTGTGGCATCATGGCATTATTATTATACAGGGGGAGCAGCCTGTGGTGTTCTGTCTTTTACGCAGGGGTGCAGCCTGTGGTGTCCTGTCTTTTACGCAGGGGTGCAGCCTGTGGTGTCCTGTTCTTTATTTATGCAGGAGAGCAGCCTGTGGTGTCCTGTTCTTTATATATACAGGAGAGCAGCCTGTGGTGTCCTATTATTTATTTATGCAGGAGAGCAGACTGTGGTGTCCTGTTCTTTTCATATGTAGGAGAGCAGCCTGTGGTGTCCTGTTATTTATTTATGCAGGAGAGCAGCCTGTGGTGCCCTGTTCTTTATATATGCAGGGGAGCAGCCTGTGGTGTCCTGTTATTTATTTATGCAGGAGAGCAGCCTGTGGTGTCCAGATCGTTATTTATGCAGGAGAACAGCCAGTGGTGCCCTCTTCTATTTTTTTATGCAGGTGAGCAGCCTGTGGCAGGGGCGGAGTGGGATGGTGGGAAGCCAGGCACATTTTCAGTGTGCCGTGTCCCGCCCCTCTCTCAGTGGCCATTCTCCTACAAAGCCGGGCTGATACATACAAAACCTCGGCTGCCACAATCGGAGCTTCTGCACTTGCGCAAAATCTCAGTTAACCTGGAGCCACATGACAATAATGTGCTAGGCCAGGGGGTAGTGCCACTAGTCCCCCTGCATCATATATTAGGCTTTTAATTTTTTTAATTAAAAACCTGCATTTAACAATGCGCTACTTATGGGCCACTTATGCGCTACTTATGGGCCAGTGCTCTAGACTTGCCCCCCAGGCTAAAAGTTGCCAGCCAGCCCCTGTCTGGCCATGTGTCTCTCAGTCTTCCCCTCATATGTCTCCCAGCCTCCCCTTCACTCTGATGGCCAGATGTACTAAGCTTAAAAAGTGATAAAATGGAGAGTGAAAACATGGAGCGGGATGTACAAGCAGCGGTGGTACATCCCGCAGCCAATCATGCTGATGCTCACCTCATATGTACTAACATATGCGGTGAGCAATGCAAAGGGCAACTCTCCTGATAACAGCTGCCCTTTGCGATCCCCGCTGCTGCTTGAACTTCCTTGATTCTGATGGGGAAGTCCAACTGCATATGCGCAGAGACACTGGTGGCGCAGTGCAACACAGCAGTGCGGCAAAGAGAACCCTCCCAATCACAACCTCAGTCTTCCCCTCACTCTCTGTCTCTCATCATCTCTCCCCACTTTATGTCTCTCAGTCTAGCTAGGGCCAGATTAAGACTTCGGGGGGGGGGGGCTCCTGCTTGTCAATACTGGCTGCAAACTGCATGGGAGAATTTTACACTCTCAAAACATAGAGTAAAGGCAGTATAAACTTGGTCAATAGGTAACTGCAGGGGGGGGGATTAATATAAACATAAATACTGTGTGTATATATATATGTATGTATGTATAAAATACCACATGAAAAGCCTGTGTTTGGACCTCTGTACCATACTCTGTAGGAGCCCTCACAGGCTCAGCGCTGCCTCTAATTAAAAACCCTCCCATGATGAGGTTGCTGCTGTCCTCCATGAGCTTGAGAAGCATATGATGAGCTCCATCAAGCAGAGCTCAGCACAAGCCTCTCAGCCTCTGACCTCTTGTGCAAAGTCTCATGGGACTTAGTCAACTCCCAGTAATGCACTGCACACTTGTGCAGTCAGTGTGCCTTGGCTACCGATGCTCAGCACCATTAATCATTGTCACATTGGCAGATAGTTGAAGCTGCAGCACTACCCCATCCCCATGCACAAAACCTTAAGCTAAAAAAATATAAAAAAAAAATATATAAAAAATATATATAAAAAAATAAATAAATACATGCCAACCACAGGGGGCCCAGGGGTACTGACCCCCTGTGCCCCCCCTTAATCCAGCCCTGAGTATTGCCCATCCTCTATGTCTCTCAGCCAGCCAAGGATGCTGCGGGACATGCGCCATGAGCTCCCCTTTGCACCAGGATAGCGAGCGCGATGTTACAACATGTATAGGAGAAGCCTTCATGCAGTGAAGCACTGTGAAATTGCGGTACTTGTGTATTATCACGGCGCCCACCTTTTCCATTGTAGGGCATTGTACAACCCAAAAATTGCGGGCGCATCGCATGCAATGCGCTGCAACGCAATTGGACCTGATTTTAAATTGTACAGGCACCCGATTTTTAATTGTATACCCACCCTGATGGGTACTGACTATGTTAAATGCCCCCCCATTGTTAACGCCACCCCACTATAAACGCCAACCTGAAGCGTGCCGAGCGCAGCGAGCCGGCGAGGGGCGGCGGTACGCGTCCTCCGACCTTTTCATTCCCCCACTATCTACGTCGGCGTGGAGTTGACTTTATATAGTGTGGCGAGCGCAGCGAGCCCGAAGCGTGGAGAGCGCAGCGAGCCCCGCGAGGGGACGCGGTTGACTACACATATATTTCGCTGCGCTCGCCACGCTCCGGGCTCGGTGGCTCGCTGCGCTCGCCACACTATATAAAATCAACTCCACGCCGACGTGGATACTGGGGGTATGAAAAGGTTGGAGGACGCGTACCGCCGCCCCTTGCGGGCTCGCTGTGCTCGCCACACTTCGGGTTGGCGTTAATAGTGGGGTGGCGTTAACAATGGGGGGGGGGCATTTAACATAGTCATTACCCATCAGGGTGGGTATACAATTAATAATCGGGTCTGGGGGGGCATTTGACATGGGAATAAGCCCAAATCGGGCATGATCGCGTCGCATCGCATGCCATTAGAATGGAATGCAATATTAAAATTGTATGCTCATGCCGAGGAAAGGCTCAAATCGGGTCCCATCGCATGCCATCGCATACCTTAATTAGTGGCATGCGATGCGATGGGCGCCGTGATAATACACAAGTACCGAAATTGCTAAGCGGCGCAGTTTGTAACTAATGAAGGCTGCAGTGGTCGGTGGTATGGTGTACTACTACTGGTGAGGTATCCGCAGCAGGTGTGAAATGGGATGGAAAACCCACTTGGGAAACTTCTTGAAGCAGCCACATGGAGGCTCAGAATCCTTCCTCGTTGGGCCTGTTTTTGAGTTTGAGACCTTTTTCAGCCATCCTTATGTCTTTTCCTGCAGTTATGTCAGAAACTTTATGCTAATACCACTATAATACTCTTCCCTGGTGACAGTATCCCCCCATGGTTCTCACAACTGAAGAAGCGTACAGTACTGAACACTGCTTCTGCAAATGTGACTCCTTACACACCGCAGGGATGGGCTCCTCTCAGAGTCCATCCCTGTGGGTGTATGCAGGGCCGGCGCCACCACTAGGCAAATCTAGGCATTTGCCTAGGGCGCCGGCCACTGGAGGGCGGCATTTCGCCACCCCCCCCCCCCGTGCCGCGGGGGTACCTGTCCTGCGGATGTGTATATAAAGCTTGCGGCGGCGGGAGCGGGGAGTCCCTGCAGTCAATAAGATATAGAGCGCTATCCTCCTGGCTACGCGGAAGCGCTTCTGTTGTGGAAACACTGGCCGCACGCTGATTGGCTGAGATTCAGCCAATCAGCGTGCGCCATGCGGCCAGTGTTTTCAC
Organism: Crinia signifera; assembly: GCF_055691185.1. Taxonomy (NCBI): domain Eukaryota; kingdom Metazoa; phylum Chordata; class Amphibia; order Anura; family Myobatrachidae; genus Crinia; species Crinia signifera. The sequence continues at coordinate 272,499,142 of NC_139220.1, forward strand.
AACAGAAGCGCTTCCGCGTAGCCAGGCGGATAGCGCTCGTTATTTCTTGACTGCAGGGACCCCCGTTGCCGCCGCTGCTGCAAGCTTTATATACACAGCCGCAGGACAGGTACAACCCCCCCCCCCCCTGGCACCGGGGCGCCTCCACCCCGACTCGCCTGGGGAGCTCCGGTGCCTTGCACCGGCCCTGGGTGTATGTTAATGCATTTGGGCAAATCATAATTTCTTATTATCATGATTAGCTGCAAAAAGAAATGATAATGATCCTGTGTATATAAGTGTGTCTAGAGGGTTGAATGTAGGCCCATGATACGGAGTGCTTGTCTACGTCCTGTATTCTGTTCTCTATCTGGCTCTAAATGATATTTCCCAAACTTGGAACTCACTGAATGCTCCCATCTAATCTGCAGCTGCAGTTGAATGCTGCGTGAAATGTAAGGATTCACATTATGAGATGCTAGTAAGCTAAATGGTGTGTTATCTGCTGTCAATTACTATGTTTGTCTGTAACATGCCTTGGGACACAATCTGAATAAACAGTGTTATATAAATGCAAGATATTATTATTGCACAGCTCCAAGGAATGTGGTATTTATTTTGTAGCATATTGCATTTCTGTCTTTTCCCACATATGCATTTTTTACGAGTAATATTTTTAAATTAATTTCTCCTGTACTTCTTCAAACTTTATTAACCCATTTTAATACGGCTTCAAACCAGTGTGTACTTTCTGTATCACTTCTTTGTGTTTTTCGGGTGATCAAGGTTAAGTCACGCTGCTGCTGAGTGGGTGTAACTCCAATTGGCTGGCCTGGGTGACTTCCCTCATGCACCTTGTTGGGGTGCAGAAACTATATCCAAAAGATACTTTTATTGGGGTCAACTGCAACACAGAAAGGACAACACATGTAAATGTTGACATAAGTGTGGCATTTCATTGGTGTCCATGTCGACACATGAGAATGAATATGAGAACATTCAAAAAATGAAAAATAAATCTCAAAATCTCATGTCAACCTTTTTCATTGTCGACCATAGTCATGGGGAGGGGGGGGGTTTGCCGCGAATCGCGCGGGGGGGGGGGGGCGCGAATCGCGGGAGGGGTGGGGGTGAATCGTGGGTGGGGCGGCGGGGGGCGCTCACCTGGGCTGGTTCTCTGTCATGTGAGTCAGTCACATACCTCCCAACATGACCCTCTCCAGGAGGGACACATTGCTCTGTTTCTGGACTTCCCTCATAATGTATGATTGCTGTCACCTGTTTCACACATGTTATTAATTGATTAGAAAGGTGCTTCAACACAGGTGCTGGCAATCATTAATTAAGGGAGAAGTCCAGAAACAGAGCAATGTGTCCCTCCTGTTATACACACACTTTGAGTGACAGATGTAGCCAAATATATGAGAATATATATATATATATATATATATATATATATATATATATATATATATATATATTATAATGCTTGGAATAGGAGGCACTCCTATGTACCCAAAAAGTAGAGGTGAATACTTGTGCATAAGGCGGTGCCTTCCTGTTAGCTATCCTCAGATGCTGTAGTATACGGGGGGGGGGGGGGCTGGCGGCACTCGGAATGAAATCAGACCACACGGTGGATAACTAATACCTTGGTATCCACCGTGTGGTCTGATTTCATTCCGAGTGCTGCCAACCCCCCCACCCCTCGGATATATATATACAGACTTGGGGATTGGTGGCACTCCAACAGACATTCACTCTCCAAATAGATGCAGAAAAACTTTTATTTACGGTCCTACACCTTTACGAGGTGTATACCCCGTCATCAGGGACTCAAATAATGCCATACAACAAGCACATATAAATACACAGCAAAACTCCCACCCTCCCGCCCACCCTCCGGTTAACCCTGTACCTGCCCACTTGTCCGCAAATGCGATGTCCCGGCCGCCATTGCAAATCCGGCAGTCAAATGTAGACGCTGGCGGAAGTCACTCTCACCCGACATCCGCTCAGCGCCGCTCTCCTCACAGCTGCTTAACCTATCTTTGTATTTTAGTGTTTTGAGACCTTTTAATAGCTTAGTTGCCCTTCTCTGTACCAGTTCCAATTAATTTATGTCCTTTTTAAGGTGCGGTGCCCAGAACTAAACACAGTATTCCAAGTTTGGTCTCACCAATGCCTTGTAAAGAGGCACTATCCCATTGCCATCCCTTGCATCCATACCCATTTTAATGCATGCCAGTGTCCTGTTTGCTTTTGCTGCTGCACTTGAGTGTGTGCACTATTACCCGATTTTTCTACAGCAGAATTCCCTATAATAACTCCATTTAGCCTATAAGTAGCTTGTTCGTTTTCGCATAACAAAAAAAGGAAAGCAACTTTTGAAGGTGAAAAAGTCCTCTGCGGAGGAAGAAACGCGTTGGTGGACTGTATATGAATTTTAAAGGAGACAGTGGAACCGGGATTTGAACACAGGAAGTGCCCAGCTGAAGTGCCGGAGTTTGGACTGTGTGTTTGAATGCATTTGGAACTGTTTACATTTCAGTTCCCACAGAATCCGGTAATTCTCAGTCTCTGTTCTATTTAGGAAACTTGTGCACTTTATTTATAGTGCTTATTGTGTGTGGAGCATTTTAAGGATGTTTTATCCAATGTCTTTTTAAAGAAATTGCTGTTATTAAACGATGTGTTTTGTGATTGACGTACTTCACTATTCCATTCATTTTTTCTTTTATATGTGCTGAGTGAATTGGAGACATCAGTGCAATCTCAGGTTTCCAGGCGCCTGATAAGTTGCTTTCCTTTTTTTGTTATGCGGTGTATGGTGAAGGTTATTGAGAAAACCTAGTGGGAAGCTAACTGATTGGCAGCTGGATGCGCAATAGACCTATTCTCTAACTCTCGTTTACGTAGTTTGTTCATTTTGTTCCCATAAATAATTACTTTACAGTTATCAATGTTAAACTGCATTTTTCACCTTTCCGCCCACCTTTCCAGTTTAATTAATTCACTTTTTAATGTATCCATGTCCTCTCCTGAGTTAATTTCCTTACTCAATTTCATGTCATCCGCAAATATTGCAATTTTACTCACTATGTCACCTCCTATATCATTAATGAATATATTAAACAAGGTGGGTCCCAATATTGAAACTTTGCGGGACTCCACTTTGGACCTTACCCCAGCTGGAATGTATGCCATTTACCACCACTCTCTGTCAACGATTGTGCAACCAGTTTTTAATCCAATTACAAATTTTATCTCCTAACCCTAAATTTCCTCAGTATCATTAATAACCTTTTATCAGGCACTGTGTCAAAAGCTTTAGAGAAATCAAGCAGTATTACATCAACAGATTTCCATAATTCCAGCCCCCTACTGACTTCCACATAGAAGCTAATTAAATTAGTCTGGCATGTTCTATTTTTGACGAACCCATCGTCTTATCACTTGCTCCTGTTCTAAGAAATTTTGGATACTATCTCTTATTATTCCATCTACTGTAATATTTTCCCAACAACGGATGTAAGGCTGACTGGTCTATAAGTTTCAGGGTTACTTTTGCTACCTTTCTTCGATATTGGTACTACATTAGCTATGCGCCAGTCCCTTGGTACCTTTCCAGAGCTTATTGATTCCTTGAATATCAGATATAATGGTAGTGCTAGGACAGAACTCAATTCTTTTAGTATCCTAGGGTGTATTTAATCCGGGCCAGGAGATTTGTTACTATTTAGGCTCTGTAATCTATTTTTGACCAAAGTAAAAAAATTATTGTAATTAGTGGGCCAATATTTTCCTTCCTTAACCATTTCCTGTTTATATAACTGTAGAATTTTTGGGGATTAGATTTGCTATCTGTGGCTATTTTACGTTCAGTCTCTAATTTAGCCATCTTGATTGTATTTTTACATTTCTTATTACATACTTTACATATGGCAAATGATTTGGGTGTCCCATCTTGTTTAAACGCTTTGAATGCCCTCCTTTTTTTAGCTATTTTCAAATTTACCTTTTGCTGTTAAGCCACATCGGGTTTTCTTTTGACATTTCCTGTCTGGCTGCAGGCTAGAAGACAAGTAGAAAATGCGGCAGGGACGCTTTGATCATGTGCCCCCCACCTGCTCCTGCCCAGATGCCCCTATAATAGTGGGGCTATAGGCAAGTGCCCATTGTGCCAAAGTGTTAAGTTACATTGGACAGATCTTGTCCGGAACTGTCTTTATGTAAAATGGGTGATTCAGGGTTGTAATCGGGTGGCAACAAGGTAATCACATGTTGTGGGCATTTTTGAGGTTTGTGCTATTCTGAGTTCTTCATACAAAGAAGGAAAACCTGATTCAGATGAGTACTTTGCACCTAGTATGGAGATGGTGGAGGTGCCCATACTAATGATGTCTGTTGAGGTTGTGGATGGGGAAAATAGTGAGCAGAGCATCTTTGAATTGGCTTAAGGTGGCAATAACTCAGGTTCATGCTGCTTTTTACAAATATAGCAACTTTGCTTCTCGCTCAGAAGATCCTTTAACCTGGATTGGTATACAGCTGAGCAGTAGAGCAAATATGGAATGTTGTATTGCCGAAACTGTGTGTGAAATGACTGCTCCACCTCGGAACATGTGCACAATTTCTCCACTCAGTTAGTGTCAGGGTAGAGTCTGGCCGGAATGATAGGAGGCTTCTGCATGGAACAGATCCCATAGGAGCAGGGCCTGATTAAAGGTTCCAGGTGCCCTAGGCTAATACAAATGTAGCTCCCCTTGTAATGCTGTTAAAAACATGTGTACGGGTGCTCAGGGACTCACCAGTCATACTGCCCATGTGCATGTAACAAAGGTTATACAACTGGCATGGATCTAATGCTTGTGGCATGTGAAGGAGACTATGGCTTTAGGCTGCCCCACTGGTGTTGTATCACAATGGTTCCATCAGTAAGTTACGTTGACACAACCATCTGGCAGTCACCTTATGAACTTTACCCAGCACAGTACACCGGGATGGGTGATAGCTAACAAGCATGGAATAAATTATACCTTCATTTTATTCCTTGGGTGCCACCCTCCCTAGTCCTTGCACCCTAGGACTAATAATCCTATTGGTTAATCAGACACTTCATAGTAGGAATTTAATGCAGAAAATAGGACTTGAGGCAAAACTCAGCCGTAGGACTGGGAGAAATTATGCAGCTGAACAGAGTATGAGCCAACTGTCCAGGGAACTGATTTGAAAATGTCACTCATCTTTCCTCTGTAACTTTGGGTTTTGGAACAGATACATATTCAAACCACTGGAGTCCTTGGAGTAATTCACATTAAAATGTGATCTCCCTCAAAACCAAAACTGCATCTACAACCACGGCACCTGTCTTCTTATCCTGTAAAACATGTGACCCACGTATCTTCCTCGACCCATTGTACCACCAATAAATCCCACAGGCACCTTGCAAGCACTTCTGAATTTCTTCAAGGTCATTGAATGTTAAAAAAAGAGTAGGAGAATTTTGATTTTAATTGGATCAATCTAGCTGAATGAGCAGGCACCCAGACAGTCTGGGGAAAACCTTTAACTTCTGTAGGAGAAGTAAGTTTGTCCCAAAAGTACACTCTCGACGAGTACAAGGAATTGGACGGGACAGAATAAACTGTTTTAGATAGAGCGGATACTAAAGAGTCTTTGTACAAATGACAGCTCCACTGTCAGGCTATGTTTTCCCAGTGTCGTCACGGATCCCCGCAGGTAAAATATCCCTGTGATTACCCAGTAATTCATTCTATCGTATATGCATTAGTTTTATATTTTATTCATGTCTTTCTCCTTATCTTTCTTTTAACTGTTCCTCACAAACCTTGTTATTCCTCCCATTGAAGTTAAGTGCCCAACATCTCTCCCTAAGTCCTCTAAAATCCTTGATGGGAGATGGTGAAATTGTCAGGCAAAATTAGATTAAGAAGTGCAGGATGACTCAATAGAAATATACAGCGGCTGTAAATTTCCTTCTCCCGGGAACAGGTCGGCATGAAACTAAAGCGGTTAGAGACAGGCAGCACACGCAGATGCTGCCTTTAACCTCTCAGTTTCTTTTACGAGCGAAACGAAGGGTCTTAGGTTTTGTTGTGGTCATATTCGCCACTAAGAACCTCCTGTGTTGTTGATTCATGAACCACTAAAAGGAACAACATCAAAGCAAACAGCACAAGTGCTTCAATATCTATTTACTTGCCCTCTCTGCTGCTGCAGGGTCCTTCCATGTAGGACATCACATATTAAAAATCCAGCAGTGGTAAAACACAGCTGTTGCTGCAGATGCTGTGCAGTGTCATTTCCACTCTCTTTCATTCACACACTTTCATGGCCACAGCACTCATTGATTACATAAGAGGTATAAGCATTCGGAATGACATGTTTTTAATGGAAATAAAATTAAATCTATACTTACATAATAACCCTTTAAATCTTTGTTCAATTAAACTATTGCTTTCTCTCCACTAACTGCTCCAGTGGCGTAAGTTCATCCCAGTTGCCCGCAGGCAAGATATATATTTGTGCCCCCTATATATAGAAAGAGAAGACCTATATATTTCAGAATTTAACCACAAAAGTGATATCAATGGTTTTTTTTTTTTATTAATTTAAACTTGCAGCAGAGGAGAGGTGCCCCCTTGGGAGCAGCAGCCCGGCGGCAGATAACTCCATTGCTTCCCACAGTTCTGCCTCTGAACTGCTCGAAATGGGTGGAGGCCCCAGAGGTCTGTCTTAAAAGACCACTGTGATCATCTCATTTGATGTTATTATGGGTAACCACTCAACTTTAGAGGTTATCCATAATAACAACATCAAATGAATGAACATGTTCCATATTCAGCATACATGATTTGTGTGGCTCATTTAGAGGTGGCTGCCTTTATACAGATGGGACAGGACTCATCCTTGCAGGGGATGGCGATGGTGGCGCCATCCGCCATCCCCCGCCAGCCGCCATCTGTACAGCTAGAAGGGGACGCACGCGCACGAGATGCGCGTGCGTCCCCTTCCGATCGATTCCCCAGGGTCACCGCCGGCTTGTCGGCGGTCACCCGGGGACCCCGCCACCTCCCCGCACCCCCCCCCTAACCCTGTCCGTCTCCCTGAAGTGGAGACGGGCAGGGTTCCCGTCGCCCCGCCGACAGAAACTGAGACGCGCATGCACTTGAGACGCACGCGCGTCTCAGTCAGATGGTGAGCCGGGCTGCTGGCGGATCTCCAGCGGTGACGCTCTGGCAATTCGCCAGCAAAGAAGAGCCCGGCCCCATCTGTACAAGATACATTTATGGCCTAATTCAGGTTAGCTCGCTAGGCAGCTACTAGATTCGCTGCCTAGTGAGCCCATAAACGCAGGCCGCCACCCAGCCGAATTCCCCCCCCATTGGTACCATTCGGGGGGATGAGTAATCATTCGATGGTTGCTGACCATCGATTGATTTCTATTCCCTTCGGTGATAAAAATCAGTCTACTGACTTTTATGTCCGTCGATGTTCGCCGAAGACAGGGAGGGCGCTGATGTTGTGTTACCTCAGCCACCTGCCCCAAGCAGGCATTAGCATGCCTGCTTCTACAAGGGAACTTTTAGTGTTTTTATGGGAACGCCCATAAAATGCTGGGTGTTTGCCCTGCTGCCGCACTCCCTCCCTCCCTCCCCACAGCAAATGGCCCAGCGAGTGTGTAATTCACCGAAACCCATTCGCTGCTGGGGTTTGCACATGCACACATCAAGCATAACAATTGTGTATTATTATTATTATTATTATTATTATGCCACATGTTGTGACTTTACAGTGTTAGCAGCAAATGTGAATGTTAATAATAATAATAATAATAATAATAATAATAATAATTTTAGCTATTTTGCGCTCTTTCTCCAATAGGACTCAAGGCGCTTAACAGACAGAATGAATGTAATACATGAATGTTGCTGCTATCTATAATAATAGATTTGTGTGCCAGACCATTTTGATGGATTTTGATTTGGCTCTGTTTCTTCCTTTAGATTTGGATTTGCATTTTTTTTTAAACATTCGCAAAAAAAACAAAAATGACATAATTTTGGCTTTTTTCATTCCTAGAATATTATTATTATGTTCACATATATAGGCCAAAGTCAGGCTGGCTACACTAGGCAACAAAGCAGTTACAAATACTTGCTGCTTAAAAATGTTATTGCTGTTTAAAAATGTTTTACCTGTTAGTAATGGGTTAGTATTAACTAATCTAACAGTCTCACAAGGACAGTGCAGGTTGGGAACCGCGCAGGATACAGTGTGGGTCGGATACAGTGTGGTGTGGATAAAGTTAGGGTCAGATATAATGGGGGAAATACTATAATACTAAGAACTTAAAATAAGAGCGATGCCGTGTATGAATCCATACAAAATATTTTTGGGAAAATATGAATCATAAATATCACATTTTTTCCCAATATTTATTTTTCTATATTTTTACACTGCAGCTTGCACGGATCTGACTGATCCGTGCAGGCTAAAGCCCAATATTCCTGGAAAATGAGTTGTATTTTCCAGGTATATTTAAGTGGCCATATATTACAGATGGCTGCTTAGTAAATTAAGAATCACCATTCCAATAATTGGTGATACCTACTCGTATTCTGCGGATGGCGCATACATTCGTATTCTTAAATACAAATACGAATGTGCCATCAATACAAATAGATGTATTTTTGGCATAGTAAATGCTGAAAATACATGTAGGCAGTTGTATTTGCATACGACTGCCTACGAATACACCAAATAGTGATGTATTCTGGTTAGTAAATTTTCCCCAATGTGTGCATAGGATACAGTGTGCATTGTATGCAGTGCAGGAAACAATGCAATTTGGATACAGTATGGCTTCATATAGTGCAAATTGGATACAGTGCTGGATACAGGGTGGGATGAATACAGTGCAGAATACAGTGAGGGTTGGATACATGGAGATCAGGTACATACTGGGTCAGATACAGTGTGGAAAACAGTGCAGGTTGAAAACACCAATTGTCTACTTACAGGAAGTGCCAGCGGTGTCCTTAATAAGGCAGTGTCCGCAGTGCAGGGTGCCAGCAGTGTACAGTCTCGGCAGTGTCCTCAGTATGACTAGTGTACAGTGTATAGTGTCGGCAGTGTCCTCAGCATCGGTCTGCTCTCACATGGTTCACCTCTTTAATCTTTCCCTATCCTCTGGGATCTTCCCCTCCTCCTTCAAACACGCTCTTGTCTCCCCAATTCTCAAAAAAACAACAAATCTGGACCCCAACTCTCCGTCCAACTACAGGCCTATCTCCCTCCTCCCTTTTGCCTCCAAACTCCTAGAACGTCTGGCCTATAATCGTCTCCTAAGCCACCATACTGCTAACTCCATTCTAGACCCCTTCCAATCCGGGTTCCGCCCTTTACATTCCACTGAAACTGCCCTGACCAAAGTCACTAACGATCTACTATCGGCTAAATCCAAAGGCCTCTTCTCTATCCTCATCCAGCTTGATCTGTTGGCTTCCTTTGACACTGTTGACCACCCTCTCCTGCTCAACACCCTCCGCTCCTTGGCATCACTGGCACGGTCTTCTCCTGGTTCACCTCATACCCCTCCGATGGCTCCTTCACCATCTCCACTCTGAGCTCCTCCTCTCCTACTACCCTGCAGCCAGTCAGTGTTCCCGAAGAGTCAGTCCTTGGCCCTCTCCTCTTCTCCCTCTACACCACCTCTCTGGAAACCCTCATCAGCTCCTACGACTTCCATTACCACCTTTATGCTGATGATACCCTAATCTATCTCTCCTCCCCCGACCTATCCCCATCACTCCTGTCCAAGGTCTCCGAATGCCTCATGGCCATCTCAGCCTGGATGACCCAATGCTTCCTGAAACTAAACATGGCTAAAACTGAACTACTAATCTTCCATCCCCCGAACATCCCCTCTTCTCCCACTATCTCCATCAGCATTGCTGGAACCGAGATCACCTCCACCGACCAAACGCGCTGCCTCGGTGTCATCATTGACTGCATCATTGACTGCTCCCTCGCTTTCACCCCCAACATTCGTGCTCTCTCACAGTCTTGCCGATTTCACCTCCGCAACATCTTGCGCATCAGACCATTCCTTTCCACTGACGCGACCAAAATTCTAATTCACTCTCTTGCCATCTCCCGCCTTGAGTACTGCAACATCCTTCTCTCCGGGCTACCTCTCTCCCGCCTTGCCTCGCCCATCTCAAATCCATTCTTAACGCCGCTGCTAGGCTCATCTTCCACTCCCGCCGCTCTACCTCCGCCTCCCCCCTCTGTCTATATCTTCATTGGCTCAACACCCTTCCTTTCCGAATTCTCTTTAAACTCCTCACCACCACCTACAAATGCACTGTCTTCATAATGACTCTTCTTTTTTTTCTTAATTAATTGTTGTTTCACTTGATTTTCTCTTTATAAATGTTATTAATTAATGTGTTATATTTATTATTCATTATTAAGTACATTTAAAGTTAATCATTAACACATGTTGTCATTACTGTGTCAGATGTATGATATGGCCAGTGTGAATGTGCTCCTAAAACACCCCCACTATCCACGCCACCCCGACGCATAGCAAAGGGCAGCAGAATGCGTCCTCCCGACCTTTTCATACCCCCACTATAATGCCACTTGCAAAATGACCACCCCCTCACAGCAGACAGTTATTAAGGATGCATTCTAAATAACGGTCTGTTGTAAGGCGGCGGCCATTCTGCAAGTGACATTCTAACAGGAGGAGTGCCCGGACCACAGACAGGAGGATCTGCTGGTCCCGGTGGACAGCAATAAACCGAACAGCATCGGTGAGGAGGGGAGCCCAAATCATAGTTATGCCACTGACCCCTGCCCTACATCCAGGAGATTTCCCAGTTTGTATAGCCAGCATAATGAATGTAATTAATATATAATACTGTACATTTTTGAGTAAAGGTTCCTTTGTGAGTGCAATATATTTTCTTATTGTTTTAACAGTGCTACTCTATGCATGTCCTTCAATTCTTTCAAGCAGATTTTCATTGGTTTAAACTTTTGATTTTTTTTGCGAAAAACATGTACAATTCACCTTATTTGCCCCCCCCCCAAAAAGTCACTTTATGCAGTGAGTTACACAGAGAGTTTATCGACTCCTGAGAATACTATTACACATTCTGTTGCAGGCTAATACAGTCGAAAGACCAGGGAATTACAAGTAAATGGATACTTTGATATCATTATCTTGTCTTAGAGCATGTCTTTAGGCCTTTAATGTCCTCTGGCTCCCCTGACAATATAATTAATCAGAACGAAAAAATTAATCAGTAGATTTGACGGCGAAATATATGTTTGTCTCACCTAATCTTTATTTATGGTTTTCAAAATCCTTTAATAGAAAGATGCTATCATAATTCAGCTTTTGAGTCCAAATCCATTCCTGCTATACCGACTGCGGGGTTGTGCACACTGCTCATCTGACAAGTGAGCAGGTGAAGGACAATGATAATTCTTCAAGCTTTTTATGGTTTTCCTACTGACAGATATAAGGTTGTTTTCTTTAAAGCAGAAATTAATCACTGCGGCCAGAATTAGTTTTAGGGTGTCACTGGCTCTGAACTAGAGAGCTTACTTAATGAATTGTGTAAGATCGTACTGTATTTAGAGAGATGGTAAGTAGCATAGGACCTTTTATCCTTATGATTATCAATAAAAAATGTTTCTTTGCATTGGTTTATAGAGCAGAATAATGCAGCACCAGCTGATTTGATGAGTTAGGTGCAATGGGGGCTCAACTTGCCAATTACACAGTAAGCACATCAGCACATTTAGGTTTGCGGAGCTGCGCAACCAGGTGTCAGTGTTATGAGGTGCGATGTGAAAGCATCAAGAACTTGCCCGATTGGATAACAGCTCATTGCTGATCTGGAGGAAGCTGTCATGCATCTGACAGAGCAAAACAACTTTCCGGGAATGAAGGAACCAAGGCAAAACCATTCATTATTCAATACTCATGCGCAACTGGGAAAAACCCGCGCCCTCTATTGACAAACACGTTAAGCCACTGAGATTAGATACAATGCCGCTATAGTAAAAGTATTCATTTCATTTGGGCACACCTTATATATTAGTCAGTAGAATGCTATCTTTATTGTATAACTGAAAATCTATTTATCTTGTACCTGTATTATGACAGTAAAATGCATTGTTGTCATGAGAGCGGTTTGTTGCGGGCCTGGCTGGGAGTCTTAATTATTCAGTGGGTTGGAACTCGGGAGTTGTAGTTTAGCAGGTTTTATATATTATTTGTGCATAAACAGAGGGAGTGCAAAGAACCAGTAAAGATAGTGGTGTGACCCAGAATAGGGTAGCAGAGTCTCACACGCCAGGGTATTCACCAGGAACTCCCGTAAAGAAGTTTGGACTTTTGTGGTGCAGGTCTTGCCTGAGTTCTCTATTTGGGCTGGCACGGGGAAGTACTGTTAAAGATGAGAATAAACTGAAAACAGAATGTAAGTTCAAATAACTCTTATGTGACTAAAGAGTGAAGAATAATAAATCCAGAGAAATAAGTGGACTGACCAGACTGGAGCTGTAGACTGAAGAATAAAATTCCAGAGGAGTAACGGCGTTGACCGGACTGGAGCTTATTCAGAACCGATGATAGGAGCTGAAGCTGAAGGATAGTGTTGCACTGGCGTCATACCCTTGTGAAGTGAACACCTTTATACCCCCTGGAGTTTGCTGATTGGCAGACAATGACTGCAGATGAAATTGGTTGGTGTTGTCATGTGATCTGGCAAGATGACAACACCTAGCCGATGGACACATGGATACTTGCGTGATCATTTGGATGGCTAAGCACTTGAGCTGCCAAATCATAACAATTCTATACATAGCAAGACATTTATGAAAACCTTCACAGATAAATGGGTTGATAGTTGGGTTTTCAATATCAAACAATCAAAATGTTGACAGAGTTTAGAAAATTAATGCAAATGTCCTGTTTTCAAAAATGTCCTCAGATTATTAAATTTCCTTTGTAGCATTGGTGTACTGTCCCTTTTAATGTTGGATCATTTAGGATTAAAAGTAATGTTTGATTTACAGTTCTGTGCTGATGTGGCAAATAGTTGGTTAATAAAAGCAAAAAATGTAATTGTCAGACTACAAAGGAACTCAAACTTTTAAGGTTAGCTATCAATTATTTTTCCTCCCATAAATTGAATTTTCCGGGCTAGCACTTTGCATTGTAAGCTGTTTAGACAGGGCTCCTAATCGTGTCTAGGAAGCGTCACATGGTACATTTTCCAGACATATATTTTTTTTCTATTTAACACAACAGGGAGTTGGTTGAGAAAACCTTTCATCCTTGAACTGTTTGATTGGATTTCCACTTGCTGAAGGAAGGAATCGAATTCCAAGCTGGTAATAGGTTTTCATATCTTAGGACCCATGACAGGACTCTGTTTCTTAGTAATAAGATAATTGTTGTAATAAGAAACTTGCCCTATGAGGGATTACAGGCAGAATCTGTTTATTTTTGTAAGATACTCCGCACCCATTGGTCATATTAGAACACATAAAGAGTTAAAGCGCTAAAAGGAATAGAAAGCAAATCAAAATACAGTGACATTTTGGTACAATCAAATTTTTGAGGCATTTCATCATGTTGAGGTGTGAGATTTCAGTGATACAATATTCAGGTTCTGCTTTCGGAACACCATTATTCTGAGCACATATTTGGTGCTGTATTTGTAAATGGTATTTGTCACAGAATTTATTTTGTTGGGATAACAGTGGGCACTTCATATTTTTCGGTGGCTTGGGTCAGGCAGGAGTAGGGATAGAACTAGCACAGGAAATACACTGCAAAAGTAATCAGCAGCTGCAATGCAATCAATAGCTCTTGATTTGGTGTGGTGAAACTAATATTTCTAGTTCAGTACCAGTTGTTCCCGCTAATATTGGCTCCCACATATATTGATCACTGTGAGAATCACTGTGGCTGTCGCATGTTGTATTTTGAGAATCTTTTTCCCGAACATACTGTAGAAAAGGCGTATTATGCAACACATGGCCATTGTGATTTGAACATGATCTGCTAACCTGCTGTGTTTGTAAGTAAACCATCTCCTACATTGTACTTAGGGTGTCCAATCCCTGGATCGGAGGGACCCCTGGATTTGGCCCCAAAATTTTTGGGATTTCAATCCCGGGATTGGAGTCTCCCGGGATTTCTAACTCAGGGCAGTAACTGAGCACTTGCTCAAACGCTGCTTGGCTGTTCCCGACCCGGCACGCGCCTCTGCACAGCGCGACATGATGTTAAAGGTCACACTGCGCAGGTTGCAATCACTCACCGACTGAACCGATGCCGCTGGCCCAGCCACTCATCAGCTGCAGCACCTGTCCCGTTCCCCAGCTGCACTGCCCACTGCACCGACTATGTAAGTAAATGTGCACGATGTGCCTTGGGATTGTAATCCCTAATTGTACTGTATTGAACACATTACTTTACTAGCCCTCTTCCTACTCTTCAGATCTGTTATATGATATATACACAGTGATAAGGTGTTATTTTGTAGCTATGTTCTAATTAGAGATATGCTGCCTGTTAAAACGTATTGATATGCTACAGGTCAGGATGCTCTCACATACCAGCTAGCTTCCCAGACCCCTTTCTGTGCATTTTCGCAGGAAGCTTGGATCTACTGGGAGCCTTGGTAACACCACAAAACCTTGGAACAGGTTTAACTTGAGACTTTCTCATAATCAAGGATCCTGAACCCCTTAGTAAAAGTGATGGCTGGCATATAGTTCCAAGAAGGTATCTAACTGAACTTGTTGGCACCACATACATAGGAAGACAGAGAAGTTGATGCACTTAGACCTGGTATACGCTCCCCTGTATAAGCTCCCCTGGTCATGGTACCAAGATGGGACAGTGGATAGAAATACCTGTGCCAAAGACTTTTGTTTGGAAAATCATTTTTAAGAGCCTGGCATAGAAGTTGTTGATTCTGCCAGGAGTTGCAAACTAAAATAAAATCCTTGCAGTGGGAATATGCTGACGAACAATAGAAATCCCGCTAATAACTCAAATTACTCAATCATCAGCCAACCATGGTGCCGTTTTTCTACTCCATCTGGAGCCATCCATGGTCCAGTTATTCTACTCCAGCTGCCTTCCATGGTGCAGTGATTCTACTCCATCGGTAGCCATCCATGGTTCGGTGATTCTACTCAATCAGGAGCTATCGGTGGTGGGTTTTTTTTACTCCATCAAGAGCCATCCATGGTGTGGTTATTCTAATATATCAGGAGCCATCCATGTTGCAGTTATTTACTCCATCAGGAGCCATCCATGGTGTGGTTATTCTACTCCATCAGGAGCTATTTATGTTGCGGTTATAAGTAGTTTCACGGTGCCAGTAAATCGCATGCAATATCACATGCGATTTGCATACGATTTGCATGCAATTCGATGTGCGATGTGATTTATTACCTGTTCATATCCCCACTATCCACTACAGCATGGAGTTGATTTTATATAGTGTGATGCGCGCAGCGCGCCTCCGAGCTCAAAGCGTGGCGAGCGGACACGGATTACTTGACATGTATTCACTGAGCCTGAAGCGTGGCGAGCGGCCGTGGAATACATGTCAAGTAATCTGTGTCCCCTCGTGGGGCTCGCTGCGCTCGCCATGCTTCGGGCTCGGTGGCTCGCTGCGCTTGCCACACTGTATAAAATCGACTCCATGCCGTAGTGGATAGTGGGGGTATGAACAGGTAATAAATTACATTGCACATAAAAATCGTATGCAAATCGCATGCGATTTATTGGCGCCGTGAAATTACACAAGAACCCGGTTATGTACTCCATCATGAGCCATCCCTAGTGTGGTTATTATATAGAAATGAATGCATCAATAGCAAATAAATATCATAAAAGAGCCTTATGTATTCTATGAGCTTTAGTCGGTAATATACTGCACTTCAACAGGGTCTGATCAGGGTATATATTAAATGGGTGTCCCGGTCTTTCATCCATGTTATGGGATTAAATCCAGACAGAATTGTATCTGTGTTTAAGCACTGCTAAAATTAGGCATGGGGTCTACAAGGTAAATAATGGTGGAATGAAGCTACTCCCTCACTGTGTGCAGGTGACGGTCCCTTCGGAAGTGCTGGTCTGGAAGCCATCATTTTACGAATTTTATTTGCTATTGATGCATGCATTTTTATATTGTTACTTATATGTGATGTATTAAAATTATTTGTTATACCTAGCTGTATTCTGGTATATAATATATAATTTATACCTCAGTAAAGCACAAGCACAGTTATATCATTTTTCTTTTGCTTTAGTATTCATTGGGGAATTAACACCTTCCCACCTGAACAGCTGCTAATTGAATGCACCAAGGTCATGCTCTTTTTTTATATTTACAGTATACAGATGGAGCAGGCAGCTCTCACTTGAGCTGCTCCTGGTGATAGAATCGCCATCCGTCGCCATTCGCCATCCGACAGAAGGGGGCGCGTGCATGAGATGCTTGTGTACCCTATTCTGTCAGAGCCCACCACCGCCAGGCTTTCCACTGCTCCCCCATTGCCGCCTGCAGCCCCCATTAACCCTGCCTGTCTCCTTGAAGCGGAGATGGGCATGGAATCTGCTCCCCGGTGCTGTGCTGAAGGGGATGCTCGCGTGTCCCCATCAGATGGAGCGCCTGACCAACAGCCTTATTCTACTCCATCAGGAGCCATAAATGGTACAGTAATTCTATGCTGTTCATAAAATGCCACTTGCACAAGTGATAGGCAGTGATTAATTTTTAGTTGAGAAAAATGGTGTTGGAGGCAGCCTAGCACCTGGAGAAAAGGGCATGGCTCAACAAACATATGCAACCATGGTGCCAGTCTGCAACGACCATGCTCCCACATTGTACATTACCAAGAAAATGGTTTGAAACATGGGTCTGTAATAAATATAGGAAATTATGCAAATTTCTGGGTCATTTTCTCAATGGATATAAAATGGTAATAGCATTTAATGAATGAATATATTGCCATTCATGTTTGTACACAAATGCAATTGTGTTCTTTAGCATATGAAGCTGGTGCCCAGGAATGAGAAGTAAATCCCACCAAAGCCGCCATAAACTAATTCGTAATTTCGTGCACATTTGCTGCTTATATGCAATGAAGGAGAACATTGAATGTTAGGATACTGTAGCTCTTTTGCTACACAGAATGGACATGGCAGTTGCGTTGCTGGGGCCATGTTTCTCTTTGTATGTAATCACAAGCCGACTGCATATACACTCCTGAAAACGGTCGACACACCTTTTTTTTTGCCGCCACTACCCGTAAACTCCCTGATAAGACCTCTAACCGGTCACTTTCTGTCAATCACTTATACATGAAATCCTAATTGGAAGCAAGATTGCAGATGCAACTTGGTGCATGCGCAGTGCTATTGCGGCACATGAGCAGTCTGCCAACAATCGCTCCATTACGTGAACATTGCCCATCGCATTCAAACATGAATTAGGCCCATTATTATCACCATTTTAAATCCAATGAGCAAAACCACAGTAAATCTGTGGCTTTGAATACCAGATGCTTAATAAATATACACCTTTAATTCAGTTAACGAGATGACACATATTGATAAATGTCTAAATATGTTTTTAATGTCAAGACTTTCACTTTTAAACTGGATTTTTTGTTTTGTCTGCTGTTTATTATATATGGCCTAAGAATTTGTGTTTGATAATAAATGATCAGGCCAGCATTCCCAATGTTGAATATTTCCTGAACATAACTGACACATTTTTACATTTCACATATAGAAACCAGCAACGTCCTAGGGATGCCAAGCTAATCCTTTCTAGTTTGTGTTAAAACTGACCTTGATACGTCTTTTTTTATTGTTGTTAGGTAAAACCAGGCTGTATCTGTCACAAGCTATTTACTGATGTCTGCAGAGTGCTGTGGCCAGTAGAGAAGACTGATGTTTATGTAATGCCAGGCCTTGGAATCAGTATTATTTTGGATTTTGAAATCAGTCACAAGGTTGAAGTTCGGTTGGTGTCAGATGAAGAAGATTTGCCTAAGTAGATTTAGTTTTTCTATCCCCACCACCCAGGCATAATAAAAGGAAAAAAAAATAAGTCAGATACATGCAATTTTAATAATAGGGTTGAAATTACCCAGAATGAACAAGTTACTCTGGGTTATGAACTACAGATGTAGCCGGCCTCTTCCTTTCAGGGGCTGGTGATTCTATCGCCAGCCCCCGCCAGCGGCCGGCTCTCGCCAGGGGCACGCGCGCATGAGACGCTCGCATCCCATGGCTATGGAGATGGCTCCGCCGCCTCCCCCGGTGCCCCTCGCCACCCCGCCACCCCCCTATCCCTGCCCGCCTCCCTGAAGTGGAGACGGGCAGGGACTTGCAGCGGAGCTGTCCTAAAACTGGGATGCGCGTGCGTGTGAGATGCACGAGTGTTCCAGTCAGATGGAGCACCTCTGCGGAGACATGCTGGCGATCCCCGGCCAAAGAAGAGAGGCGCTCCATCTGTATGGTTAATGACAACTGAAGCATGTTTGGAATCTTAATTACATCATAGAATACTGTTAAAGACCCCTAAGTGTTTCCTATATAAGCAGTACTAAGTTTAATCACTTCTAAGAATTAAAATTTCATTACATGGACTAAGAAGTAGGGCTGGCCATCGATTATTCAAAATCATCAATGGTTTTTGGCCGATGTTGAATATTTTTGCCATTGATGGGGGAGAACCAGATGGTTTCCCTACATCGATGGCATAGTAGAAACAATGTTTCTTTTTCTTTTTCTTCAAGGTGCCGGGACATGGAGCATAGCTCCGCCCTGACAACCCGGAATCCCTGCCCTAACATTTTGATTGGCCTGTGGGCCAGTCAGTCAAGGAGAATGAATAACCATCTATAGCTAAATCTATTGATGGTTGTCCATCACATACTTTTTAACTATCAATGTCTAGATGCAGAATCGCTGACTGCATCGATGGCCATCCCTAAGAAGAGGCGTCACTTGCTTGATAGTGCACTTAACTTTTTGTTGAATGTCTGGATTAGGCAGAGAGTAGCTATAACTATTTTCCACCATAAGTCCAAATAGTAAGTATGGTTAAATGCACAAAATGAGAGAGATCTTGTACCAGAGAATTATTTCCCAGAACACTGTATGTTACTTTTGATTTGTAAAAAAAGTAAGCTTTTCCTGGCTGACCAATAATGTTATGTAGAATAATAATTCCTGCGGATTTTGACAATGATAAGTGTCCAGAAGTAAAGCACAAAGTAGCATGCATTTTTTTAATAAAATAAGTAGTGTAGTTAAAGGGCAGTCTCATCAGATATAAGTGACAGTGAATCATTCAATGGTAACAATTAAGAATTCTTATCTTCCTGATTAATTAACACTAATTTCTGCTATTTTATTGAATTTGGATTTAAAATCCTATTATTTGCTTTTGACAGTTTAAGTAGAGGGTTAAGGTGAGTGCTGTGTCTACCGTTACATTGAGTCAACTGTTATACACTCTGCCTTCCAATAGATGATAACTAACTCTTTGTGCAGCTTACCCTTGAGTCTGGCGCCTAAGTCCCACCTCCTGGTTGTGTTTTGTGGAGGATAATCTCAGTTCCTTCTTCAGTAAACAGTAAAGTAAATCAAGCTTCTTTGTAATCCCCTCCTCTTACGGAAGTGGCTCATTCTGGGGGATGCACCCGGTCTTTGCCCTTTGTATATGTCTGGTTCTCCATCTCTCCCAGCAGCTCCACCTCCTTTCAGCTTTTGGATCTCCAGCTCAGCTCCACAACATGAGACACTCTCCTTCTTCAATGCTGTTCGAACCACCAACTGTAGTGACTCTCTTTATAACCCCTTGGTCCAAATGACAACTGCTGTTGCAGCATGTACATCTTCCCCATGAGGTTCTATTTGCTGAGAAATGCATTTACACATGGCCCAACTTTTTTGTCAAGAAGGTTCTTCTCTTGCTGGGGTGGCAGTATGGCTAACCCCGTGTGGTATCACGGTTGTATGAAATCTAGTTGCACATAACAAACAGGCATGTCCAAACTGTGACCCTCCAGCTGTTGTGAAACTACACATCCCAGCATGCCTTGCCATCATTTTAGCATTCCCTAATAGCAAAACTGTAGCCAAACATTATGGGAATTCTAGTTTCACAACAGCTGGACTGCCATAGTTTGGACATACCTGCTTTAAAGTGTACTGTACCTAATGTTTTCCCCAGTGACTGATTTCTAAAGTGTCCTGGATGGATTTCGGCACAGACTACTTTAAGGCAAACGTCTATGCTACACTCTCAGGAGATGCTTTTGCCGTGCAAATTAGAAATGTGTCTAGATTTCTGGGGAAAAAAAAAAAATCTCGAGGCCATCATAAATTTAATGCTCCACATTGTAAATGTTTTTATTTCATATGGCACTTTCCTGTTTTCAGTGTAAGTGTTCTGTAACTGGAAGGAGTAGAATTTAATTTGTGTATGAAACCTAAAAACAGAACTGGTTCAAACTCTTTAGTGAAAATAGCAATTTAACCTTTTCAATAAATATGTTTTTATTAAATCTTGCACAAGAACAAAATAAAAAGAGACACATTTTTGCAATAAATTGAAATGCACAGAAACAGGCAATTCAAGGGCAAAACATTCAACAACCGAATACAATCTGTGAGGAATTTGGCTATATCTCAGTCAAGTAAGCAAGACCAGTAATTATTATAGAAGAGATGAGGGGGGGGGGGGGGGGAAAGAGGGCGGACAAAAGAGGGACAGGGGGAGGATAGTGAAAAATGGGGGGGGGGCTTAATGTTTGATATGGCATAATAAGAACACTGCAAAGACCCCAAAAGGGGTGCATACTAGTAGTATTGAATTATTCAGCCGAGGAATGTGGAGGTGAAGAAAGGGCCATTAGGGCTGGGGATTCATTGTAAAATATTGATAGGCTCTGTGTTTCTCTGTATTCGTTCCACTTGAGCCATTTCATGTAGATCGACAAAGCAGAGGATTAATATTTAACATTGGCCGTCTCAAACAAGAAATATTTATGGACATTATTAGCATTATGTGAGATTGAGGTTATTACTGGAGATTTCCAATGCTGGCCTATGGCTGCCTTAGTTGAAATCGAAATATGTCTAAGTAGGTATAAATCCCCCAGAGAGAGTAATGTATTATCGTGTACTAGTGTCACTACCGGATCAGGCGGGACGTGGAGTCTTAGGACGTCGCTTATGAAGGAGAATACTTCAGACCACAGCGGATGTATCAGCAGACACTCCCAGAAGATATGGTAGATTGTACCTACACCTCCACAATTTTTCCATCAGAGATTGGAGACGGAAGGCCAAATCCCATGTAGCCGCTGTGGGGTGAAGTATGCCATCTGACATAATGTATAAAACATTTCAGAATGGTGTAGACATTTGGACATTTTAAAAACTGTGTTGGCAGTTTCCCTTTTTTCAATTTTGTTATTAGGTAGTCATACCATTTTGATATCCCCCTCTATGTATCTGAGATACAATTTAGAGAATAGGATTTTGGGGAAGTATGGGACCGCTAAGGAGTTTTTAAATGTAGCAGATAACCAGTTGTACCAGGAGGAATTTGTAGAAATCCTGTTTAGGCAACCCATACCGCGCCTGCAGAGTGGAGAACTGCAAAAGGATGCCTTCGGGAAACAACTGTCATAGGGATAGAATGCCTACCTCAATCCAAGAGTCCAAATGTAAGTTGGGTATCATCCAATATAGCTCTATACCAAACCAATAAAGTAGCTCTGATGTCCGACCCCGGACCAGACCATGTTGGGGATGCATGTGGAGGAACCCAAAACAAATCAGTTAGCGGGATTTTCAAGGAAAAATAGCATTCCATGACCACCCAAGGCTAAAGGGAGCGAAGCTCAAACCAATCTCTGACCTGGCTAAGTATGCATGCCATGTGATACCTCTCAATATCCGGGTAGGCGACACCACCCAAGCCCTTAGGTAGTGAGCGAACTCCTCTAGATATTTTGGGCTTAGAGCCCTTCCAAATATACTTAGAAAAATAAGTGTTGAATTTACATATAATAGATTTGGGAGGGAGTCTAGGAATAGCCCGAAAAAATCTACATAAGCTATGGCAATAGGATCATCTTAGAGGCTGCGATCCTACCCAGCCAAGAGATCTCATGGATGGACCATTCTAGGATCAATTTTTCAAAAGAATTGAGTAATGGTATAAAATTGCAGTGTATTATATTTAAGTCCCTGGTCACATGCACCCCCAAATATTTAATCAACCTAGTTTGCCAGGCATAATGGTATTTATCTTTTAATAGCGCAACTACTGATGGGGGGACTTTAATGGGAGGGCTTCCGTCTTAGAGGTGTTCAGTTTATAAAAGGAATTATTAGCATACTCCTCAAGAATCGTGTGTAGAGCGGGAAGGGAACTCTCAGGGTCTAAAAGACATAGGAGTATGTAATCTGCGAACATACATATTGTATGGGGAATCCCACTAATAACCGTCTCTTTAATCTTACTAATTGATCTCATTTTTTCAGCAAGGGGTTCTATGGCCAGTACAAAGATGAGTGGGGACTGGGGGCAACCCTGCCTAGTACCATTGGAAATAAGAAAACTAGAGGAGAGGCAACCATTTACAAACACCCTCGCGGAAGGGCAAGAGTATAGGACAAATATGGCCTCCAGGAATATACCACCAAAACCAAAATACAACAGGACAGACCTGAGGTAACCCCAGTGGAGCCTGTCAAATGCTTTCTATGCATCAAGAGAAAGCAGCAATAGGGGGTCCTGATTCAAATCACAGTACTCCAGAATATTGAATACCCTTTGCGTGTTATCCGGAGCCTTTCTGCCCGGAACAAATCCTACCTGGTCTGCCGCAACAAGGGAGGGGAGTAAAGGTGCCAAGCGGTTTGCCACTAGCTTTGCATACAATTTAAGATCGGTGTTCAATAAGGCAGCAATTCAACCTTTTACGATACCTTTATATAATTTTTATGGGTACCCTTTTTACGTGTTTATCTTATAACAATTATCTTTCTTTATAAAATGAAATTGGATTTATGCATTGCCCTGTATAACAAGGCATGCTGGCGCTTGTGATGTGAAATTCAGCATTGGACTAATGCTGGACACACACTACAAGTTTATCTGTGCAATCTTTCTGGTTGTATTGGGAATGTATTGGATCAAATTAGAATTGACCATTTGCTCCCAAAAGCCAGAAAATGGCAAACATGGTAATTTGGATAAATTGGTTAAATTAAATAGATTTAATACATTTGTCTAAATGTCCTTTTTTTTTGTCTGTTTTACAGTATTTGGGTGCAAATGGTCAATTGGCGCCCTTCCATTACCAGATTTTAGATCCAACCAGAAAGATTGGACAGATAAACCTATAGTGTATATCCAGCTTTAGATATTGCTTTACAGGCAGTGGAACAGTTTTAAAGTTATGATTTTGCTTTATTGTTTTAATATCTTTCCACTTTTTGTGGACTTTATTGCCTATGAATTTATGACTAGAGCTTTGGGACAACAGCTGCTATTTATTTTTGGCTCCGCAGTGTGGCTAAGGTAGGACTGGGATCCCTTCTGGCCAAGTTTTGCTGGCAAAATATGCTACATTCCGTGGCCAAATGCAAAGTAAGTTAAATATTTCACCATACAATCTTAAACATTTCGCTCGTCTAAATTAGAAAAAATCACAAAGATTCATTGTCACTCGGGCTAAAAGGGAGGGGTAATTCTGGTTAGGAAAAAACATTTTGCTATCACAATTGCACACTGAGTGAGAAATAACTACATAATAATCAGATAATACAGAGATCTTGGTTGCATATATCTGCAGATATAGGGCTAAGCCCGCAGGCCGTACATCAAGGTGTCTCTGTGTCACTGGGGGTCCCTAATACTTGCTATGGGTCCGATATGTGGGCCCCCATCATGCCGGCACAGGCCGACCACTCCAGGGCAGCACACAAATGAAAATTAGTAAGGGTAAATAAGAAGCACATAAGTGCTATGAAAGTGGCACCCAGATTCAACCCAACTGCTTCTACTGGCTGTTGATAAATTTTTACCCCACCACAAATGGTATTATGTTGCTCAGTTGCATTGGGGGAAAAAATCAACACCAAATAGATCACAGTGATTTTATGGTTTGTACCCACCTCATTGAGAATGCATCCAGCCAATCACTAGTGCCTTTTGTCTTTGTTATGTCACTAATTTCTAATGAATGTATTGGCTCACAATCGGTTTAGCTCAAAAAGTATCTGCCTTTAAGGTGTCTAGATCACAGGTAAAATACAGTATAGGAAGAACTAGGTTTGTTCAATGCAAACAACTTAAGGAAATGAATCATCTGCACGGGTCAAGACTATGTTATTGAAGAGAAATATTTTGAAGGTGTTCAAAGCCTGGCCTTGTGCAGAGATTTCTATAGTCCTGTTCTGAAATGCTTTCAAATTGCATAGGATGTTTGAGCTGAGATTGAGTTATAAGCAGGGAATGATTGAGGGCAAGAAACCCAGTTTTCTCAAGCATGCAACATAAAAGGGAAGCAGTGATGAAGAGCCAGCATAGGTGACAGGGACAAGGTTTCAGTAATAGAGAGGATGTGTCTTGCTGTAACATAGTGAGCTCCGGTTAACCCCTACTAGAGAATAAATGGCAACACTATTGATCGGTTGCTAACAGTGCTGCCTTTAGCTCTTTACAGTAAACAGGCTACAGTATGGGCACACTCATATATATTGTTGCAATGTTCTATGTATGCTCATGTTATGTTACTATACACTTAAAACGACTTTTAGATTGTTATTAAAACACAAGTTCACTGGGAATACATATGAATGGCCTGTGGTCAGAAGACAGACAATGGCATCCCAATGATTAGAATCCCAACAGGGTCTGGGAAAGAATAATTATAATTTCCAGCTACCCCTTAACCCTCACTACCTGATGCCTAACCACAACCCCCCACAGCCTAATCCTATCCCCCCCAACAGAGAGCATACCACCCCACAGACTAACCCTAATTCCCCCAATAGAGCCCACCCCCACACAGCCTAAACCCCGCCCCCTCAGAGCCTAAGGCTTTAGGGGAGAGTTCTTTGTGCATAACACCCCTTCTTAATGAATGCCTAACCCCCACAGCCTAACCCTAACCCCCACTACGCCCCCCCCCATGCCTTTACCTAACCCCTACCCGGGGCGTGGCCTGACCGGGATCAAGAGCAGCAGCATCCCAGCAGAGCTCCGGGCCTTACCTGCTATTAACAGCCTCACCAGCCGGTTCCTGGCCAACCTCACTCCCCACAGACACAGCCTATTGACTGCTGGACACCGGGGACACCAGCTCGGGAGAGCCGCATAGCCGGAAGATACTGTACAGCATTTTTGCAGGTTGCGGAAAATCCAGGGACTAAATTTTGGAAGCCAGCTGTGATTCAGGCGGGAAAACAGACCAGCGGGAAAACAGACCCGCGAAAGGTATTTAAACACCTCACCTCCTCCTCTACTCTGTCCCCTCTCTCCTGAGGCTCCTGCAGAAGGATCCATTATAACTTTTAGGAGGAACAGAGTTAGGAGAAGCTTATATCACTTTCTCAGCTCCCTGTCCTTTTATACTGGCTGCCATTTTACTTTAATTCTCTGCACCCTGTAACAGCCTGGCTATAGAACAAGATACACACAGCCTACTTTGTCCTACTGTGTTCCAGCCTGACATTCTTTAGAATCTCTACAGTCGTATACCTGGTTTTCTGATAAACCAATACAGACATACGGTCTGCTTCAGTATGTGTTCAGGGAAGTGAATCTTATAATAACTGTCTCCTCCTGGTCTACAGCTGCAAGTGGATTTTGTCACCTTCCACTATACCCCCAAAATATTTCTGTGATTTCAGCTTGTCCTGCAGATATCTGAAACATCATTGATATCAAACATTACAGAACAGATCAGTCTACAGCTTACAAATTGATGCAAGTTTCAGTATATATTTCCACGTGAACATAATCACAAGGAATCTCACTCATGTGATTTATATGCAACGACATTGTATTATGTTCTAGACGCATTGCTCTAAGGCCTCACTTTGGTCACTATAACAAAAACTGATAATACATTTTTTTTCAGTTTGATATACCTTTATTTCAGATACCCTGCCACTTTCCATATAGAAAAGTTTCTCTCTACCCCTGCTTCAACGCAGCCCCTTCAGCAAAGACAAGAGAAGCATTGTGCTAATCCAAACATGATGATGGACTCAGAAACCACAGCAATTTCACCTGCATCAAAGTAATCTGTGGCCGCTCAAGACTCCTATGTTACCTATAATGATGTGGTGGAGTCAAAAGCGACCATGGGCCCATTATTTGTCTAAAGCGGTTTCGGACATTACCTCACAATTATAACACCTCACTCATAGGGTGGAGGAAACGGAACATAGAGTTGGCAAAATGTTTCAAGACGTCTCTCAACTTAAACAAATTGTACCTAGATTGGATAAAAGTCATTACCAACTCTGGAACAAGGCTGACAACCTCGAGAACCGCTCTCGTCTGAATAATATCTGCCTGGTAGGCCTTCCAGAAACAGTCAAAGGTCCAGCCTTGGCTCATTTCATCCGGAATACCCTTCCTACTCTCCTGGACATTGAAACAGAATGCCGTGACCTGATAATTGAAAGGGTTCACAGAGTGGGCAACCAATCCTCATCTACACCTAACCGTCCTCGAGTTGTGTTGTTCCGATGTCTCAATTACCTCCATAAGCAAGCTATTTGGTCGGCCTCACGGAACAAAAAAGAAATTCTATGGGAAACATCCAGATTATATTTATACCAAGACTTTTCTGCTAAACTGTCTTGTGCCCGGAAAGCCTGTTCCCCGATCTGCTCCCGGCTGGTGACAAAACAACGGAAATTTGCCTTGATTTATCCTGCCATGCTTAGACTTTTCAATGGACCAGCTTACAAAGATTTCAATATACCAGCAGATGCAGAGGCTTATCTGAAGGATGAAAGACGTTCCACTACTTTCTCCCCTGACATTTCAGACCCCCCTCAAGATACTCATTAGGATCCGCAAGTCTGATAGGTTCATGCTCTTGTCGATTGCAATTCAATCTGGTTAAAAAAAAATTCTGCTTTGATTGTTGAAGATAGGGATGTCTCCATATATCCTAACATATCCTATGTGTCTCCATATATCCTAATATATACTAATAATTGTTATTATTCTTAAGAGACTAATTCAAATTGTTATTACATATAGTTCTCATCTACCAAAGTTTTGTTCATAGGGTATATTTACAGAGTGTCAAAATATTGAGTCCTCTTTCCTTGTGTTACATTAAATGACTAAAGTTGAGGCCTTTTCCTCAAAACCTCTTTATTATGTTTAGAGTCAGATGGCTTATTTTTCTCATTTTTATCATTGCATTTTGTCCTAGGAAATTTTTCACATATACCATTTTTAAGATTACGCCAGATATATACTTTCTGACCTATTTTTGTTGTTTATTGTCCTACCCTTGTCATTCTGTGTGTCTCTTTCCATATATTTCTTTCCATACCCCTTATTCCTTTTGTTTATGGATTGGTAGTTCTAGCACTATTGTTATTTGCTGGTTTCTATACAATACCCCTATTACTTAAATGTCTATTAAGATAGGTACTTGGAATGTGGGAGGCATTAACTCCCCAGCCAAAAGAAGAAAACTACTTACTTACATTACCAAATTGAAATTAGACGTAGCTCGTCTCCAAGAAACTCACCTAACGGCACCTGAAACCTCTAAATTGCAAATGTTGGGTTGGAAACTGTTAGCAGCTGGTTCCTTTTAATTCCAAATCTCATGGAGTGGTTATTTTAGTTAGAAGGCATTTGGATATCTCTGTCACTTCTTAGCTAAAATAATTGTTAATAATTCACCTTATGTTATGTGTGCTATTTATGCTCCACATGTTTACAGAAAATCTTTTTTCTCTACTTTATTCTCTAAATTGTTCGATATGGGGTTATCCGGCCTTCCCCCCATCACTATCTAACGCTACAATTATTCAATGGAGAGAGAAGGGTTTAGCCTCAACCGCAAAGGTGTTTGACCCTGGAAGTGACCTGATCCCATTTACAGATCTCCAATCTCAATACCAACTTCCTACCCATAATTTCTATATTTACCTTCAAGTTAGACATTATATTTGTTCCTTATCTACTCCTGTCACAACTGATAATACAGCGACTCTCTTCCTTTCTTTTCTTAGGCTTCTCTCTTCTATTCCATACAAAATCAGCTCATTATATATAATGTACCACTGACATCTTTATTGATCCAGCTGGTATCTGACATTACATAAATGGTCGGGAGATATCCCCAGTATAGGCTTGCTACCAGATCTCCTATCTCAATATGGCTCTACACTTAGATATTTGCACTCCTCTTATCTACAGGAGGTTCAAATCAGGATGATACATAGGGCATATATCTCCCCTGCGCAGAGGAAATATATAACTACCCTTGAAACAGGTGCCGGTATAAAATGTACAGTGGCCCATGCTGACTTTATTTATTGCATTTGGGAATTTGGAAAAATCCGAAGATTTGGGCATAAAATAATTCAGTTTATAAACTCCATGTTCTCGGCACAGCTGACACCTGATCCCTTAGCATGTACAGATGGGGCATGGCTCACCTTTGCAGGGGATGGAGATGGCGACACCAGCCGCAATCCCCCGCCAGCTGCCATCTGTATTGCGAGAACGGGACACACGTGCACGAGAGGCGCGTGTCCCGCTTCCAGCGCTTCCCCCGGGTCACCGCCGGCTTGTTGCAAGGATTCCTGCGCTAGTGTTGTGGCTGCCAGTCAAGGATCCGACACCAGGATTTCTACTGCCGGAATCCCGATTGCTGGCATGGAGACCACATCCTCAAAGTAATTGTACTACCAGTCACAGGCATTAAATGGAATATTTTATATCCCTGCCTTCTGAGGTTGAGGACCATGATGATGATCCACTATCTACATCAAGATTGATACATGACTGATTGATCATCACTAGTTTGAAGGAAACAAGGAAAGGGAATAGTGACCATGCTGAATACACCTATAAACCAGTTGGGATAAAACTTGTGATAACTAGCATCCGATATCGATGGAATTCACTCTGTGATTTTAGTGAAGCTAATAAATAATATTATATTGTTTAGGGCAGTACGGATGGAGAAAGCTGCAGCGGCAGCCTGTCCTCTCTCTTCCTCTGTGTCTGGGAGGAGGACCCCGCACAAATTACAGGTTTTTTTTTTCCCACAGGGGAGGCCATGCCCCATCTGATGGCCATGCCCCCTCAATTTTACCAGGGCCTGGCCCCTTGATTACAGAGCTCTGCAAATTAGTAGCCCATCGATCAGATCTGAATGGGCTACTATTCAGACGGACGGAGGAGGCTGTATATGGGCCTAATCCTCTCTTGTGTCATTTTATGAGTGTTATTATAAAAATAACTGGGCACCAATGTTATTTTGGGGCACATAAGGGGTACCCCAGGAACCAGGTGCCACATGTTCCCCCCACTGGGGTAAAATGTCTGTCCTCAGGCATTACATTGGAGGCAACAAAGTTCTTGGCATACTCTCACATTTAGAATCGAAACCTTTAAAGTAAACATTTTTTTTTCATTCAAGCAAAACATTTTATCATTAAATCATTACATTCCATACCTCAAGGGCGGGATACCCTTGTTGCTATGCCCTGACTTTAGGTCTCAACAACAGGAATGCTACTCTTAACTTGTTCAGTGAATGGATTGGGCTGGTCTGGACCTGCTGTAAGCCTCCCAACTACAGGGCCTTGGGTTGTGTAAGGGTATGCCCTCCCCCAGAGTTCCCTGCCCCTCCACCACAGATGAATCTTCTCTCCAGTTCCAGTTTGTCACAGGTGTACATGGATTGTACTCTAGATCATGGCTTGCGGTATGCAATGAGCATGTGGTGCGCCTTTATTGCTTTTTCTGTGCCATACTGCAACTGACTGTGGGCTTTTAGGTTCCAAAGGATCCAATTTCTCTACTGCAGCCACGTGGTGCATGGTTTCAATGCCACTTTCTCGATTGGTCACACCAACATCTGTTTGTCGAAAGATGGCATATCTGGAATCTGCATCTTCCACTTTTTGTATACTGTCACGCTTTGGCTCAGGAGCATGTTGTGCTCTGATTACATTTTTAAGGCACTGCTGCACTGCTTCACTCTTCACAACTAGTCTCTCTCTGTTATCTAGCAGTTTGCCTCGCCTCTCCATCGATTGGTCAATTCAAATTCGACCCATCCTCTGTTTGCTAGGCTCCGGAAGTACTCGTTCCAATGGGTCTTCTGAATGCGTTAGTAGTGGATGTATGTGGTTCTCTCGTTGTCTGCTCTTATGAAACCATAGCCACATGCTACACAAAACCACAATACTTGTCCTCTCAATTTTCTTGTTCTACCTCACCGATCCTCAATGTCAAAAAGTACTCTCGCTCTGACTTGATTTTGCAGCAGTGTTCTTGGACCTGTCAGTGGGTCAGCTCCTGAGGTCCGGTCTCTTGCATCAGGATTCTCTTGTCTAGAGGTGGCATTTGGGCAGTACCGCTCAATGTGCCCACTCTGGCGTGACCCTATACAAATTGGTTGGCCTTTTGGGTCAAGCTGGTCAGACGACCTCTCATTTTGGACAGTTCCTTGCGCCACGGTCTTGAAGCCATTCCCTGCATCAACTTGGTTCCTGCCAAGTTATTCTAGTTTTTGCATGATACGGGACAAATTAAGCGTCACTTCTGCCACCTGGTGGTTTAAAGACTCTATAGCTTCTGGTCCTGCTGGGGCTTGTGCTTGTTGGAGAACTGCTCCACTTTGGGACAGGATGTCCGTAGTCTTATACAGGGAGGTAGTCTGAGGATATTCTTATTCAAATTTGGTGTTATCATTATTCTCTTTATTCTGATTCAGTCCAAGTATTTGTAGGACTGTCTCTTTAAACTCTGAGAACGAGCTGTCTGACTGTTGGCGTTTCCACATCCGCAACTGTGACTGGATCGCATCTCCCTATGCTCCCTCTATGAAAAGATCATTCAGCATTTTGTCGACTAGTTCTGTATTTTGAGCTTCCATTGCCTGTACGGCCTTTATGGCTTCCTGTAGGCCTAGTACAAAATCGCACAGAGACTCATCCAGATGAGTTTCCTCGAATACAGACGACTCTTCAGCTCTGCTACATTCTTTGATTCGAAGATGTCTCACAGCTTTTCAAATATTTGTTTCATTGTTTTCTTTTCTCTGTCCTCCCACGCTTTTACTTCTTGCAGCACCAGTCCTTTTAACTGTCCCTTCAGTATTTCTACTCTCTGCTCTTCACTGAGTGGGTACAGATTAAACATGGATAAATAGCATGCCACTCACTCCTATAACACTACTGCACATGCCACACCCACTACACCCACAGCCCACCCTCCCCTATACATAACACACAAACCTCACAAACATCTACAGCAAACACACACTGCATCCCTCTTATGTGCTAAACATGCACCACTGACTACAACTCCATCAACAAACACACAACCGTCAGTACAACACCTACACCATGTACAACATCCACACCTACACCTGCCCATTCCACAACAACATCACCACAGCACATTCTCCCACAACTGCAGCAAATACACACCTCACACTTCACCATCACTGGTACTCATACTATAACCCAGAGCACACCTGCATCTACTCAACCCATAATACCCCTAAACCCACACCAGAAAACACAGGACCTTCACATCCAACGTCCCCACAAGCAACACAGACATCCCTTCCCCATCAACATCATTACCCCAAATGACAATCACTGTACTGCTGCAACCCCCCACACCAAAACAATATACACCACACATACAAAACACACACACACTTCTAACTAAACCCAAACACAAAACCCATTACTTTCCATTCCTCCTTCCCAATGATACGCCCTCTTCATTAAAAACATTTCACCTCTAACTAAAGTTGGAATAAAACACATCCTTTATCAAATAAAAAACATATTTCACACAATAAAAGTATTGACAGTTTAAGGGGCGGAGCCCCTTACGATGGTGTGAAGAGTGCCTGTAGGCCCGCAGGCACCGGTGCCCGGGGAGGACACACGTTTGTTTGAGCTGCTAGAAAAAGGTAGGCAGACTGCTCTTTTCTTCTGCACAGCACCTTATGCACTTTATGAAGCACACGTCCTGATGAAAAAAACACTTTGGCTTTGAAACGCCGGCATTGCACTGCTTGTTCCACTACTTTAAACCCTAAAAAATTTGAATACAATCCTCAGCCTATTGAGTGCCGTCTGTTCCTTGGGGTGACCATCCAGGACTCCAGAGACCTAATCTTCTAAATATCCAAGTGAGGAAGGCACCAAGGCGATTCACCTCCATTGTGCCGGACAAATCCCTACCACATCATTTCAGAGACAGAAAATGTTGAAAACAATCACTAAGATCTGCATAGTTCAGTACCCCACCTGTGCAGTCATCCATTTGTCAGCAGCAGTGTGAAGGATTACTCTTATCACCTTCCGCCATAGTTCAGTAGTCCGTTGCCTATGCTTTATGCACCACTGAACCTGCAATTGTGAATGCCAGGTGTGATGAGAAGATTTAAACCCAGCTAGTTTATCCTGAACTCTTAGGGTGGTTGCTGCAATTCTTGCCATAATTATAGACATCCTGGGCGGTACAACATACTGTATTTATACATATGATATATGGCTTTAGACCACACCTACGTAGAATCCCTTACATTTAATGTGCTCTATTTAAATATATTTCCCATTTAATGAGCTATAGCAAGTAAGTCACCACAAGCGTTTCCCCTGTCTAGCCTGTGCATTATGAGCACACACATTGCAGCCGGGGAAAGAGAGCTAGCGGGAAGTTCAAGCCATAGAAAATTGTTCAGTACTGTACATTCATATGTAAAATGAAACCCTGCATCACTCCCTGCACTTACTTATATCTCCCTGCCTATACCAATCACCCTTTGCCCATACAAATCACTCCCTGCACTTACTTATATCTCCCCATCCATAGCAATCACGCACTGCATTTACTAAATACTCTATACAGTACACTTAGTGATCACTTGCTGCATATACTAATCACTCGCTGCATATACTAATTACTCACTACACTTACTACTAACTCCCTGCACTTACTACTGACTACCTTCACTTACTACTCACTCCCTGCATTTACTTATTACTCCACGCGCTTACCAACCAATCCCTGTACTTACTAATTGCTTTCTAGACTTTGTAATTACTAACTGCACATACTACTAACTCCCTGCACTTACTGCTTACTACCTGCATGCTCTACTCACTCCCTGCACTTATTAGTCACACCTTGTACTTACTAATCACTCCATGCACTTACTTATCACTCCCTGCACTTACTACTAAATCCCTGAACTTACTGCTCAATCCCTGCACTAACTACTAACTACCTACACGTACAACTAACTCCTTGCACCTACTACTAAATCCCTGCACTTACTACTCACTACCTGCACTTACTAATTACTCCATGCACTGAATCAAGACTGATATAGTGGGCAAGAAATGCCTTCTTCTCTGGGACAGCTAGATATTGGAAGAATATTCCACGCCATACCATACAACATTGTCAATAATCATTTAGTTCGATATTTAACATGCTACTTTCAGAAATGTTAAGACTTATGCCTATGAATATTTACAGAACTCTGTTAAGTATACAATGCACCTAACTGCACTTTGAATATGGTCTCGCTCAGCATATTTCCTGTCATCCTCAAAGTACTGTATGATCAAAGCCAAACCTTGCATTTGGCTTTATTCTAACATTGCTTTCTTTTCCTGCTGCTGAGGTTTTGGATACATATGTATTTAAGTAAATCTAATAAAGACTTCCATCTGTCTTTAAAAAGGTCTGCATTGTCTCATACTGTGGGCATACGCGCGCGCAGCACATTTCATTAGGGGGTGCACTATCAAAGGGGTGTGTCTAGCAGCACCTATTGGGCGTGCCTAATACCACCCATTGGGTGTGTCTACCATCATCTATTGGCACTGGCTACAATATAAAACGTCTCTCAGCCACACCATAATCTCCTGCTTAGTTCAATTTTAATTGAATTACTCTGTGTAACTGTATATGCAAATAAAGTTACAAAAAATATATGGATGATGCAGGTATGTAGTGATATGACAATGGTACAATTAATAACGAAAAACACAATTGATTGATGGGCGCTCATTTTAATGGAACACAGTTCTAAAAAGCAAAAGACTTTGGTAAAAGGTATTGCTGGTATTGAGGTGTTCATTAGGGTGTGCACAGCATTAGGGTGTGTCTGTTCACACCTTTCCCTCAATGTGTGCATGCCTATGACTGCGGGCCTGATTCAGTAAGGATCACATATGCTAAGCTGCTTGCATAGTCCTACCACCCCATGATTGCATATGTGCTGACATACTGTATAACTGATATGCGCTCACAGTTTAAGAGGAACATCATGGCGATCGGTTGCGATTGTGATGCTCCTCTGTGACTGCAGCCTGAGTAAGTCCAACATTACCCCGTAACAGAGCAGCTTGTGAGGACACGTAAACTGCACCTGCACACTCCCGAGGACAAATCCTTCGCCTTACCAATCCCAAAAAACAATGGCGACACATTCCCGTTTCCAGAAAGGCCACCCACCCAGGCCTCTATAGATATAGAGTTATAGGTGTTCGCTATTTTGCATTGCGATAGCAGTTTCCAATCATCAGGGCAACTGCGGTTTGGATCGATTCAAACTGAATTAGCTCCTGTATCCTCAATGGAGTAGCCCGGATCCCTAATACTACTATGGGATTAGCGGGCTATCGGTCAATCCTCTGACCCCAACAATGACTCCTAATTGCCGCCTCAAGTTGTGGATTATAGGTAAACCTCTAATGAGCATATCCCACACTTTAAAGGGGTGTTAAAAAGGTTTTAAGAGAACTGACATTTGAGTGTGTATACACTGTTGTCAGGGTAGACTTATTTTTCTTTTTATGTTTGAAAAAAAAATCAATTGTCTGAATTTCTCAAAAGAATATAAGAAAAGTAAAGGATATGTGCAGCAAAACAAAACCAGTTTTGGGTAGTGTAAATGTCAGGATGGAATTCAGCTAAGGCTGCGGCCGCGTCAGAGGATAAGCGCCAGCTATTTCCCTGGCAGGTACACATCAAACTTTTCCTCTAAAAGAGCAATGGAGAGGGGAAAGAATATCAACAAATGCAAATTTAACTGAGTTGGGGAAAAGTCTTGTTGGAAATTCAGGTTAACTATACTAACAAAGAATTCTGTGTTACATATGTGGCTAGGAATGCAGTCATTAGGTTGATATTGTCTAGATCTACAATCAATAGGCCACACCTGAACATGAACTCCTTGCATTAGGTCGACATGGTCTAAATATTGGCACAAGCTAAATGTAGACATGAAAAAAGGTCTCCATTTTAAAAAGTTGAAATTAGATTCTCATGATTTTTTAAAATAACCGACTTGTTCATAATTTACCATCCCAATGGCCATGGAGGGAGAATTTCATAGTGCAGCAAGCCATGCGAGGGGACCCGGTAAACTAATATGGTATTTGTGTTTACCTATGTCAACGTAAACACCAAAAAAAAAACTAAAAAAGGGATGTCAAGTTTTTGCCTGTCAAACAATAGAGGTCGACCTATTGACCGTCGACCTAGACACTGTGGACCTAATGAGCCACATCCATGTGGCTAATGGGGCAATTCTCAGGATGCAAAGGCTTGGCTCTATGGCCCAGATGACTGTTTTTGTTAACCCTTGGGTCTAAAGCTGTACTGAAATTGAAACTGCATCGACCTAGATATTTTGATAGTGTAAATGCGTTCCAAGGAAAAATCCCAGGTTGACCGCCCAGGACTCACACCCTGTTAGTTACTTGGGTTTGACCCCGGATGTTACCGGGTCCAGGGGCAGTGGAAATGAGTAACCCAGGTCAATGTTACCCGTTCCCATTCACTGCATTGTAAAAGCCACCACTGGGAGATGGTCTCATCTCCCAGCGGTGCCCCCCGGTGACGTCACCCGGCATTATGTCGGGAGACTAGCTGGAAACGGTTTGCAAGCCGTGTTGTACCCAGGCACCTGGATTAGCGGAAAAGGGGTATTAGTGATAGCCCCAGTTACTAATGGTGTGTTAGCAGAAGATGTGGATATTCATGGTACTTAATAGAGATTCAGGTGCTTGGTGACAACCAAACATTGACAGAGATGTGCGCAGGACCATTTTTGCTGGATTGGATCTGATTCATCAGCCAATTTGGATTTGGGAAAATCACAGTGACTGGCTATGGTTTTGGATTTGGATTTTTTCTTAAAATGTATGAAAAAGCTAAAATTACATAAAATGGGCCCTTTTTTGTCCCTAGAGTATTAATAACCTCAATATCATTTCCAATAATTTTCAGAAAATTTGGACCACCTTACAGCACACCTTATTATTTTTATCCCCTTTGAGATAAAGGGGGTCATTCTGTTTCATTCACAGACCCGTGCCTTCACATGGGGGAAGCAATGTTTGTTTCCTGCGCATGCGCTTAATGATTTATGTGCATACAGTATGCAGGCTCTGATGGTTTACCTACAAATCCAATTGTTGGAGGTCTGTACATGTGCAGGTCCTGTGATATTGCTCGTAGTTTCCCTATAGCCACAGCATGATAAACTTGCAGCAGCATTTAGGGGACAGTGATAGGATCCATTTTCAAAAATGGGGGCCTGCTGCCCCCAGTTTGTAGCTGAGTTCGTAGCTGAGCCCAGGTTCTGCACCATGGCTTCCTGACTGATTCTGACTGACATTCTGAGGAACTAAACCATAAGGATGCCAATGCCAGAACAGACAGCCAGCAACCAATAGGAGAGTATGGCGGGCAGGTTATGGTCAGGACAGGGCTGGGGTATATAGGCACTAATGGGTGGACTTTGTGTTACAATTTAGGGAGGGTGGGTTATGTTTAACAATTTAGTAGGAGGGGGTTTAGGGTTAGGCTGAAGGCCTCAGGGTTAGGATTAGGCACCCTGCGGGGAAGGATAGGATTGGGCTGCTGGAAGGGAGGGTTAGGAGGGGGCAGGAGAATGCTAAGTATACTTACATGACCCCTGTATTCTGACCACCTGCATCCGGATCACCATACATCCATATGTATCCCAACCCAACAAGAGGCAGGTATGATAGGCATCTTTAACACATATGAGGGAAGATTGTGAGGTCAACCTTACCTCTTTATGGAGTTCATACTACCAGCTACTGTACTTCTCAAATACCACAAGATTGTAAACATACAGTATTTGTCACATACTGTACTGTACAGTACATTTGGGTAGATGTATGAAGCAGTGATAAGGGAGGAGAAGTGATAAAGTACCTGGTACTTAATCACCAGCCAATCAGCTCATTGACAGTTAAGTTACAGGCTGGGTTTAAAAAGGAACAGTCAGGAGCTGATTGGTCGGTGATAAAGTACCAGGCACGTTATCACTTCTCTCCCTTATCACTGCTTCATACATCTACCTCTATAAATCTAGCGCCATATACTGAACAATTTTTTTGCCACTTTAATATGCATAAAAGAACACAACATTTCTCTGTGTGTACGGTGACTTTCTGAATACTTGTCAACGATGGGTTAAGTATGTGAAAACAGGAATTCATAAAGAATTGCCCTAAAGTGATGGATTGGAAGCCAGGGAGGCATCTGACATATGGGTGATTGGTGTTCTCCAAAATATGTACTGCTGGCAATATTTCTACATTAAAATAAGCTCTATTCCCAAAGTAAGTGTCTTGTAATCGAGCTGAATTTCTTCAAACTGCTGCATAGGTCTCTGAAGAATGGAACTGTTATACCGGCCACGTCTTCTTTATCCACGTCTTTTTTATATCACACACAATAAGTGTAATAGTGAGTGGGAAAACATTTCCAATATAGAGTGGATTCCGTAGCTTAGAGATAATTATTTTATGAATCGTGTAGAGCCAAGCTATTTTGGCTGTTCATACAGCACAAAGGACGGCTTATAATACTTATATTCATGAAGGAAATTATTTTTCCTCCACAAAAAAAAAAGAATGTGCCTTTAGATCAAATTATTTCAGATCAGTCCATTTACGATCAAGAAGCAGTAGACTTGCTTTGAAGATTCACCAGAGAATTTCTGTTTTATAGAGAAAAGAATATAATAAATTGTTTTTTAAATGGTCAATAACATAGAAGTTAATCCAATATGAAAAAGCATAAACTGCACGAGTGGGCTAAAAAAAACAGCGTGTAAAAGAGTTTAATAAATAAAACAATGAAAGCCATATATATTTATGAGGTGAGCGGGGTACATTTTTAGAAGGTTGGATGGAGTGGTTGATGAGAAACATTAAATTCAAAAACTCATAGTAAAGAACCCATAAATAATCAAATTGCAAAATATCAACATTCTGTAGAGATGGGAAATGTTTTAAGACTGTTCCATGGATTATTTGCATATTTGCTCATTTGGCTGTACAGTTGTTCACATTGGGTGTGGATCAAAGGGACAACGTTATCTAGGTTGACCCCCAAAAGGTCGACAGGCACAAGGTAGACATAGGCAAAATGTCAACATGGAAAAGGTCGACATTGACAAAAGGTTGACACAAGCAGAAAATATCAACAGTTAAAAGGTAGACACATGAAAAGGTCGACATTCATTTGTCATGTTTTTTTATGTGAATGTCGACACTGGTTAGTGTGATGGCAATGATTCAGGTACTTTAACGTTCCCAAATACAAATGAATTGTGTAAACACGTCCTTTTCATGTGTCGATTACTGACATGTTGACCATTTGCTTGTGTTAACCTTATGTTCAAGTTTGACCTTGTGCTGTCGGCTATATGGGGCCAAATATAATATGGTATGGGAATCAGAAAGTGAGAGATTTTAGGAGAGTTTTCCCATATTTTTTTTTTTTTTTTAAACCGACAATCAATTGCATGGCAAAATCACCCTGTTTTTCAGTGTAAATGATTTCTGCTTTTAAAAAAAATGAGAAAACTCTCCCAAAATCTCTCTTGGGTAAATGTATGGAGCAGTGATAAGGGGGGAGAAGAGATAAAGGGCCTTATTCAGATCTGATCTCAGTACAAATTTGTTCTCAAAATGGGCAAAACCATGTGCACTGCAGGTGGGGGCAGATGTAACATGTGCAGAGAGAGTTAGATTTGGGTGGGGTGTTTTGAAACTGAAATCGAAATTGTAGTGTAAAAAAAGGCAGCCAGTATTTACCCTGCACAGAAAAAAAAAATAACTCACTCAAATGTAACTCTTTCTATACATGTTACATCTGCTCCACCTGCAGTGCACATGGTTTTGCCCATTTTGAGAACAAATATGTACTGCGATCAGATCTGAATAAGGGCCAAAGTGTCTGTTACTTTATCATCGGCCAATCAGCTCCTGACTGTTCCTTTTTAAACCCAGCATATAACTTAACAGTCAGAAGCTGATTGGCCGATGATAAAGTACCAGGCACTTTATCACTTCTCTTCCCTTATCACTGCTTCATATATGCCTCTATTACAGATGGAGAGCCCTTCATTCAGGCAGGGGCGGCGGTAGATTCACCAGCAGCTAGCCCCTGCCAACCGCCAGAAGGGGACGCACGCACACGAGACGTGCGTGCATCCCCTTACAACGGTGCTCCCCCCGTGTCCCTGCCGCTGGTCACCAACGTGTTCCCCCACCTCCCAAACGGGCCAAATGTACAGATGTAGTGCCGCTCCCGCGTCCCAGTCAGATGTAATATCGGTTTGCCAGTGGGGGTGGTCTGGCGAATCCCAGCACTGAATGAGCAGCGCTACATCTGTACATTTGGCCCATAATGTAAATCTTTTGACTGTTGACCTAGAAACTATTGACTTATCACCTCGACACAGCTCACATTTTACTAGCAGTGATGGAATTATTCTTACCTTAACAATGACTTCCCCCTTCTTTGTTATACTCTGACCTCATCACCCTGCAGAACAAAGTGACACAATCCATATTCCAGTTTAGTTTATAATGACAGATTCAGTTGGTTTATCTGCAGCCAGTTACAGTTGCTTGTCTCTGTGTGCACCACCATAGGCTGCCAGCAGGACCAGCCTTCTGGGAGGTAACAAGCAAAGTCTTCGGAAGTTGTTTGGTCAGCTTCAATGCTTTTTTGAATAAAGTACACATTTATGGATACAAAGCACTGCTGACATTTGCGCACACTAAAGCCCCGTACACACGGGGGAGATATATTGCTCAGCCATATATTGCTAGCCATATATGGCTGAGCAATATATTGCTCAGTTTCTCCTTTTCATCAGCGACCAGAGATGGTCGCTGATGAAAAGGAACCTCAGCCGGCGGTGCCGCAGAGGTAATCAGCTGGTCGCAGGAGCAAGCTCCTGCGACCAGCGATTAGAATGGGGCAGAAAACGGGACCGCGCACCCGGCGATTTATTGCCGGGGCACTCTCCCATCACTGGCAATATGGTCGCCAGCGACCATATTCCCTGCGATTTCAGCCCCTATCGCCCCCGTGTGTACACAGCATGAGACAGTCACATAGAGGGGGAAAGTAATTGAAGTAATTAAAGCTTAGATATAGATAAATTACTGACCAATCAGCTTCTGTTATTTGTCAAACTTCAGTCTGTGAGATGGCAGTTGAAAGCAAAATGGTTGTTATTGTATTTCTTTCTTCTGTATCTCGCTTAAAAGTTTGATACATCCCCCAAGGATTGATACATCTCACCTATAGTCATAGATGAGAGCAGCCGCAGTAATTTTATCATTTTGGTAAAGTTCCTGATCTTCTTCAAATCTGTCCCGGATCTCTGTAAACTGAGCAACTTGTCAGCCAGGCATTAACTGACCAACCTGACAATTAATTGATGTGTACCAGTATTTTTGAGCAAGTGGAGGTATTATTGATATTATAGCAAGTTGTAGGACAGCTTCTCTAAAGCAGCAGCCCTGGGCGACATAACGCAGCCAGAAATGTACATTGATTGGCAGATGAGTTCATAAATGGGAAAAGTAAGGGCAGAGGATGCAAAGGGATAAGAATGTATTCCTCTTTGCATTGTAGAACTCTTTCCAGTCGGAAGTATTGG
Organism: Crinia signifera; assembly: GCF_055691185.1. NCBI lineage: Eukaryota > Metazoa > Chordata > Amphibia > Anura > Myobatrachidae > Crinia > Crinia signifera. The sequence continues at coordinate 272,540,497 of NC_139220.1, forward strand.
GGCTCCGACAACTAATGCTACATAAAGATGCTGTCAGTGCCATCAATACTGTATTTTCTAAACATGATGAATTTGCTGCAGACACATTTGGCCCCTATTATTGAATGGTTACATTACTTAAAACATGTAAAAATGTACATTTCTGCATGTGCAATGTACCGATTCACTTTAATGAGTAGGATCTTTAGGGTGATAAAAGCAAGTTCTGTACAGAATGAGGCAGAAATACTGACAGCCTTTATGCAGTTTTTTCAAAGAATCCATGAGCGACAGGGCTAAACAATTGCAAATCTTTATACAAGTCTACCAAAAGTAATATGATGTATATAGTCTAGCATTATTGAATAAAATCTGAAGATCTAGCTGAGGTGCCCAGTTTGAAACGGGCAAAGGTTTGCTGGATGGAACATTTTACTACCACATGTTCCAGGTATAGCAGAAGGTGCACAGGGAGAGTTTACCAACTGAAACATTTTCCAAAGAACAATGGTGATGCATTGTAAGTGGCTGGCAGATGTTTTGCTACATACAGATGTAGCCCTTTTCATCCTTGCAGGGGCTGGCGATTCTATCGCCAGCCCCCGCCAGCGGCCGGCTCCTGCCAGGGGCGGTCGCGCATGAGACGCTCGTGCGTCTGTGGCAACGGAGCTTGCCGTGGGTCCCTGCTGCCTCCACCGCCGTTGCCGCCGGTTCCCCTTTGCCGCCAAACCCCCCCTAACTCTACCCGTCTCCCTGAAGCGGAGACGGGCAGGGACCCAATGCGCCGCCATCGCCAGACTGGTATGCGCGTGCGTGTGAGACACACGCGCGTCCCAGTCCCAATCGCTGGCGCTCGCCAGAGAAGGGGACCTGGCGGGCGCCCGGCAATGATGAAGAGGGCTACATCTGTAACTCTGAAATGATGCAACTGCTTACTATGCCAATATTGTTTGTAAATCTACGGAGCAAGAACTTCCATTTGGTATTTGATGTGCCCTTCTCAGACAATGGCATTATAGATATATGTCACTCATAGAAATCATCCTTCTGCTATTAATATACATTATAGATGTTTTTGGTTGCATTTTAACACTGCTTCCCCAGTTGTCATGCATGTTGTCAAGGCACCGCAACAGTCATGGGTGTACAAAGTCATGGGTGCAAAGGGCAAAGGGTGCCATTGCTATGGGGCCCAGAGGCCTCTTGGGGGATTGGACTCAGGTTATAAAGTAGCATAGCAATTTTCCATATTTGGTATTTATACTGTTGCATTGCGTAAGCCATTGGGTCTGATCTAATGCCCAGCCTGAATTGTGCAAAATTTTATTTTTCAGAGAGTGGAGTGTGTAATGGTTGTTATAATGGAGAGAGGGAACAAATTGATCTGGAGAGCACTGTAATGTGGCATCATTGAATCTGCTCATTTTAGTGTTGATGGGGGAAATTTACCAATACGAAAAACCTAGTTTTTCGTATTGGTTTTTTCCCTACGGTTGCATACGACTGTTTAAGTCGTATGCAAACTCGTGTTCCGGAGGGGGATTTACAAAGCAGTCAGATACGACTGCTTTGTAACCCTCCGATGGTGTAGCCATCTGTATTAGCAGCCGTATATACGGCTGCTAATACGAATTATTTGTAGGCAGTCTGCACGGATCAGTCAGATCCGTGCAGGCTGCAGTGTGTAAAAAAAAATAGAAAAATAAATAAATAAATAAAAAAACGGCGTGGGGTCCTCCCCACAGCCGAAACCAGCACCAGGCTGAAGGAGCCGGGGCCGGTAATTAAAAATCAGGGAACCCGACAAATAGGGGCTCACCGATTTTTAACAACCAGCCCTTGGCTCCAGGTCCGGGGCTGGTTCCCAAAATACGGGGGACAAAATGACTAGGGGTCCCCCGTATTTCAAGAACCAGTCCCAGGCACAACCAGCCGGCAGGGTAATGCCACAGCCGGGGGGAGACTTTTTATGCAAGTCCCCCCGGCCAAAGCATTAACCCTACCGACCAGTCAGCCTGGCCAGGGGCCCTGGGGGAGTGGGGACCCCCCCAATGAAGGGGTCCCCCCCTCCAGGACTTACCTGACCAGGCTGAAGCCTGGTACTGTCCCCGATGCCCCTGGGCGGTGGGCATCGGGCTGATTATGGTGTAAAAATAAGGTTAAACTATTGTTTTTTACTGTGGCACTACAAGTGCCAGCAAGCCTCCCCAGCAAGCTGGGACTTGGAGAACCACAAGTCCCAGCCTGCTGGGCATTAAAGGGCCCGCTGGCACTTGTAGTTGCACAGGTAAAAAAATAGTGCACAAAACACACTGATACACTTTTAAAATAAAACTTTATTACATACAAAGCCCACACATACTAATACTTACCTATCTTCTTTCCGTAGGTAGCCCTGATGTCCTGTGTCGGCGTCTTCTGGTCCTGTGTCGTCTTCTTCCTCCATGTCGACCGTCGCTGTCGCCGTCCGGATCCGACGAAATCCATTTGGGAAGCTGTGGAAGGAAACCATACTCACCTGTCCCAGCGCGACGTAGTCCAGGTAAGGGTCTTGGCAAAAAAACAAACCGACACCCGAATCCAGCCCGGACACGGAGACGCACGGTACTGTGTGTACATCGTGCGGTTCCGCCTCCCGAATGCCGCTATTGGCCGCCTTGCGGCCTAGCGGCTCCTGATTGGCCGCTAGGCCGCAAGGCGGCCAATAGCGGCATTCGGGAGGCGGAGCCGCACGATGTAAACAAACACCGTGTGTCTCCGTGTCCGCTTGGTTTCGGGGTGTCGGTTTGTTTTTTTGCCAAGACCCTTACCTGGACTACGTCGCGCTGGGACAGGTGAGTATGGTTTCCTTCCACAGCTTCCCAAATGGATTTCGTCGGATCCGGACGGCGACAGCGACGGTCGACATGGAGGAAGAAGACGACACAGGACCAGAAGACGCCGACACAGGACATCAGGGCTACCTACGGAAAGAAGATAGGTAAGTATTAGTATGTGTGGGCTTTGTATGTAATAAAGTTTTATTTTAAAAGTGTATCAGTGTGTTTTGTGCACTATTTTTTTACCTGTGGAACTACAAGTGCCAGCGGGCCCTTTAATGCCCAGCAGGCTGGGACTTGTGGTTCTCCAAGTCCCAGCTTGCTGGGGAGGCTTGCTGGCACTTGTAGTGCCACAGTAAAAAACAATAGTTTAACCTTATTTTTACACCATAATCAGCCCGATGCCCACCGCCCAGGGGCATCGGGGACAGTACCAGGCTTCAGCCTGGTCAGGTAAGTCCTGGAGGGGGGGGACCCCTTCATTGGGGGGGTCCCCACTCCCCCAGGGCCCCTGGCCAGGCTGACTGGTCGGTAGGGTTAATGCTTTGGCCGGGGGGACTTGCATAAAAAGTCTCCCCCCGGCTGTGGCATTACCCTGCCGGCTGGTTGTGCCTGGGACTGGTTCTTGAAATACGGGGGACCCCTAGTCATTTTGTCCCCCGTATTTTGGGAACCAGCCCCGGACCTGGAGCCTGGGGCTGGTTGTTAAAAATCGGGGAGCCCCTATTTGTCGGGTTCCCTGATTTTTAATTACCGGCCCCGGCTCCTTCAGCCTGGTACTGGTTTCGGCTGTGGGGGGGACCCCACGCCGTTTTTTTTTTTATTTATTTTTCTATTTTTTTACACTGCAGCCTGCACGGATCTGACTGATCCGTGCAGGCTAAAACGCAAATAGAACAGGAAAATGGTGTTCTATTTTCCTGTCGTATTTGCGTGGGTGTTTTACACCACTAAGCAGCCGTATTATCAGTACGGCTGCTTAGTAAATCAGAAACCACCATTCTTTTGAATGGTGATTTCTGTCGTATCCTATCGATGGTGTAGGGCATTCGTATTTGTAACTACAAATACGAATGTTCCATCTTTAGGACTACAAATTGTTGTATTTTTGGGATTGTAAATCCCGAAAATAGAAATTCGTATAAAAAAGGTGTATTTCTCCCTACGAATACACCTTTTTTCTACGAATCCATTTTGGTAAATGTCCCCCGATAGCACTATAATGCTACACATTTAGAACTGGGGCATGTTAATGTGGCCCAGTAAGAAAAGGAGGCACGATAGTGTTGCATAATATGTACTGGAGGGCACTCTAATGTGGCACAGTATTAACTGGGGACATTGTAATGTGGCACAGTATGAACAGGTGGCACTGTAATGTGGCAAAATATGGGGACACTGAATATCATAATGTGAATTAGGGATACTGTGTGTCATAATGTGTACCGGCAGCCCTAGAATGTGATACACTGTGAACTATGGTTCATAAAATGAGAATAATAATAACAAGGGCAGTACTTTGGTTCTGAAAATTAGGTAGATTACTACTATCAGACATTCAATAAATATCTGTTGCAGAGAGGTGTTTCATAAGTAGCATTGAGACAGGAGCCCCTTCAATATGTTGGTATGGGGCCCACAAAGTTCTGGTTACACCCCAGCCAACAGTCTAGTTTGAAGAATATCTACAGTATACTTGAAAACAAATGACTTATTTAGAACCTTATTCACTTTGATTATACCATCTGTGCCCAAGCAGGGGTATCACTAAAACCTGGACTGTTAGGTTGCCTTGAGGACTGCGTTTGGGAAGCATAGCAATCCAAAATTTCAAAATGTATTTATACAGGTCGAGTATTCCTTTATCCGAAATTCTCAGGACCACGAGAATTTTGGATAAGGGATATTTACGTTTTTTGGAATACTTTTGTTTTTTAATACTTATCTGGTCCCTGATGGTGCCCCAATGGTCCCACAATGTCCACAGTGTCCCCCCAGCGTCCACAGAGGCCTTTAGGATCCTCTGAGTGCATTGTGCGAGTTCTCGGGCACGCCAATGATGTCACCAGTGCACCCGCGAACTCACGCAATGCATTCCTGCGACTGCTGAAGATGATAAAGAAGATCCTGAAGGCCACCATGGATTGGGGAACTTGGTAAGTATGAAAAAAGGGGCAGGAAAAAATAAATTATATATTTTTTTTTAAAATCAACGGTTTTTGGAATATTTCGTATAACGGATATATGGATACAGGAGACTCGACCTGTAATTAGTTAAAATCCTGTCACAATGACTGCTTCTGCAATGTACTTTCATTTTGAGCTGTGACAGTTTTTAGCCCGCAAACTCTCCACCCCACCCCAGCCCCTATCTGCTCCTACCTCCAATCTCTGTCTTCACAGCTCCCTCTCCACATTCAGCAAGTTTGAAACAGATCAGTGTCCCTGCAAGAATTGCTTTCACTTTACGTGATTACATATTTTAGGACACAAAGGAGTAATTAGGTCCGTCGAGTGGTAACGGTGGTACTTCACCTCATAGAGGTGAGGAGTATTTGCCTCTTATATGTAATTAGATACTTTGGTGAATTGGTTATACCATATTTCTTCTCAACCATACTGTAAGTTATATATTTCATTTTACTTTAGCAGAGCAAAGAAACAGCCGTATACAGACAAATAATATTCAGAATGTAGAAGTCACAGTAATAAAAAAAAGTTTTACGCTTTTTGTAAGTGCGATCAATGTTTGTTAAATTTCTTACCACCTCTGATTGTGAAATGTCACCCTTTAATTAATAATACAGCGTACCCTTACACGGAGGTTATCCACAGCCGTGGATTAATACTCTATGATAAATCTTCATTAATTATGATTTATCTGTCTGTGTTGTTATCCCATCACAGCCAATGGCACTATTCCATTTCAGATACTCTTAATTAAATTATTTTAATTAATGTAATTTATTTTTAACAAATTACTTAATTTCACCATTAATCATTCAAGGAAATCAAGGGCGGGGGGAAAATCTGAAAACCCCCCCATGACGATGATTTCCTAAATTATGCCAAAATAATCAGATTGAAAATTTTTCATCACATTAAGACTACAATGGATCAAAGCTGCATTGTTTTAGCTGAAGGCTTTGCTTGAGAAACCAACAAGCCATTAATGATCATTTAATGTTTTAAGTAGCACAATTAACTTTTATTAAAATTAATTTAATAGGAAAGTGCAAGGGAGCCTTGTTATGTCAGCGGAGGCTGCAGAGGAAATAACAGGAATTACTTACAGCTCGTGTTGGTGACACAAATCTGCGAGCAGGAGATAGTTTATCTCTGCTGCTTCTGAAATTCTCTAGGTACGACCCAATTGAATATGTTTTCCCCCTAATTAAAAATAAACTATATTATAATCCCTTCCAGCAAGATGGGAGGAAAGCTAATGATTTGCATTACAATTAGAACTCCCTGCATGTTCAGAGTAAGTTTGAATAACGAGTAATGATATTTGTTTACATGGGGAGATTTGTTTCCCAAATATGCTGAAACACATCAGGGGAAAAGGACAAATCCAGCTTTTTTTGCTGCTCTCCTGCTGTCATTAAATGAGGTGTGACGATAACAGGGAGATTGCTTGCTAAAATACACATGTTCTCTGTGTTTTTCAACATGTTCGGAGGTCAGACGGCCTCTGGGATACAGTATATTTACAAATGCTTGGGACCTGATGCTTTATCTCAAATGGACACCCTGTGGAAATGCCTCTATCCGCTTCCTGCCCATTCATTATTGGATCTAGCTGATTAATACATCGCCAAGGCTATAGGGGTCACTCATAGACTGCACATACTACAAAACAGTATTGGATAGTGCCCTGGCACCTAATACTGTCCCGTACATTCTGTAGCTATGCTGCACTTGTTCCAATTGTGTATCCATGGCAAGTACGGATGGTGTAATGGTTAGATTACTGCCTCACAGCACTGCGTGGGTTTCCTCCGGGTACTCCGGTTTCCTCCCACAATCCAAAAATATACTGTCAGGTTAATTGGCTCCCAACAAAATTAACCCTATAATGTCTGTGTGTGCGTGAGCATGTGGTAGGGAATATAGATTGTAAGCTCCACTGGGGCAGGGACTGATGTGAATGTTCAACTATACTCTGTAAAGCGCTGCGGAATATGTTTTTTTTTTTTTTTTTTTTTTTGGGGGGGGGGGGGGGGGGGGGGGATTTGGCTCCAAGTGCAAATAGTAAGAATATGCCCCCTCCCCCCCCCCCCCCAAAAAAAAGTAAAAACAGCAATAGAAAGAATTTGCACATACCTATGGTGAGTCCAGTCCAAAAAGGGTGTGTGGTGCTCATTAGACAATCGTGATGCTCATTTGAAAAAATACCACACACCACTATGACCATTACATATTATGCCTCACACTGTCATGCCCATTACACATTATGCACACCACCATCATCCCCTATACACATTATGCCTGACACCATCATGCCGATTACACATTATGCCAGCCACTGCCATGCCCATTACACATTATGCCTCACACCATCATGCCCATTACACATTATGCCACACTGTACCGCACTGTCATTCCCATTGCATATTATTCCTCACACCATCATGACCATTACACATTATGCCTCACACCATCATGCCCATTACACATTATTCCTCACACCATCATGCCCATTACACATTATGCCTCACACCATCATGCCAATTACATATTATGCCTCACACCATCATGCCCATTACACATTATACTGCACCATCATGCCCATTGCATATTATGCCTCACACCATCATGTCCATTACAAATTATGCCTCACAACATCATGCCCATTACACATTATGCCTCATACCATCATGCCTATTACACATTATGACTCACACCATATATATATTATACACAGACACAGACACTCAATAAGTTGAGACAAGGAACTCCTTCTGCTTTCATTACGTCTCTGTGCCCGGCTCCGAGCTGTCAATCTCCCTGTCAGAGCTGCTCTCCAGTGCCTGACTCGCTCCTCCATAACACCCCTTCTGGATTATTCACTGCCTGCATGTCTGTGCCAGCGGTTTCCTGCATGCAGGATCTGGGAGCAGCCACCCTGCCTGCAAATGCACTTGGGAGGGAGGAGGGAGGGAAGGAGGTGCATGGCTACTGTGATGTCAGTCTCTGCTGCAGCTCTGCCTGTCTGTGCAGCAGCATCCAGGACCCAGCACTCCCTACAGACTCTGCCGGCACTGGCTCCCAAGCCACTGTGGGGTCTGCAGGCCCATAGTTAAGCCACAGGAGACAGGAGAGAGGAGTGGGCCCGAAAGGAGGAGGTTGTACACAGGCCTCCTCCGCTCTTAAAGCACTTGTTCTTATAGGCCAGGCCAACTCTCCAGCTGTTGTAAAACTACACATCCTAGCATGCCTTGCCACAGTTCTAGCATTCTCTAATACCAAATCTGTGGCTAGTCATGCTGGGACTTGTAGTTTCACAACACTTGGAAAGGCACAGGTTGGCCATGCCTGAATGTTATTTTTCAGTTTATGATTTTAAACATGGTGAGACCATTGAAGAAAATGGCACCAAATGATCAAGTTTTGTTACAGGATATCTTGAACCCTAAGCATCGTGGCAATAATGGGACTGGCTACATCTGTACTTGGGATTCTGAATAAATGGTAACTGTAACTGAAAACTAACATTAGTCTTCTTTAATTATTTAAAACTAGCTGACCCACCCGACGTTGCCTGAGAAAACCTGGGGGTTTTTAAATTTCCAAAATTGCTAATAAATTTAATCTTATGCTGTGCCAAAGATTAGATTAGCAATTTATTAAAACCTCCACCATAATGTTAGCATGTATTGCATTGGTACTCAATAACAGCAATGAAATCAGGTGTGGTGTTGTTTTTTGAAACACACCGCTGCAGACTTGATAGCTTGTGTGTGTTGATGAATTCCACATACACTCATGAGATATAGCACCTATGATGCATTTATTTTTGTGTGTTCTGTTTGTTTGTGCACGTTGTACGGTTTTTGTGTGTGTGTTGTTGTGTATGTGGGTGTGTGTTGTACTGTGTGCGGTGTGTTATGTATGTGAGTGTATGTGGTGTGTTCTTTGTATCTGTCCAATGTGTAAGTGTGTGAGGTGTGCTACTGTGTGTATTGTGCTGAGTTTCTGTGCATGTTTAAGTGTGTGTGTTGTGTTTTTGTGTATCTGTGCAATGTTTAAGTGTGTGTGTTGTGTCTGTTTGTGTGTGTTGTACTGTTTTTGGGTGTGTGCTGTAGCGGATGTGGGCGTTTGTTGTACTGTGAGTGCATACCTCCTAACATGACCCTCCCCTGGAGGGACACAATGCTCTTTTTCTGGACATCCTTCTTCATTTATGATTTCCTTCACCTGTCCTAAACAGAATAATTGGTAAGAAAGGTGTTTCAACACAGTCGATGGTCATCAGAAATTAAGAAGTCCAGAAATAGAGCATTCTGTCCCTCCTAGAGAGGGTCATGTTGGGAGGTATGTGAGTGGTGTGTTATGTGTGTGTGTGTATCTGTCCAATGTGTAAGTGTGTGAGGCGATATGTACCTGTATATAATATGGGAATGACCGCGCTCTGTGTCTGGGCAGCTCCTAGTAAAAGGGAAATTTTGGTGCGGTAAATAGGAGCGCACTGATTATGCTAATGTGAGTGACACCTGAAAGAAATTTTTTGGTTAAAATAATGTTTACACTCCTTTTGGAGTATTTGAAGAGTCCCCAATTTCCTATCTTTCCCTACCTTCCGGTGAACCAGCGGGGCAGCGTGGGATGTTATTTCCCACGGCTCCGTGTCGCGCCGGACTTGCAGCTTACGATATCAGTTTAGCCGGCGTCCCGTGCGGCATGAAACGTGTTGGAGCAGAGAGAAGAGAACGCACCCCACCGACTATCCCTACAACTAACAACTGCAGTACCAGAGACCGTGCCGGGACGCCGGCTAAACTGATCTCGTAAGCTGCAAGTCCGGCGCGACACGGAGCCATGGGAAATAACATCAGACAGCCGCCGAGCTGCCCCGCTGGCTCACCGGAAGGTAGGGAAAGATAGGAAATTGGGGACTCTTCAAATACTCCAAAAGGAATGTAAACATTATTTTAACCAAAAAATTTCTTTCAGGTGTCACTCACATTAGCATAATCAGTGCGCTCCTATTTACCGCACCAAAATGTACCTGTATATGTGTGTAGTGTGCTGTGTGTACGTATGTGGTGAACTGTATTTGTGTGATGTGTGTATGTATGTGTGTGTACAATGTGTACGTGTGTGATATGTGGTACTGTATATGTATAGCCCCAATTATTCCTAATTGTTTAAAGCCTCCACCATAATGTTAGAATGTGTTTGCATTCATACTCAATGACAGCAATGAAATCGTCAATCTTTTTTTCCAGATCTTCATTCGAAGCATATTGAACCTTGGGGTTTTTTAAATTGAATTTTAAGTAAAATTTTGCAAAAATGGCTTCAACGTGCACACCACTGAGTCCAGAGGTACTTTGTTACCGAATTTGGCAGCTCTGAGTGCCACGGTGTGTCCTCAATGCATGACACATACACAAAAACACACACACACACTTCAACTTATTATATAGATGGCCTGATTTACAATACTAGGGCCCAATTTAACAGAAGGCTTGTTTTTAATGTTAAAGGTCGAAAGCCGGACCTGGTGTCACCTACCTTAACATTAAAGAAAACTTTTCTGCAGATCTTGCCACTTGTGAGAGTTCCTTCATATTGACTAGAGATAAAGGTTAGTATTCCATAAATTAAGTTGTACATTGTTGAAATAGCAGCTCATGGTATCCATGCAAACAAACTAAGGGCAATGACTCAGGGGTGTTGTTTGGAGCATTTTTATAAACAATTTTGCCCTTGGGAGAGAGTCTACGCAATTTTGATAGGAGAATTAGGGGTTTACTAAGATGAGTCTATTTCAGATAGGATGTTGCTATGGGCAACCAATTAGAATTCACCTCTTATTCATTTAGCACCCTCTGGAAGATAATAGATAAAGGTTGACTCAGTAAGCAGCGTAAAATCGCTGCTTACCAAGCGCTACAATGTCGGGCGAACAAACATACCATTGAAAAAGAAAAGGAGCGAGTGGAAAAGCCTCCCCAAGAATATCAAAAAGCTGATAAGATTCACCAGGTCAACGAGAAGTATATGACCCCTTTCTGGAAAATGCAATAGGTTTTGCCACAATAGAGGAACTGACTGTGGTGCTGAGTTATCATCATAGGAGAGATACTGTATCCTGAAGATGGTTGTGATCATGAGTCATACTGTAAGTTTGTTTTTTCCCTTTCATATATGGAATAAACATATGGAATAAATATCTGGTAGAAGTAATGGTCTTATTACCTTTTTTGATGCTTTTGAGGTACAACCTGAGACGTTTGTTCCTAATTTAAAAATGTAAAAAACAATGCAAAGTGGCAATTGGCTAATCATCTATAGGTGCAATAAATTCAGTAATATTTCTAACCCCTCTAAGCAATATCGCTCATTTCATCGCACCGTGTGTATGATGCACCTGATGGCCAGCGCATGCTCCGATGGTGTGGATTATTAACGAGGGCCATGAAGAATGCTGAATGGCCCCCGACCCTTCCTCCCACACTGCCCTCACTGTTGCCCACCTGCATCCACAAGTGTGTATGCATTTATGATGCTGGCGCCCAGCCTGGTCCCTGCGGTTGCCAATATTGGCGGCTGAAGGGATTGCAGGTATGTACGTACCTTATGGGCTCTATGTATCTAGCCTTTCAGTATCATTAAGTATGTGAAACAGACATTTATGAATGATTATAGCTAAATTAATTTAGAGTCCTATTTATGAAGCCAATATTGTAGGAGACATCACAGATAGTGCCTGCATTTATGTTAGGTAACATTGCATATAAATGCCATAAATGTGTACGTTAGGGACATTAGTTTTCACATTATTTTGTGAATTTTAATAAATAGGTCCCTAGGACTTCTGTATTTTATTTACAAATGATAACTTTTTCTTTTATTTACTATTTTACAGTGGTGTGCTGGGGGAATCTTTTGTGTTTTCTTTTCTGAAGAAGAGAATTTACACTGTAAACTCCAATGGGAACAGAATTAATTATTTTCTGTAAAGCTCCCATTTGCAAACTAGAACTGGCATCTTTAAAGTTTGTTTTTGCAATAAAAGATGTAAAAAGAAAGGGAACAGATTTAAAAAAAATAATAATGCATTATTTCCTGTGGGCATCCATGGCTAATGCCGTCCTTTGGTGGTGTTACCAGATGGATGATACCATAGATGCAGTATGTTAAGCATGCCATGGGGACACCTACTGTATACTATTATTGATGGTCACTAACTATAATCATAACCACAGGCGAATGGGAGAGCTTTGAGAAATAGGCAGATAACACCAGTTTTCACATAATTTTGGTGCTTAGAACCCTAGAGCATTAGGTCGGCGCCGAATTTACTGTATTTTTTGCATCTTTTCCACTACTCTTTTTTATTTTTATTGTGTGTGTTCAGGTTGATGGGGGTTTGGGAAGACCATTATAGGCTGCTATCTCTTCAAGTCTCCTGAGGCTCTTTCCTTTTCGAGACAGTTGAAGAATCTTTGGCCACCCTGGAGAGAAAGGCGCAGACCCGAGCACTATGGTAAAGGAAGGCCTGAAGACTCTTGCTACATAATTGGCCTTTTGACTCTGGGGGACAGGGATTCAAGGGGTCCCCCTAAGCTTTAGCAAGAGGGGGCCTTGAGATTGTTTTCCCCTTGATGGACCTTCTGGCTCTAAGTGATTTGAGAATACTGTATTAGGGCATTTCTCCTATTGGAGAGAGTCTAAATACCAGAGGTTACCAGCACAGTCTTGCACTGCACTGGGTGAATTCGATAAATAAAGGATTCAGAACCATCCATATAGCCCTAAAGTTAATGTTAATTGGAAAATCTTTGGATTAGTCACTATAAGAAATAGCTAATAAGGTACAGTAGGTAACTCCAATAAGTGCTAAAAACCCCTGTGATAAACAGGGATGAATAAGCCAGTAACCCTTTGCTTTTCCTGATTCTTTAGAGACTTCGTCACCTTCTTCTTTCTGGATACCTTCGATGCGTAGACAAGAAGCAGGCACAGGAAATGTTTCAAGGGTGTTTATTAGTGTTTAGATACCTGACGTCAGGACAGAGCTATCTATTTAACGGTTTTGTAAGAAAAGGGTGAACCTTTATAGAACACAGTAAATGCAGTATTGCAGTATAAGGCACATGTAAACGTATAGACGCGCACTATTTCTGTGACAGACGCTAACCAATCAGTTATACAGTACACAATAAAACAATTGAACAGTACACTTGTACGGACTATCTCCTTTCTGGCTGATCAACACTGTCTCTGTGAAACCAACCAAGGGACCATCACAGGGTAAAATAGGTTATTGCTCTTGTGCTGACCAGCCCTGTCACCAAAGGAGTGCACCAAAGATACTCTACTGGCTTAATTAACTATAGTACCAGTTGAGGCAATGAAGGCTATCAATTCATATAAATATAAGGCAATTTGCAATCACATTAACCGATAATACATTAACTGCATCACTCTATATAAACTTCAGTGCAATTCGTAATGGCAACAATAATACGACTTTACTGTAAATAACGTTACGCTACTGGATACCCAGTCTCCTATAACTACACACTGCCCCTAAGACAGACCTGTGCACAGGAGTTTTGGAGTTCACTGGAGGCCTCTCCTCAGTGACTGCGCAGTGGATGTAGAACATAAAATAACAGTCCTTAGAGGAAGGGGTAGAAGTTTTGTTGGGTAATGTCCCGAATAAAGGGGAAAAACTGTAATGTCCTTGGTAGAACAGTAACACTGTCTAGTTTACACCACCAGGTGGCGCTGTTGACCTGCTGGTCTCAAAGGTCTGTAACTGTAACTTGGTTGAGTCTGCTGTCCCTCAATATTCCCAGCCTGAGCAGGGGAGGCTCCTTGAGAGCTGCAGTTCCTTGTCCTGACTAATTGGACGGGACTCCTGTGGGTGTAGGGCACTGGTCTGTGGGGACCCTGTCCTCAAGGGGGCTGAACCAAGGAACCCCTGTGGTGGCTGGTGCCCCTAGTTGAGACGGGGAATGCCCTGGGTCTTTTACTGGGGGTGACCCCTGTCCCTGAATGGCTGTCACTCACTGGAGCCTCTGCCTCCCTGGTGCCGGGATGCTGCTGCAGTATGGCCGCAGGATCAGAGAGCCGAAAACTGGAATCCTGACTGTCAGGAGCCCATCAGTTGGAATCCTGACATGTGCTATTTTCCCTCATGGGGATCCGCAACCCCAATAGAGGGAGAATAGAAGCCACCAAGCTTGCAGTGTGGCAAGCACAGCAAGCTCACAAGTGGCTTGAATGTGCTTGCCCCCCTGTCGAGCTCCTGAAAGTCAGAATTCTGATGTCGGAGAAATGACCGTCGGGATCTCGACTGTTGGTTAGTTACAACATATCCCTACACTGAGCCACCTCTTCCTTGGACACTCTGCCTAGGACTCCAACCCATATTTTTCTACACCTGTTGTTTGCACCTAAGCCTATGGGTACAGGATTACACTTGCAAAGGATATTCCAGTTGCATCACTTGGATCAGAAGTGTTGTAGTATAATTTGTTATTTGTATAATGTACTGCTTAATGTATTGTACTGTGCTAGCATGTACTGTCTTTTCATTTGCGCTTTGTAAGGCATTGCGGATCACATGTGGTACCAAATAATGTTTAAAAATTAAGTTTAATAGGTGAATTTGGGCAAATACAGCTTTGTAAAATTGTCAACAACAGTAATTAACCATTAGCTGGAGAAATGAATATAGCTGTGAAGACAAAATTGAAGCACAAAAACAATCATATACGTATTATGTGATTACAGTACAAGCTCTTATGTTCTAATATCGGGGGAGGGAAACAAGTATATTTTGCATCCATACAGACTGTATTTTTGTTGTAGGTATTTGTGGAGACAGCCCCGGTGCTAACTTTATTAATGCTTTAAACAGATGATGAAAGTGTTATAATTATCTGTATGAAACATTTTTCTGTTTACATATTTGGGATTTTAGAAATGAATTCATGACAGTCTTGTATTTATAAGACACATTTAGTAAGTAAAAAGTAAATATAAAAAGCGCATGCAGTAAATGTAACTTGTCAGCATCTTAGAAATTCAGAAAAATGTTGTGAAACAAATTAATAATTTAAGCACTGAATGTTTCTTTGCTGTTCTTGACATAAATCTAAATGTATTATTCATCTTAAAAGGATAACTCCACCTGAAATGTACTTTTTTAGCTAACATCCTCCCTCTACAAAGCTAGGAAAGCTTTGAAGATTCTATTGGGGGACATTTAGGGAACCTCACCCTTGCCAGTGCTACAATAAGATAAGAAACTATGATTGGTGCAGCAGGTGTATTGCCCTCGGGCACCTGAAGACTAAGGGGATCACTCCTGCACAGACCAGCAATGATTTATCCCCGGGCCCCTGTAGACCATTTTGACCAATGTCAGATGAACGACCCAATGCAGAGGGAAGGGTGGGCCCCGGTGGGCCCCACTGCCTTAGGGACCTGTCCATTACCTCAGGGAGTCAGACTCTTTCTAATTAACATAAAGCTGTAAAAAATATTGTGAGTCACTGCTGTCTGTGAATTAGAGGAAGCTCACATCTTGTGTAACTGGCACGATCAGAGTCGGCAAGGAAAACACAAGGGGGTGGGGGGCAGTCACAAATAGAGCAAAGGCTACTATGTTCCTCCCCCCCAGGTACATGCCCCTTGTTCTCTGCACCGAGCAGGTTATTGTTTTTGTTCCCATCACCGATTGTCTGTCAATGTCACCCTCTGCTCCTCCTTGCATTCACCTGTTACCCTATGCCTCTCTATGTAAAAGATGTGTGTGGGGAGGAATAGTGTCCGAAAAATGGCATTGATGTCTAAATAGCATAAATGCAAATGAATAAAGCCATACACTTTTATCTTAAAAAAAAAAAAAAAACAGGAGCAACAACCAAGTACCAGTGCTGTGTCTAATGTCAGTCATGATAGTATTGCAACATTTATTAATGGTGGTCCAAGTCATACTTGCCTACCTGACCCTCTCCATGCAGGAGAAAATGCTCTGTTCCTGTGCTTCCCTGGTATGATTGCCATCATGTGTGGTAAAACACCTTTACCTAGCTCCCCACAGGTGATGGCAATCCTACATTACCAGGGAAGTCCTTAAACAGAGCATTTTCTCCCCAATGGAGAGGGTCAGGTAGGCAAGTATGGTCCCGGTGGCATTAAGTTTAGGAAATGGCACTTTCCTAAACTATCCATCAAGGGTGGATATTTGTGTACTACTGTATCAGATGCTAATGAGGATATTGATGATGAGAATGTTGATGATGTTGTTTGTGTAAGTCAGCCACCAGTGGTAGCATATTTTGCCCATGATAAAAATGCATTGTGATGTCATAGCATAAGACCAAAAAGCAACTTCTTTGGTGTGGGAATATTTTTACCCAAATCCTGACAACATTTTTAAAGGCATCTGCTTTATTTGTGAGGCCAAAATTTGTATATTTAGGGTTTTAAACTATAGTTATCTTCTACATTATGTGTAATTTGCGGAAAGCTCATCAAGTATGAGCTACCTGCATTTTGGAACAGCCCGTGTAATCCCGTGTAATCTCCACTGTCAACATCCTTGTCATCAATCTTCTCATTAGTGATCAAGGGTAGTCATCCCAAGCAAATCAAGCACTTCAACCACAAAAGTGAATGTTCCATTCACTGAAGTGCTTGGTTTGTTAAATTGTTCAAGTCTTTTTTAATATAAGAAAAAAGGGTGAGCGGGAGAGCCCAAGGACGATTCCGCTTTTCTTCTAATTATTAACTGCAGAACAGTCTATGGCTCTTGATCTAATTTTAATTAATAAATCACTCAATAATAATTTTATTCTTTTATGGCCTTTTCTCTCCTAATGTGTTATGAAATACTGTAGATGTTGATATAGTTTATTTCTTATTTTTTAAATCTATTCAATCAATCTATCATTCTTTCAACTGTCTTCCATTATTTTTTCCACCTCCATTTCCCTTTACTTCCATCAGACCTAGAACTAGTTGTTGATAAATGCAAACATTTGTGGCTACTTTCTAAGGGGTTGCATAGTTTATTAAGCTGGCATTCTTTTAAACTGTTGTCTATCTGCATACAAAATACTGCAAGATCTACCATTTAGTATGCAGATATAAACATGATCGCACACAAAATAATATAGGCTTGCCGCCTATCATTTTGATCAGGAGCTGTGTGTCCGAGTTGCATTGCTTTGCACATAAGACACATTTAGGATTAGCCCAAAAGTGACAGCATTATAGTGATATTTTAACTTTTGCAGTCACAGAGCAAGCCCACTTTATCTGCCTACTGAACAAATAGGTGCTGAGGTGCCAAAAAGTCTGCCGGGCCCCAGTGAAATGTGAAAATCAGAGGGTGTGACCAATGGGGGAGGCATGGCAAGACATCTTCCAAATGGTGCTCATGTAACCTACAATGTCTCCATGAGCGTTGTAGGGGGGAGTGGCCGGGGAAGGGGTAGCAGGATGGTATGCGGTTATTAGGTTGACGGTCAAAAGGTCGACACATTGAAAAGGTCGACATGCATTAGGTTGACATGGTCAAAAGGTCAACACAAGAAAAATGTCAACAAAAAAGGTCGACATTATTTCTGCATAATTTTTTTTCAACCGACCTGTTTATACTTTACCATCCCAATAGGTACAGAAGGAGAATATAATAGTGTGCCGAGTGCAGAAAGAATGGCGAGCACAGCAAGCAGCACTGTGAGGGGGCGTGTCAACCTATGTCCATGTCAACCTATGTCGACATAGACACCAGAAAAAGTGAAAAACTCATGTCAACCTTTTTCTAGATCCACCTTTTTTCATGTTGACCTTTTGCTTGTGTTGACCTTTTGACCATGTTGACCTTATGCATGTCAACCTTTTCCATGTGTTGACCTTTTCACTGTCTATTAATAGTGGGTAACCTCTTGACAGTCGACTTAGACACTGTTGACCCAGGGCCACCACCAGTAATTTTGGCGCACGGGACTGACCTTCTGTCTGCCCCCCCCCCCCGCACACTCCGCTCCCGCTGCCCCCCCCCGCACAACCCCTCCCCCCTCTTCTCAGTTGACCTCTCGGTGAACACACAACACAGGCACAGTGCAGCCTGCAGAGCGCCGAGCCCCTCTGTGTCCTCGGCTCGGCTCTCTGCAGGCTGCACTGTGTATCGTGCATGCCTGGCTGGGGGCAGCCGGGTGGGGGAGGCAGTGTGCGGTGGATGTCGCTGTGGGCAGCTGCCCAGGCCCCTCCAGAGGCTGGGGCCCGGGACAGCTTTACCCACAGCACCCCCCTGTGTCGACCTAATGACCCATACCCTAGCGAGACCCCCCAAAAGTCCTAATTAAAGAGTAGCCACCCCCTCTTGGTGGTGTCACTACATAGGTGCAAATGTATATAACAAATGTGCTTTATCCCAGCACTCTTTTCTGGTGTGTGAATCACCCACTCTGTAATTCTTAAAATGTTCTCCAAAATTGGCACCCTGATCTATGCTTTGACATTGCTAAAAAATTTCCAGCTTAGTGTGATGACATCATTAGCCTGTCACACAAATCTTTGAGCCGCCGGGCCATTACCAGCATAGTTTTTTTTTACAAAGTCAAAAGCATACACCTACATACAGCATTGGAACAGTGTTTGCTTGAGCTGAATATTCAGTGACTTTCAGACAAACTTTTTTTTTTTTTTCCTTTTGCTGTTAAAAAGTTTTGGAAAGTAATTAGTGGAGGGAATTATCCCACATGTATAAAGTTTGATTAGATATTATATTGAGTATTAATGAGTTATACACGTAAGTAGCTTCATTCTATCACTATAATATATACATGTCTAGACAAACATATATCTGCGTACTCTGAGCTCTTTACGCAGGTCCCCTAGGGGTGCCAGCAGCTGCATTGGTTTCACAAAAGTTTATTTCCATTTTTTTTTTTATTTCATAAGAAATGTACTAATGAGGTTTTCCGAAAAATAATAAAACTCTCGAAGGAGCAGCATCACACTGTTCAATGCCATTTAAATGTCATTTGTTAGTTATGCCATAAAGCTGAGTAGAGCTTTCCTAATGACATCTTCATCTTTTACGCTTTCATTGTGGTTGCTTCTGTGTTTTGGCTTCTGTGGGGTATAAGCAGAGGGACTGGCCCATCTCTAAGCTAAACTAAATTTTATTGTTTTCTTTCAGTTTTTCAGTGTGTAATAAGATATTTAAGGCACAATGAAGACACCTCGGAAATTTCAACAAGGAGGTTTGTCTTTTGCAGCTAGTTGTGATGTGCCAGGAGATTTAGTGGCTGCAACCGGTTCATGTTAAGATTACTGAACACATTTTAAAGAAACAGTTGGCAACACTGCTGATTGTCCCCAGCAACGTGTTTTTAGGCATGTTTTAGCAAAGGCGTTCTGTCAGGATTCCTTCAGATTGTAATTAAAGTAGCTGTAGACACAGATCTTCCAGTTCAATTGCCTTGCATTTCTATTCTGCAATATAAAAACCTTTTGTTTTACATGTATTATTTCTACATAGCAGAACTCTATGTTTTCAAGATGTACCGTAGCACTAGCAACCTACTTTCTCAGGCAACTGAGGAAGCCGCTGACGTGCTATACAGGCGGAGAAATGCGTATTTGTGACCGCACAAGCTGTTGTACCGGACTGCCGCATATATAAAAACTACAAGGACTGTCTATTAAGGAACGGTTCTATACATCATTCATCTGTGGCTGTGGATATCTCCTACAAAGGAAAATCTCAGGAGAGCACCTCTGGTAACACGGAGGGAGGAGGACTATTCTGGACCCTATACATAGTGGATTAATCTCCCAGGGGAACAAAATAACTTTTCTTAACTGCCACTAAAGATGACCTTATATTAATGCGGGACTGGTAAATATACTTATGCCTTGCTAAGATTGAAATCTTTATGCCTTTGAATCCAAGCCTCATTTCCAGCCTCATAGTAATAGCCTATTATAGATTAAGCCTCTGTATGTTAATTGTTGTATGTCTTGTGTGTCTGTGTTAATAATATTTAATTGTGAATGAAGTGCACTTCTTATTTTTATCGTGTTATATATATTTCTTATGAAAAATAAATTTTGCCATTTTCATGCAATTTATATACTCATTATTATTAGACTGAGCACGACTGCGCCCTTTGATAAAGTGCTTGCAATTTAGGTTGCATGCCCTTTTCCCTTTCCTTACTTTCCCAGAAATTGCTTAGTACCATGGTCATGTGATCGATTACGGAGGTCATTCTGGTTGGCACGCAAAGCTGTGAAATTCACAGCTTTGTGTGTCATTTTAACGCCACCAACCATCCGCACGAACGACCTCTCCCCCCCATGCACGGCCGATCCCGCCTGCACGATGAATATTCCTGCACGCATAAACATCCATTCACAGCTCTCTGGTGTCTTCCTGTACAGGAAGAGGGTGGGCAGCTGACTTCCGCTGAGGTCAGCCGCCCGTACCCCGCACCCCTGTCATCACTGAATTACCATGGGAATACCCAGAATTTTCATGGGAATGCCCATGAAATGCTTGGTGTTCCCATGGGTGCAGACCATCACTGCTGCCCCCACGCTCCTCCCCACACTGTTCTGTACAAACCGATCAGTGACTATGGAAGTGTCCGTGTCCGTTTGCCCAGGGACCCTGCACATACGAATACATCAGTATGCACATGCACAGACTGAAAACATTGCTCCCCTGTGCGAAAGTGCGGGGGGGAGCAATTCATTCAGAGTGACCCCCTACATGTAATTGCCGCAACCCACTCATCCGTATTCAGGGCTGCCATCAGAATTTGTGTGACCCAAATCTTACAAAAAAGACAGCCCCAACCCCCCCCCCCACCCCCAACAAAATAAAAAAAAGATTCAGCTGCACCGCTCCACCACTATGTGACTTCACATATAGCATTGCGCACCTGTAGAAACAATTAGTGGGCTGGTGCTGGAGCCAGCTCTCAAGGTATTGGTCCCGGTACTTCAGTCCCCACAGTATCTGCAGTCCGCCCCTGATGGCAGCCCTGCCTGTATTGTAAATTATGCCATTTGTGGGAACAAACATTGCTCCACCTGTACAAGAATTTGTTTTATTTTCTGCAACTGAAGCTGTAGACAGTTAGAAATCCACGCAATGAAAAACCTGGTTCCGATTTTGGACTGAATCCCAGGTTTGTGCAATGGGATCTGAGAGGCCCTGATACAGATGGTGCAGTGCCTGCTGTGTACAGTAAATAGAACAGATCAGTCAATCACAAGTATACATTTAATATATTTTTCTAAAAAGTCTAAATACCATGCTTTTGCTAAGTAGCTGCTTGATTGATTTCTTACTATCCTAAGGGACTACATAGATAAAAACTAATATTTTCCAGCAATGGCGAATCTAGAAATATGGTAATGGGTGGTCAGAGATTCAACTACTCTCGCAGGTGGGACTCTTGTACTGCAAAGCTGTGTGGTAAAAAGGGGGCGTGGCCACATGGAAAGGAGGTGTGGCATCACAAAAAGGGGGTGTGGTATTACACATTACCACACACCGTAATGCCCATTACATATCTTAGCAAACTCCGTCATACCACACATCGAGTAACATACTGTAATGCCCATTATATATTTGACACATAATTGCCGCTTACCTTCAAGCTCATTGCTAGGGGGTTCATGCTCGATGCCAGGGGCTTCATACTCAATGCCAGGGGCTTCACGTTCGATGTCAGGAGGTTCATACTCAATGCCAAGGGGGCTTAATGCTCATTGCAAAGGGGAAATACATGCTAGTAGCCCAAGAGGAAGTGAATTGCTAATTGCCAAGGGGGAGTGAATTGCTCATTGCCAAGGGGAGTGGAATTGCTCATTTCCAAGGGGGAGAGAAATTGCTCGTTGCCAAAGGGAGGGCGAAATGCTGCCGCCTGCCGCTCCGCACACAATGTAAAGTCATGACTGCCGGACAGAGAAAGCGGTGCACTGCCCGGCTGTATATTCAAAGCAGGCTCTCTCTCTGCACGGATGTCACAGCTTTAAAATTGGCGGTCTAATTGGTGGTCCGGTGCACCCCTGGACCAACCCTTAGATTCACCTATGTTTTCCAGATATGGGGACAAATGTAATAGGGTGCAAATTTTTAACCAATGGTGTGAAAAAGCCCATAGACTCCCATGTTAACCTTGTGGGGGGTCCCTATAGGTAAGTATGTATGTATGTATGTATGTATGTATGTATGTATGTATGTAATTAAAATTTTACTTTACAGGGTGTCCATGTGTTTCTTTTAGTATTGGTTATGCTGTGGAACTACAAGTCCCAGCAAGCCCTTTAATGCCCCGCATGCAGGGACTTGTGGTTCTCCGAGTCCCTGCATGTGGAGGAGGCTTGCAGGAACAACCCAATAGTATTTCATTAATCCCATCACCTACAGCCTAGGTAGGTGGAAAAACAAAATAAACGGTTAAATAGGAAATAGAAGTTTGCAGTGAATAATTCTCAATGTAGATTAATTTAGCTAAATGGCGGGAGTCAAAAAAAAAATATATTTGATATTGTAAATGACTATATATTTTTTAAATAATGCACATTTTATTTAAATTACAATAAAAAAATGCATGTTTGCCGCTCTGTAAACCATTCTAAATATGTTCTGTAAAGATCAATTAAGTTCCAGTGATTCACTTTCGTTTTATTCAAACCGAAATCTTGATAAAAATTGCAATTGGGAAATGTTTCATATTACCGAGTTTGCTGCAATATTGGTCAGGTCTCCCAGATAATCTCATTACCAGAGAAAGGGGAAGGGGGAGAAAACACTTTAGTATGGTCTGATTGACTTATATCTCCACAAATACAGACATCTAGATTGGTTGTCAAGAGATAAAGCCTTATATCGCTGGGAGGTTAGTTCATTAGGATAAATTACATCACTTAAATGTATTTAAATGAGGCAATTTAAATATTGTAATTTATTCTAATAACCTTACCTCCGGAGATCCCTTATTTTTCTCCCCACGATCAATATTGATGTCTCTCTTTTGAGATAAGGAAATCAATCAAGTTTTTACTAAATTGGTTTTGCTCTATCTCAGCATTAAGCCCTACAGTACACTGCTTCATTCCGACAAGTTAGATTTCATACTGGTGTAATTCTCATTCCTTTCAAACACTCCCAATTACTACGATCCTGCTAAATTGTCTAGATATGCAAATTTATAACAAAAATTCGAAATATTTCTAAAACATTATCTAGTCTAGAATTGTCATGATATACCGTAATGTATGATATAGATGTGCAGAAGTCAGTAACGCCGATTAAAGAACTTTTAGCAAAGCTCCGGAATGCGTTATCAAAAAAGAGAAATGCGCTAATCAATGCTGTACACTTTTCCTGTATATAATCTAATTAGGGTGGCCAATCCCGGGATTTGGCCCCCAAAACGCCTGGATTTCAATCCCGGGATTGGAGTTCCCGGGATTTCGGGATTAGATTGCGCATGCGCGCAGTCTAATGCCGGGCAGCGTCTGAGCATCGCTCAGACGCTGCCCGACTTCTCCCAGCAGCACTGCGCAGCGTGACGAGATCAGAGGTCACGCTGCGCAGGCAGAGGGCACGCCCGGCAATGTGATGCCGCGCCGCCCGCCCAGCCAGCAAGCCCACCCGCCCACCCAGCCAGCTATGAACCCGCCCGCCCAGCCAGCTATGAACCCGCCCAGCAAGCCCACTCGCCCGCCCAGCCAGCAAGCCTACCCGCCCGCCCAGCCAGCAAGCCCACCCGCCCGCCCAGCCAGCTATGAACCCGCCCAGCAAGCCCACTCGCCCGCCCAGCCAGCAAGCCTACCCGCCCACCCAGCCAGCACGAAGCCAGCCAGCATGCCAGCACGCCAGCCCGCACCATGGACAACCCGTCCCCCCCACCCAGCAACCGGGCTCCTGGCAACCCTGCTGCACCCTCAAATGAAGGTAAATGTGGGGCAGCTAGGGTGTCTTTTTATTAGGAAAGCCAATCCCGGGATCCCGGGAATCCCGGGATTGAGCATTTTTCATTCCCGAATCCCGGGATTGAAAAAATGCCCCGGGATTGGCTTCCCTAAATCTAATAGAGCACGTTTGCTTAGTTCTTTTTCAGAAATAGTTTTATTGACAGAATTTATTTTTTAAATAAAGAGGTTCCACACATCAGCAAAACTCGCATTGTGTAAAGCACATATTACAGTCATGTGAAAACATTAAGATATTGTTTGAGAGTTAATTAACATAATATAAACTGATATAATTTAACAAATGACCTTCCCAGAGTACGTGGACATAAAAATAAGATATGCTATAGGATTTTCCAGTCCAATAATCACAGTCTGCATGCGGGGCAATTAGTGACGTGACTGACCTGGGAACTGGTCCCTACAGATGGGGCAGGTCCCATCTTGGCAGGGGATGGCGATGGCGATGGCGACGCCAGCCACCATCCCCCGCCAGCGCCATATCTATAATGAGATGGGGACGTGCGCGCACGAGAGGCGCGCGCGTCCCCTTATGACGGCGCATCCAGCCGCTCCCCCGGGTCACCGTCGGCGGTAACCCGGGTCCCCGCCGGCTGCCCGCACCCCCCCTAACCCTGTCCTGTCCGATCTGGCGGATCGCAAGCGGTGACGTTATGGTTATTCGCCAGCAAGGAAGAGGCCTGCCCCATCTGTATATTCACGTAAAGGTTTCTTTGGGGTGCATATCTCTTCATACATCACACAGCATACTCAGATTGAAAGTGAACTGACCTGAATAAAGGTCCCTATGTTCAGGTAGCAGTATCTTTCAGAAGTGGATCCTCCCCAAATCAGGATGCAAGAGGTGGTGCTTTTCTCCAAATATGTTTATTACAAGCAAGTTAAAATCCATAACATAATAAAGTATGGTAAAAATAGAAGCCTTAGCAGGTGACAACCAATATACAACAATCTTATCCTTCTCACCCGGAATGAGATGGAGTTAAGAAAAGTGCCTAGCTGTTAATGGTGAATATTGGTCTCTCCTGGGTCCAGTGTCCTGGTACACCAACATGTTTCTGACGTTACCGTCCTTCCTCAGGGTGTCTAGAACCTAATAACCTAGGCCCCTCCCATCCCACCTGGGCCTGTTATTAGCACCCCCCCCCCCTTCTCTTGACACCCCTGCCCTTCACTCTCCTACCCCTCATTGGCAGCCTGATAAAATTGAAAAGGACAGCACCAAACTAATGTTTATTTATTGGCAATGTGTTTCAACATTATATATTATTATCCCCTATACTGGGCCAGCTACCTCCATTTCCAGGACAGTTACTTCCATACTAGGACTGCTATCTCCATACAAGGACTCCAGAATGCGTTATCAAAAAAGAGAAATGAGCTAATCAATTCTGTACACTCTTACTGTATATAATCTAATAGAGTATGTTGCTTAGTTCTTTTTCATACATAGTTTTATTGAAAGAATTTTTTTACATCAGCAAAACTCGCATTGTGTAAAGCACATATTACAGTCATGTGAAAACATTAAGATATTGTTTGAGAGTTAATTAACATAATATAAACTGATATAATTTAACAAATGACCTTCCCAGAGTTCGTGGACATAAAAATAAGATATAATATAGGATTTTCCAGTCTTACTGTGCTCTCAGATCTGCTGCTCGGTTTCCATCGAAGGAGCACCACTCCTCTATAAAGACTGGAAATACACAAAAAGGACAGTAACCAAGCGCTGATCTATATAATCTAACATACTGTAGTCTATTAGAAGATGTTCTCTCTCTGCTCCCTGCGATTTTCTCTAGGGGTTCAAGAGATTCATATTGGACCACACTGCCCTGAGTGTTGGTCCCTATGTACACATACACATAGCGTTTTCTTTTATCCCGTAACTCTAACGTCAATAATCACAGTCTGCCTGCGGGGCAATTAGTGGCGTGACTGACCTGGGAACTGGTCCCTATATTCACGTAAAGGTTTCTTTGGGGTGGATATCTCTTCATACATCACACAGCATACTCAGATTGAAAGTGAACTGACCTGAATAAAGGTCCCTATGTTCAGGTAGCAGTATCTTTCAGAAGTGGATCCTCCCCAAATCAGGATGCAAGAGGTGGTGCTTTTCTCCAAAAATTTTTATTCCAAGCAAGTTAAAATCCAAAACAGAATAAAGTATGGTAAAAATAGAAGCCTTAGCAGGTGACAACCAATATACAACAATCTTATCTTTCTCATCCGGAATGAGTTGGAGTTAAGAAGTGTGCCTAGCTGTTAATGGTGAATATTGGTCTCAGTCTACCCCAGTCACTATTGATGTTATAGTAGTATTGTAAGTTGCGATTAGAGAAGTTTGTTAACCCAGGAACTGTATGATAACATTGCTGTGCTGGGTACTGAGACTAAGGTTCTGTTATTGGACTTGTACCCTAACGTGGCTGCATAACGTTGGAGCAGTGTATGTGTCTGCACGGAATCAATAAAGATATTTGGAGCACGCTGGCAGGGCTGAACGGAGGCTGAGCACGGGGACAGAAGGGTTAAAAAGCGCTGGCAGCAACGGCTGAGGGAAGTCGTTGGGAAGATAGGAGAAGGAAGAGGAGCTGCGTCTGAAGGACCGAGCGGGTTGTCGCCAGAGATAGCGACGGTACTTACCGGTTGCCGGTGGTGATCCCGGGGTCCAGATCCCGACAGAGGCGAAGGTGGTCAGAGCGGCGAACTTCGTGGAGCGGAGTATAGCCGGAGGCGGTGACATCAGGGTTGCGAGTGAGAGATCCCCGCTGCGTCATCTAGGAGGCCGGATTTTCGCCGCGTCACTGCCTATGGGAGAGGAGACAGAAGTGGTGAGTCAATATACTTACCCGCCCATACTAGTTTTGCCAGCATCAGTTCCCCATACCCCTGTCACTCAATGTGACTGCTGTAGGGGAAGGGCGAAACCCGACCAATCGGGTCAGGGGAGGCCTTAGGGGAGGCATTACCTCAGTATCGTTGTAAATATCTAAACAGCTACGCAGCAACTGTAACTAAGGAGCCAAGGGCTAAACCCGATGGGGACAGCATCAGGGGACGCCCTCTACTGAGCAGTGCAGAATAGACGGAGCTGACAGAAATATACCAGCGCTTGCAGGAGTTATAATAATAAAATAGTGAGCCAGCTAATTAAGGGTTAAACCCGGTATAATGCCAGGGGAAGCCCAGGATTACTTCTTCACCCTCAGCTAGACAGCGAGTCAGTGTGGACAGTACTAAAGTCATCAATACCCGCGCAACATTAACCCTGTGCCAGCCAGGAACACATTAACTCCGTGTAAAACAATAAAGATTTCCCCTTAAGGAACTTCTACACACCGTGAGATCCACTAGACTATTCCGGGACAGATAGGACTTTGGGATTTACGGGAAGGGTCGTGACTCTTTGGGAACCGGGTCAGAACCCCGTGTATACACAGTAAGGTATTTTGTATCGGTTGTTATTGTTACCTTTTAGCCTAATAGAGCTACAGTGTTCAGTGAAGAAAGTCTTAGTTCTCATGGCTGTAGTATCTAAAATAATAATAAGATAAAGCAGTGAAGTTAGTTATCATTATACCCCCATTATTGCGCAATAATATTACAGTAAGTTGCCATATACTGTGGTGGGGAATTTATTAGTTATGCATGTTATTGTAGTAACGTAAATACAGTTATTAATTGTATAAAGAAAACACTCAGGTAAGGTTGAGCGATGGTAGCGATGGAGTAACAGACGTAGCGAGAAGGAGCAGCGCACGTTCCGGCATAATAAAAATCCTAAGTGTGGTTGTTTTAAGAATTTGTTTATTGTTGGCCTGCGTGCCACTTGTTGATGAATTAGAATCTGCTGTGGTCCAGTGAACCTTGTTAATAAATTTTTATATATCTATTTCATCTGGCCGCCCTTATATTAAGAAGAATTACAACGCTGAGTGTAACGGAATCACTGCCACTCGGTTCCTAGAATCTCATTGTGACATATAATTTAACAAATGACCTTCCCAGAGTTCGTGGACATAAAAATAAGATATAATATAGGATTTTCCAGTCTTACTGTGCTCTCAGATCTGCTGCCCGGTTTCCATCGAAGGAGCACCACTCCTCTATAAAGACTGGAAATACACAAAAAGGACAGTAACCAAGCGCTGATCTATATAATCTAACATACTGTAGTCTATTAGTAGATGTTCTCTCTCTGCTCCCTGCGATGTTCTCTAGGGGTTCAAGAGATTCATATTGGACCACACTGCCCTGAGTGTTGGTCCCTATGTACACATACACATAGCGTTTTCTTTTATCCCGTAACTCTAACGTCAATAATCACAGTCTGCCTGCGGGGCAATTAGTGGCGTGACTGACCTGGGAACTGGTCCCTATATTCACATAAAGGTTTCTTTGGGGTAGATATCTCTTCATACATCACACAGCATACTCAGATTGAAAGTGAACTGACCTGAATAAAGGTCCCTATGTTCAGGTAGCAGTATCTTTCAGAAGTGGATCCTCCCCAAATCAGGATGCAAGAGGTGGTGCTTTTCTCCAAAAATGTTTATTCCAAGCAAGTTAAAATCCAAAACAGAATAAAGTATGGTAAAAATAGAAGCCTTAGCAGGTGACAACCAATATACAACAATCTTATCCTTCTCACCCGGAATGAGATGGAGTTAAGAAGTGTGCCTAGCTGTTAATGGTGAATATTGGTCTCTCCTGGGTCCAGCGTCCTCGTACACCAACATGTTTCTGACATTACCGTCCTTCCTCAGGGTGTCTAAAAGCTAATAACCTAGGCCCCTCCCATCACACCTGGGTCTGTTATTAGCACCCCCCCCTCTCTTGACACCCCTGCCCTTCACTCTCCTACCCCTCATTGACAGCCTGATGAAATTGAAAAGGACAGAACCAAACTAATGTTTATTTATTGGCAATGTGTTTCAACATTATATATTATTATTTCCTATACTGGGCCAGCTACCTCCATTTCCAGGACAGCTACTTCCATACAAGGACTGCTACCTCCATTCCAGGACTGCTATCTCCATACAAGGACTGCTACCCCCAAACCAGGACTGTTACCCCGATATCAGGACTGCAACCACCATACCAGGACTGCTATCCCCATACCAGGACTGCTATCCCCATACCAGGACTGCTATCTCCATACCAGGACTGCTACCCCCAAACCAGGACTACTACCTCTATACGACTGCAACCACCATATCAGTACTGCTACTGTATATCCATAACAGGACTGCTATCCCCATACCAGGACTGCCACCCCCAAACCAGGACTACTACCTCTTTAGGACTGCAACCACCATATCAGTACTGCTATCTCCATACCAGGACTGCTAGCCCCAAACCAGTACTGCTACCCCCATACTGGGACTGTTACTCCAATTTGCATTCGTTTCATGCAAAACCTCACACTAACACCAATAATAACACCATTGAAAGCTTACACACTATTGGTTATTATCCCAGCAGTGTTACTGTGAATACTGTACTGTATGTGATCTTCAAACTTTTGTGAAAGGCTTAATACATTGCCACAGTAATTACTTTAGTGGAACTCATTGGAATCATGCAGTTTCTGTATACTGTAGCTACTGGGACAAAGAGGGCTTAGAAATAGAAAGTACAGTAAGCCTCCTCGCTATAATTGCTGAGCTAGATGATGACACATTATAGAAGCTACAGTAGGAAATGCACCACCCAGTAACACATGGGCTAATGATATATTATGAGTCTGCATACTGCATGACAGCAATCTAGGCCCAAGAGATAAACGGGAATTTACTGCTTCCGTGGGAGTATTGTTAAATGCTCATCCTTCACTGCCCTTCATGCAGTACAGGACAAATATATGACAATCATCAGAACCACATTATATAATAAAGAAGGAACGTGGAACATCTTTCTCAGTTTACACAAAAAGAAAAGAACTGCTAGCTGTCAGTCATGTGCTGCCTGAGTGTTTTTCTGGCTGATAATGTCTGGAAGTTTTTATCCATCTTGTACTGTAAAAGTTACACTAAACCACTCATCACATGCTGGGAATAAGTCATTTTTAACTAATCAAACAATGTTTCCATCCCCCGCCTAAAGTGCAACTTAGGTATGGTGACATTTTCTGTAGTTCCATGTCACGCAATTTTATATATGTCTTTTATTTGCATTAGATTTTGTGATGAGAAAGTTACTAAGATGGGAGTTCTATATCACATGGGATGTTGCTATGGGCAACCAATCAGACACAATCTATTGTCTTCTAGAAGGTGATAAAAAAATATAAAGTAGAATTTGATTGGTTGCCCAATTGGTTGCAATATAATTCTCATCTTAGTCAATTTTCTATCTATCTATCTATCTATCTATCTATCTATCTATCTATCTATCTATCTATCTATCTATCTATCTATCTGGGTTTGGTAACAATAATGAATTTGAAAAGTGTACTAAAATGGTTATACAGTATGAACTATGATTTATATTTCCCTTCTGGCATGGTATCCGACTGACAGATCTACAGTGTCTAGGTAGAAACCATATGGTGGACATTAATTCAACAGGTTCAAAAGGTCGACAAATTGTCTACACTTTTTTTTCATGTTTTTCCAACATTTGCTTGATTTACTGTAGACTATGCTAGGGGATAATAACCTGGCCGAAGTGAGCCTACAGGGGTATATGTTTCTACTGATGGTGGTTACATATTACCAAATATACAAGATGTGACCCATAACAATGGGAAAAAAAATTGTCTGTTGACCATTGTCCTGTTGATCTATTGGTCAACGTCGACCATTTGTACCTATCAGCCTCTTCCTCTGTTGACCTTTGTACCCATTAAGCTTTTGTACACCATTTGGTGTTGACCTATTGATTGTTGAACTAAATACTGTAAATCTTGTAGACCAGTGGTTCTCAACCTCAGTCCTCAAGGACCTCAATCAGTTCACGTTTTGCAGGTCTCCTCACAGAATCGCAGGTGTAATAATTAGCTCCATCTGTGGATCTTTTAAACGGTGTCAGTGAATAATGAGTGCACCTGTGCACCTGCCGGGTGACCTGCAAAACGTGCACTGTTGGGGGTGCTTGAGGACCGAGGTTGAGAATCACTGTTGTAGACCACACTAAAATAAATATACTAACATGGGAGTTCTACTGAAGACGGGATGTTGCCCATAGCAACCAATCAGATTCTATCTATTATCTTCTAGAAGGTGCTAAATAAATAAGAAGTAGAATACAATTGGTTGCTATGGACAACATCCCATCTTACATAGCGTTCCCATCTTAGTAAGTTGACCCTTTTATGTTCTATAGCAGGGATGGGGAACCTTCGGCCCTCAGGTTGTTGAACTACACATCCCAGCATGCTCTGCTACAGTTTTGCTATTTGGCCATGCTAAATCTTTTGCAGGGCATGCTGGGATGTGTAGTTCAACAACAGCTGGAGGGCCAAAGGTCCCTCATCCCTGTTCTATAGTAATATTTTTATTAACTACTTCTTTGATTCCATTCCCATTACAAACCACGTCATAAACTACTTAATATGCAGAAACTCAGATAACTTCCACATTCCTTCACGCCATCTGATCCCACGCTTTATTCACTTAACAAAGTTAAGAGATTCTTGTCAAATCTTTTTTTAAATCTCACTGTTAAAAATTAAATATCTTTTATATTACTTTCTATAATAACATCGTGCATCTCTACCTGAAAATGGCAAAAAAAAAAATATTCAGCCATTCCTTCCCTAACCCGTAAAACTTACATTAAACATCCTAGCACCTCATGTGTGTGTACCTCTAGCATGTTAAAACCTTAACTTAACTTATCTTAACATAAAACCTGAAATAAATACTCGGAGACATAGGTTTGGCAGAAATTGTTAGCTGATTTATTATTTGAAATATTTAAGCTAGTTTTGATTTGATTAATCTAATTTAAATAAATGGTGGCCAAGAAAGAACGGCTACTAAACTAAACTCCACCCCCAACACAGCATACGTAATCAAACTACCCTACCAAGCGGTATCCACTCGACCTACTACATTGACTACCACCCAGCCAGGTGGTCTTGCTGCCCCGAGCGGGTGATCGAGCGAAAGGCCTAAGTCAATGAATAGGCGAGCGCACCGGAAAACAATCTATATACGTTGCATCAACAGGTAATGAAGGCTAAAAACTATTAACCTGCCGTTCTTTCCCGCCTATCAGCCAACGCGATTAAAACATCCCCGAAAAAAAACCCCATTTAAACCAAATAATCACAGGGAAGGGAGGGAGGGAAAATATCAGCGGAAAGAGAGGAAGACTCCTCCCTTTCCTGACCCAATATTCAGCTAACTCTGCCATTCCCAAGCACCTTATTTGATCCCCAAGTCACATGCCCCCCAAGGGTCACACACACAGCCTGGGATGTTTAACCCATTCCATGCCTAGTG